>NC_137701.1:18543728-18858728 GCF_964034855.1 Anser brachyrhynchus
TTTTTCTTTTTCTTTTCCAACCAACCTAGTTAGATCCTAATTAAATGTGCTGTACCTGAAACATGCCTTTTTAAATACTGAGAGTGATGGCTAGGGCAGGTTGTTTGCTTTTGCCTCAGGTTTTGCTTCTTAAAGACAAGAAGGAAACTAATAATTGGGTAAAGCATTTGTGAAAGCAATACAAAGCCGAACAAAGAGAGTGTATTCATTTTGTCTGAGAAATTTCTACAGTACATTTGCCTATGGGGTTGTCCCTAACCAAGGTTACCAGCTTATTAAGGGGGTTACTATGGCAACAGTGAAAAAGGGTTTCACAGATTTCTTCATGGCCCTTCTCAGTTAGGCTTTATTCTACTCCTTGTTACAAAATTAAATATAATTTTTCCATGAATAAGCAAGTCTCTCTTGATGGTAAATAACTTCTTGACAATTACAAATCATTAGAAGCCCTTAGAAGTCCGTTTAATAGTTTATGCTCCACAAGGATATAACATATTTTATGAGATTATTTTTGGGGGGTCTAGAAACAAGTTTAATGCTACCTTTACTAGCAGCAAATTGTTAGTATTCAGTTTTTCTTTGAGCCCTGCATAATAAACCTATAGTAGAGTAAGCCTATAGTAGAGTAAACCTATAGTAGAGAGATAGGCCATATAAGACAGAAAATATCTTCAAACTTGAATTAAAAGCAACTTTTTGAAAGAATACTAAGTCCTTAAAAGAGCTATTTAGAAAAAAAAAGTTTCATGTATATTATAAACATCTCCCTTCGGATGACACTGGAGTTATCTCCATGTTCCACCCATGAAAAGGAGTAACCCTCCCAAACTGGGTATAAGCAAGATATCAAGCTAGAGCTTCACCAGGGAGACTATGCACATCTCTGAGGTCCACTCACTTTTTTCCTACTTTGATACTAGATGTATCCAGTACTTAAAGACTGTTAGACCTCAGAGTATAACAGGAAAACAGGAGCAGTTCATCCCTCTCAGTACTTTTTAATACTTCTCCAAAAGTAAAATTACTGCTTGAAGTTCTTGGAGACATGAAAAGCAGTGGTATGTTGGATTAGACACAGTGTTACAGTTTTTTCTTCAGCCATGGATGCTCCTTGTATTTGTAAATGCAAGCTGAGATTTGGAGTAACAGCACAGTCCCTAAAATGAGAGGAGCTGCCCGCCCCACTCAGGTCTCGCAGCATCCACGTTTGTGGGAAAGTTACTCCCTCACAAACTCATTCCAGTCTAAATGTAAGCAGAGCTGTACCCTCGTAAGTTTCTGGCATATGAAACGAAAGCCTAAGAACCAAGGACTTTTCCTAGCATATACAAGAAAGTCTGCTGAATTTCAAACAGATTGGATCTGCACCACAGCAGTTTTGGAGCCTCTCAGTGGGTTACTGTTACTTCAGTGATGACTGGGAGGAATGTCATCTGCCCTGTGCAGCAGAATGGAATTAAGAGCGCTGTTTCATATAAAGAAATAGTCAGAGAAAACTTTCTCCCAATAGTTTTAGCTTTGAAATGCCTTCTTTACTTTTGAAGATGTATCAACTAATATATAGGCTAAAGTATTTCAAGTTGTCTCTGCTATTAATATATAACATATATTCTTTTTGCTTTGCTTTGGACTTAACCAATTTTCTCTAAAATACATCCAAGACAGATAGCCAACATCTAAGTTCATTTGGGGTTTGGGAGGTTTACACATTATATATGCGAACTTACAGGAGCCTTGGTTACCTGGAAGTCTTAAAATTAGAGCTCGACTCTTTGTGGGCACTGAATTGGACCCATTGCATTGATTAACTGCCCAGTAGTTTTCACACTGAAATGCATAAGTTACATGTTCATAAAATAGACAAGTCTGCTGGCTTTGCATAAATTCACCAACAATTTACATTGAAACACGTGAGTTTGCCACTAGCTTGCTGTTTGTTTTTGTACAAAGATAGCTGTGTATCTAACTGCTGACTATACTGAACAATTGCATTATTGTAATGTTTAAATTGCTCCTAGAGGCCTATTTTAGCCTGATAAAAATTATAAATGAATAAATTAAAATGTGTTTCAATATTCAGCATTTTACTACTGCTAATAATTTAGGAGTTGATTTTCTTTGCCTATTTTATTAATGTATTTATAGTACACAAGGAATAGGCAGAGGTTTAATTACTTTTTATTTTCAGTGCTTACAGAAATTAAAATTCTGCACTGGACCAAATTCCACTCTCAGAATAGGATATAACTTAAGATTTACCCTTAGCTGTGTCTGCAGGGAAAAGGTTTGAGCCTAGTGTGATCATTCTATTTTCTTATTTTGTTTTAATTTTTTTTTTGGAGAAGCTGAATTGAAAAATTTTAAATATTAAATAATCCTTCAGGGTGTCTAACATAATCTTAACAGTTTTTTTGAGGAATGCAGATAAGGAATAATATCTTGAAAATGTATTAGGTATAGATGCTTTTTTGCAAAAAAAAAAAGAACTAAAAAAGAAACAGTCAATTTGTCAAAATCAGTCTTGTTTGAAATATATGCAACACAAACTGCAGAAACTTCTTGTGTTACAGAGGAGAATAAGTGCTGAACAGAAAAGGTTGGCTCTTATCACAGACATCACTTAAAACCATCTTTTATAGTGCCGTAGGTACACACTTTACACACTTTACAGGGTTATAAAAAGTCCTGGTGGGTTTACAACCCACAACCATGTGCTTAAGTGCCTTGATGGATCAGGCCCTTAATAAGAACAAACTCACAGTGAGATGAGGTAAGAATGGCATCTAGGGAGGACTGATGGGAGGTTATTAAATGGGAAGCAGTGACACTGTGTGCGCACCCTGAATGAAAAAGGGTCTCTGCCCCAGAGACCCACTTCTGGAGGGCAGTCCTGCTGAGACATGGTGTATTCCAGGCTCTCAAGACACATCTTTTTCTTTCAATTATTTTTTTGCTATTGAACACTGTGAGGCTTCTTGGAAGAAACATTGGTCAAAAAGTAAAGGAAAAAGAAGTTTGTTCTGTGAGCAGGGAAATACCTAGCTCAAGCACCGCAGAAGTAGGAATACTAGATTTAGCTGAAAATAGGAAAAGTCCATAAAAATGACATACTTAGTGCTTTTTCAGATATCAGAGGACAGAACTAATGCATACCTAATACAGCTTTTCATGCAGCAGACTACAACATTGAAAATAGTGGGGTTTGCTCAATTAAAGCAAAAACACAAACAAACAGATAACTTTACTCATGCTTCCACACACAGTAACACACTGTGTCTCTGTCCTCCAATCTGCTTTTCAGCCAAGCAAAATAAAAGACCAAATACAAGAGTGAAGAGGAAAGTTAATAATCAGTGGAAAAGACGTGTCACCTGTGTGTTGTGACAGCCATGGCATGAATCATGTGCTGCCCAGCCTTTCTCCACACTGGGGGATAATAATGTTCCAAACAGCAAATGGGCTTTTCAAGGATGCACTCTCAATCCCGACCTGCCTCTCTACAATCTCATTGTTCTTAAACCAAAATACTAATATCAAATGTATCAATTTCTAGCTAAAATTCATTTGAAATTATTTTGCAACTCTTTTCTCCAGCTGGCAAGAAATCTGGGATTTCTCAGATAATACCCTGAGAGCAATAGGAATGTCATTTTTTATAATATAATTATATAATAAAATAGGGCTGATCTGTGATGGAGATTTCCTCATGTACTTAAATAAATCAAAGCGACTACCAAATTCACTATACAACTCAAGTCCCTCAGCAGAGTTCCCTTCAGGCATATGAAACCTACCTGTGAACAGTTCCTTATACTGTTGCCCACATGAGACCTGAGGATCTAGGACTGTTGGAACAGCCTCTACCAGCAAATTGTGGAAAAGAAAGAAAGTAGGAAAGCTAGCATAATCAAATCATGTGCACGGTATGTCAAACTGCCAGAACAAAAAGTGCTATCAATCACACAGCCAATGAGTGATGGATATGTGTATTGGACCTTGTCAGAGTCCTGAGTCTGCCTACAGAGCCATTAACCAATTTGCTAGCTCAAACCATAGCTGCCTTAATTCAAAGCAAAGGAATTCACAAATCTTCTGGCTGTAAGCCCGAGATAGATAACTGCCCTTAATAACAGCAGAGCTATGGTGTCTAGATTTTTTATGTTAATTCACTGAGGCAATACATAAGAATAATATGGTTAGCTATCCAATGTAACCCTTCCTCCTGAATGCTCTTTCCTTTGCAGGTACATGGTATTCTCTAGAACAGGAGATTTATACACAACTATTCACTGTTTTGAAAGCATATTATTGAACACAAATGTAATTCAGAGACTGTAAAGGCCCTAACACAAGCAATATTATCATTCACTTGTGACTGGAGAATTTTTGGATCTTCAAACCTAGCAACTTACCGAAAGAAAAAGCTAGTCCATTAAATGGAAACCAGGAACAAAGGATAATCTTAATGCGCTATCTGATTGGCAGCAGGATGTATGGCCGAACCTTCTGGAGCATGTCAAAGTTGTGCCAGCAGATTAGGGAGTAAGAAAGTTTTCTTTATTCCCAACCATAATCTTGCAACATGCGTGGACTGCTTAGACCTCAAGGTAGGCCTAAGAGATATGTCTGCAGTGTTCAAACCATCGCCTGTTAGAAATTAGGATACGTTGGCAATATCAACCCGTGCTTCAGTAAGAGTCTTCCTGCTAAATTGACATGTATCTCATAAAGGTAATGATGAACTATTGTTTGATAGCCATGGTATGAAAAGTGGTGTAAATTGAGCTTTTTTGCATAGTTGTGCCGGTTTGCGTGGGCACACATCACAGAGGCTCTCAGGCCAGGCTATGTGATATTGTTGACACTCAACAAAGCTGCACACAAGATGAACACAGCTTTCAACCTGGGGCAAATTTACAGGGATTTGAAACACTAGTGTCATTTACACAAGGGAAGAAAGAGGCAGTAACTGCCAGAAAAAAAAATCACTATTAGAAGGGCACACAATAAAACAAAGTATCCCCAAATGTTTCAGCATCATCTATGGGACCAAATTCAGTATTGACAGCTCATGGAGCTCTGTAGAAAGGTACATTCATTGTACATCGTCGATTCTCATAGACCTGTAACTTTCAGTTTCCAGGTCAACTGAATGATAGACTGATGTTTATTGTCACTTTATTTATTTATTTGCAGTAATCCCTATATATATTCAATCTTTTTTCAAAAGCTAAATTTAACCCGCACAGTTAGCAAGGGTTATTCCTGCCCATGTTGTTGCAAGAGACTTTCATGAAAAGCACTTGGCTCTGTAGTTCCTGCTCTCTGACAGCCCCTTAGCACTCAGTTGCATCTCTGCACCAGACCATTTGTACACCCCTAGCCAGTTTTCAAGTAGCTGGCTCCCAAGATTTGTGTACCCCAATGCTATTTGCAGAAGCGTCCAAGAAGCCCAATACTTCCAGCACATCTATCAAATGATGTGCAGAAAGACTTGCAGGTGATCCTTCTTCCAAAGAAAGGGGCATAATTTCACAGAAGCAGGCAATTTAGCTAAATTAAAATAACAGATCTTTTATGAATGATATCCAGTAGAGGAAATTCAGAAAGTGAATGGAAAGCAGAAAGAAAACAGACTTAATATCTCTTTGCCAACAGAGCACCGTAACTTCAAACCTTAATTAAACTAAATGCATGACTGAATTAAGTATATTGTTCTGAATGATCCTCCAGGTCAATGAAATTATTAACTGATTGATCTGCAAAGTTGGACAGGTGATGAATCAACCCAAATTTACTCAGTTTTCACCCCATCCCCCCAATGTAATTTGTTCTCGACAAACTGCGTAAGTAGATAAAAATGGATAAGTCATTCAGCTGATAGCCTGTAAGAGTGCTCCTTCTCTATGTGCTGATAGTGCCTAGGTGTTTTTAAGATTAACACTAGGCCCTTTATTCATATGTATTTTTGGGATGCTGGGGAGGGGCATGTAAATGACTGCAAGAAAATAAGTAGACTGCAGGAGTTTTATTCTGGTAGCCTAAGCTGTCAACTGCAGATAAGGGGATGGTTACAGGGCAAAAGTCATGGATTTACCCATCCCATGGACTGATAGCCCCTTCAGTCTGCCACTATTTAGAGGTTCAGAAACTCTTTTAGAGGGCCAAGTATAGTATGACTCTACTTTTAATAGTAAATTTAAGCAAAAAGAAACCCAAACAACCTCCCACACCAAATAATCCTACACTCCCTGAAAAGATGAGGCACAAAGGATAATTAAATCTCTATTTGCAATATTTCCATTGGTTTTGTGCTAGCCACAATTACATTTCTGTAATCAAATGGAAGGTGAAAGAAAACATATAGCAATGCCTCATGCCATAAATAATGCATGAGTGGCTGTCTGAAAGAGTGAAAAACAGTTAACAAACAGGCCAGTTTTGTGAAATGTAGTCCTGTAATGTTGCCAAAGACAACGTCTGCCTAGATTATCTGTGTTGTGAGGGTTGGCTGTGTAAACTAAAGTCACCTGGGGACACGTTAAATTGTCCTCTTGAAGGTCTTAAAAATGTTCATATGCTTTAAATCATAAATCAGGATCTTTTGATCATTTACTCCCCTACTTTCTGGTCTCTGAGCCTGTCAAATTTCAAAAGCTAAGGGGAATGGAAAATAAAAGAACTTTTAAGTAAGGCATAGGCCAGAAATGATGTCTTCTGTGAGTTTTGTTCTTCCTTTTGAATTGACACAAAATGACAATTAATTAGGGAGAATGGTAGAATGCAACTAGTGGTGTCATTCTCTAGATTGAGGTTTGAGGCCACTGGGGTCACTAATGATCCCAGATTTATTTTCAAAATGACAAAGTGATTTAAGAATCTTGTGTTTTATTTTCAAAAGTGACTCTTTCCCATAATGAGGTTTTAGGTTCCCAGACCTCTTTTGAAAATATACTTATGCACTTTGATGCATTTTGGGGTATATGAATGGAGGTTTAATATTATTTAAAGCAAAGTAAATTTAGGTGCCAATATACCTTTAAACATTTAACTCTACATAGCTCTTGAGACCAGAGATTTAAGCTATAGAGTCACTTCTTTTTTAAGGACTTTCCCTCACTTCACACCATATGTTATGGTTTCTTGTCCAATTTGCTTCCAGTTAAATCTAGATGAATATTTAAAACATTGTGAATACTCAGTGGAATTCTTTGGGTGCGCTGACACAGCTAAACAAGTTCATTTTCAAGTTCTACATCCTGCAGATTCTTCTTTGCAGGAAAGCACAACAAAGAAACATTCCTTAGGTTTTGTTTGCAGAATAATCAGTCATGTTTATTTGCACTGGAAAAATTATTAAATAATACTGCTTATCTATGAGGCAGGGGATGTTACATCTATGTGGCACACTGAGCAAAAGTCCATTCTAGATGGAAGCCTGTGCTCAGCCCTTGACACTTTTTGTTAGGTCTGGGAGAGCAAACGGAAAAACTAGAACTCCCATCACTTCCTGGGGCTTCAAAAGCCTGCTTGTTGCTGTGGCAGAGACAAGACAGCCCTGGCCACAGACCTGCCTGCCTGGGCAGAGCCCTCCACCCCATATCCTGCAGAGCATCATTTGACAAAGGTTTAGCAATTCAAACAGCTGTGCTTCTAAGCATTTCATCCAAAGGATGTGAGTGGTGAGAGCATGCAAATTGCAGGCACCCAAACAGCTGTGAACTGTGGGGCACGGACCAGGGAGGGCTCTGCTTCCAGCCCCTGTGCTTCTACAGACAGTGAGATGCTGTAGGCACTCAGACACTGCTTCTGTGAGACCCTGGTAGGTCAGCCGTATTTGTAACAGCATTTAGGCTGTCCCAAGGTGCATGAGTTATATGGTGGAGATTTTAGAAATAAAACATTGAAAAAAAGGCTTGTAAATCTATTCAATCCTACCTTTTGCTTTGCTTATAATTCAGGTTGAGTATAGCAAGTACAGCTAGTTTTGTTTGTTTGTTTGTTTAATTTAATTTTCTGTTTCTCTGCTGTTAGCCCATAGGTTTTTAAACATTTCTTGTGTGTTTAGCAGTTAACTCAGAAACAAAATAGAAGTACACTGATTTTTCTGAGCAACTCATGAAAACTGATCTCACACTGGTAAGGGTTTCAGAAGTTGGTGCTTCTTCTTGGTGTGTGTACATAAACTGCCTCATGGTGAAAAGGGCTGTGTGACATTTAGTTAAATGAGATTGATTGCATTTGATTATACAGATTCAATTAAATCATCTGTTATTCTGAAAGCAATGAATTCACACTGTTCATTAAGAATGTGAAAAACTGATGTTGTATCTGCCTTCCCTTATAACTTGCTCTGTTATAGTCTAGCAGGACATGCTGAGCTGTAGCATAGTACATTGGTTTAGATTATATTGAATACTAAAATTCATCTCTATCTATGCTGTTCCTCTATAGAAATGTAAGCCTTTCTGCAGCATTGTTGCAAAGCCAGAACGCTAAGGAGGCAGACTTATTTTGTTGGTTTTCCATAATACCATCCTTCTTTACATTTTCATGGAAAAAATTCAAAGGAAAATTCTTGTTCCATCAACCATCAGATAAGGCCTGGAAAAGGCTTGCACGGTTGTTTTCTCTTTCCAGCCCAAATTGCTTTGATCAGTCGCCCAGAATGCCAGCATGGGGACCAGAAGGAGCAAACAACCGTCATTTAGTCAGCAGCACATCATGCTCAATAACACTGATAGTATCAAGGCAAACTGAAGCCTACAAAGCCACACAAGTGTAGAATGAGGAGGGGGCCGTGACTTTAGTCCTGTAGCAAACTGACCAGGGTCAAAAATGGCTCCCCAGAGTGGATCTTGTATTTCTTTATAGCCATGCTAGCATTCTAAAGATACCCACTATTACAAAGAAAATGTTTGTTTTCATCTGATCCAAAGTCATCTTCCCTATCCAGTAGACAATTCTTTCCCAGATGATTCAGTGGGCTAAAATCATCTATAGTGGAATTTTAAGAGTCATTTAAAGGAAAAATATTTCTTCTGTTTGCCTTTCAGAGTCGTGTAAGATCCTTCTGGGGAGACTGAAGATAATATGCTTCGGTCTGTTGTGTGTCATTTTGCAATGCACAGGGTCCAACTAGTGTCTGCTCAGAGGCATAACCTGAAACTTAGAAATAAGTGTTTCTTTATACTGGAGATAAAATAATTGCTAGTGTCTTGATAAGGGAGATGATTGTAGCAGTGACTGAGCATGCTGTTGGTGGCTCTTTATTAAGCAATAAGACAGCACACTAATTCCTCTTCAATCTTGGATAAACTCCACACTTATTTTCCTGGTGATGGTAACAATCATTGAGCTCTTGTGGTGTTTCAGTGTCATACTACAAATAGGAAACCAATTAACTCTTTGCTTTGATGGCAGTATTTAATTCTGTATTATTAATTTAAACCTTACTGACTGTGGATTGCCACACACAGTTGGCTTTAAAATGCATGCTGAATCAGGCTCCAAGAAGTACGCAGGCTGAGTTCTCTTAATATTTGCAGCTTTAATGCAGTCAATTAAAATGTGATCAAATGATAAATCACATTCATGCATTTCATTTGCTTTTCTAGGGAAAAAAAATGCAACAGCTTGGATTTATGAATCAGATGATCCTTCTAGGGATTAGTGAACTGAGTCTTGAAATCAAATGTTGACCACACTTTTAGAGCAACAAATACAAATTATTAATCTATATCATTTTTTGTTGTTGCTGTTTGTTTGTTTGTTTAAACCCATTTCCTTAGAATAAATGCTCAATATAGTGAAATGGAGATCTGATGTTTAGAGCCCTGGTGTATATCAACTATTACTGCCTTTTCATATAATGTGAAGTGCAGCAATCATTCTGTGGTGTCAAAAACTGTTTGGGCTGTAAGACAGATGGGACTTTCAAAATGAAATGTACCTATGACTGTTTGCTACTATATATATAAAACGTCTCATTTAGTCTCATCTGTGATTTTCCAAGAGGAAAATGTTACCACAAGTAATTTATCTCAGTCTCACAGGTTTGGATAATTGAATGACCACCTCCAAACAGGTCTAGCAATTGCTTTTTTTTTTTTTCCTTTTTTTTTGCTTTTTTTTTTTTATTAAACTTGGGATTTTTCTTTGATTTATCATGAACACTTTCATGCTTGTAGAACAAACAAAATTAAAATAAATACCTCATAACAAAGAATCAAACATATATTTCCTCATTCTTCCAAGTTTTGTTAGTGGGGTGGGGTTTTTTTTGTTTTTTTTTTTACAGACCTTATTTTAGTAAGGTATATGTGTGACTTTAAACCCTTTAATCAAATTAATAAATATAATACATATGGCATAAATAAAATTGCAACGAGATATGTTTCAGTACATAAAAAATTCAGAAAGGTCTTTGGTCAACAGGACAGACAGTTGACTACCCTGTCAGGCGCCTAGCTGAAATCCAGAGAAGGAAGGACAGGAAGGCAGGCTTACTGTTTCTGAGGTTGACCTTGAAGGTGGCATTTTTCCAGAGCCACTCATTACAAACTTGGACGCTGGCACTGGGGATATTCACCTAAGGAGTGAATCTTCTGTATCCCTTGATACAGCCACTTCAGCAAGTAACTTCACTGTTAATTCTCTTCACAATGGAAATAAGTAAAGGAGTTTTATGTCTAAAACACTGAAAAGGAACGTTTACTCATTTTAGAAGAAAATGGACTTTTTCTCATGTGTAACAGTCAAATATTTTTACAGCAATGAGGACTAGGTGGCATGGAATAAATATTGAAGATTTAATTTTATTTTCATTTAAGCAGAGGCTATTTTATGATAAATTCTTTTTCTGTATACTGAATCATTTAACAACTATTCACTTACTGACCTGCAGAGATGGTTTGCTAGAGAACATTGCTGCAGTGTCTGATTCTTAGGCAAGTGAGGTAGGAGTCTTAAAAAACAAACGGAATACTGGAGGAATATAAAAGACTTGCAGTATGTTCCCTATGTTGTAGTTTGTATGAAAATTCCTGCAGTGCTCTTTTATGAAAGGTAGGTTATGTGGTGTTTATAAATATTTAAATGACTATTGTCCTATAAAATAGTGATTTTACAGTTTTAAATTGTTTTATCTACCATATTTTTTCCTTGCTGTCTCCTTCTCTCAGAAGTTACGTTGTATTTTGTATTGAAGGATGTAATTTTGTTGTTCTGCATTTCTGTATTTAAACTTTTAAGTACATTCTTCCACACATTTCTTTAATTATTGTGTGGAGCTTCCCTCCTATGTTGATACTTTCTCTTAGAATTTTAAATACTGTAATCCAAAAAATAATGAATAAACCTAACCCAACTGCCTTTTTCTCACTATGAGGGCAGAAGAGGGCCTGACTGTAAAAGTACCTTTGCTATTACTGGGGGAAAAAAAAAATGTTTCTGGAAAATATCTAAGGGGAAAAAAAGCAACAGTCCCCAAGAGATAATTAAGTAACATGTCCTACTGTTGATCTCCAACTGGCAGCCCCAGCTACTTCTGATGACAGAAAGCTGCACTCCAATGACAGCAGGAACACCAGCAAGCCATCCTTGCTAGCACTGCAAGCACAGGATGAAGCATCGCTCTGAGAGCCTTGGATGAAGAGTGGGGTGTTGAGAGCTCTGCTCCCAGGTCTGTCAAGTATTGACTGGGATAAACCAACAAGGCCACTTTTAGAGGACTGGAGCCAAAACAACCAGCCAAAGTGTCAGGGGGGAAAAATCGATTTGCAAATGACAGTTTCCAGTGGTAGAGAAATAGACAGTTCTCAGTGATTAAAAGCTGGAAATGATGTTTCAAGCCAAAGGAACAAGAAGAGTGCTTTGTTTACTTCTTTATGGTACAAGTTTCTCTTTATACCGCTTTGGAAATGGGTATTTTACAACATTTAAGCCACAATCAAAGTTCACTAAAATCAAAATAATCTCAGGCCAGATTAGTGAATTTCTGGCTTGACGAAGCATGTCAGTACAGAAACACTGACTGCTTAATGTCATGACCTTTCCCCTAAGCTGTTTGTCTTTGGTTCCTGAGCTGCACTTCTTTCTTTTTGCCTTTGAGCCCATGGCCCAGCACCATGCCCGTGCCCCACCATGGAGCACAGGCCAAGGTCACGTTTCTGCAGAGGTCACAGGCCCACCAGAATTCACATTTCTTTGTAGTCACGTGTCATTTCTCTCCTGTCATGGAAAAATTAATTAGCTTTCCTTGTATACCCCCATACTGAGAATGGAGTTCTTCATTTCCTTTGAGAGGAAGGGTGCTGCTTCCTTTCTTTACTGGGTGAACATCAGCAAATAAAAATCATTACTGGACTCACTCAATGTATTTGTCAGGAGATATTTTAGGTGAAGGGAAATTTCTTTCACAGGACATTGCCTCACAAATGCTCAATCTGAAGTTCAGAGGAAAAATGAAGTGAAAATGTTGGCTTTCACCAGCTGAGATAGGAGCCTTTTTAAGGCCAGATTCTGTAAGTAGCAGGGCAATTTCCATCACATGAGCAGTTCCATCTATTTTTGCACAAATGTCATTATGCAGAAACACACAGATCAAGGATGAAGCTTTCGCTACTGCTTTCCACCAAAGCCATTATCCAGACTTCTTTCCCTTTCTCTTGGAACTTATGTTCATACCAAACCTGACATCTTCCATTACCATCTCAACATCCTACTTGGATGAATTTTGATGTGAAAATCCTGATTGTTCCCAACTCTAGCCATTATTCCACTTAGCTGAAGTACTCAGCTTCATGAAAATGACAAGGGGGATGTTGCTACACACAGGCTGTTCATTAATCAACACTATATATTTAATTTTTATTTTTATGGTGTGACAATGTGACTACATCCACTCTATAGTATTAGTGAATAATTAGCAGAGAAAGTTTCTGTGACTCAGAAACTTCCTCCTCCTTTACTGGAACAATGTGAGAATCTCTGAATCTAAGCATGTGGAGATGGACATCAGAAGTTGCTAGCAATGTGTCCTTGGCATAAATATCAAAATGATCAAGAATTCATCCTATGCCTCTTTGACTAGCTGTCTTCTTTATTTCCTGTGAGATGGTCTTTACTAGAGTAGTGTAACGAATAATAAAGACAAATTTACATCACTGAAGAGCATTTAAGTTTTTAATTACACATTACAGTGAAAGGACTGGAATCCATATTGATGTGTTACAACAACCCTTATGAATGTATTCTAGTACTGCCATACAATACCTTTTGCAATTTGAACAGTGCTGTAGACTTTCCACAGTTAACTAGGATGTTTTCTTCCACTGATAAAGGGCCATAACATCCCATTTCAGCTACTACTCGTCTTTTGAGACATGGCTGTTTCCACCTTTGAGGGATGGCCTCATCTTCAGCCAAAATAAGCCAGGCTATTGTACATCCAGCTGTTACTAAGAAACACAAGGTATTGTCATTGGCCCAAATGTTTAGCTCAGTTACTCCACTAAATTTACTTCATTTCCTGGATCAGTGTTTGTGTAATTTACACCACAGAGCAGAAATGATCATGTTTACTGTTTGTGCTGTTGACTTAGGGCCTGTAAAAGTTCTAGTCAAAGCGCTCTTGTGCTTGGTGCTTCTTATTACACTGATGGCATAACCCCTGGTTCACAGAAGCTTAGTATCAAAATCTCTGATGAAGCAGACAGGTACACCTGCACTAAATTTATCACTTCCCTGTGAAAAATCGTTGTGACTACTTGCACAGCCAAAGCAGGGCAAATGCTACTCTGCCTAAAGCTGGTCAGGGGTTAGTGGCTGTACAAGCAAGAAGAGGGTGATCATTGTATCAGTGGTGAGGTGTTGCACCTGTACAACTTAATGAGATGGCAGGGGGGTACAGGTAGTGACTCCTAAATAAAAGGCTGCATTATCATTCTAGTATGTCTACACGGATGAATGGAATAAAACTGTAACAGTGAGTGCATTTAGGTATGCAAATATACATTTAAGAACATTTAAAGAAGTCAATGCAGTGTAAAATCATCTTTGCCACGTTTTGTCTGAGCTATAGATTGCACTGACTGTTGAAGATCTACATGGAAAGTGAATCAAGTAGCAATCTACTGATAATTGTTACCTTTATTAATCTTAGATCTATTATTTCAGTTCCAGATATGACCAGACTTCCAAAGGCTGGAATTAATTGACTTCCTATAATTCACATGCGGTAGAACTTTGTACTACCTTCTGCAATGCTTAAACTTGATATTTTGCTTATAAACATACTGAAAAGATATATTCACTCTTTAGCTTCCTGGAAGAGCTAGGGATGAGAAAGGGCACAGACCAAGGGGCATTTGCTGGATCCTGGGTTGCAAGGCCAGTTTTACTGCCAAGAACAGGCTAGTAAAGGCCAGATTTAGGTATGTTTCCTTGTACTTAGTATTATCCCCCCTTCTCAAGTAATTTCATTGATTTCAGTAAGGAAGAATTGTGGACTGAAATACTAGTTGGTCTTAACAAGGAGAGTGGAACCTGACTTTTCAGGTCCTCTTCTTTTAATAGAGCTACATTTTTTTGCCTTATCCAACTATCTTATTTTTAATTCTGACAGCTGTGCTTTGCCTTATATGTCTTTCAAAAGGCAGAGTGCTAACCTAGCTGAAGAAAATGCTTCACAAATCTGACATGTTCAAACTATCCGCATCAAAAGATAACTTTTTTATCTTCAATTTATTCTGAAAAAAGACTCTGGGGGGTTTATTTCAAAAAATGAAAAATGGGCCAGCAGAAACGGCGGTGTACAGCTCCTATTTATCTGTTTTACAGCTATCAGTTTGATTGCTGGAATAGCACTGGAAAACTAGATGTTTTCTTGAATGTGGTATAACCAACATTCTATTAATACAAAATGAAAATAAGTTAAAAGTGGAAAGATAAGCCTGAGATTTCATTTTATGGACAGTGAAAGATTTGACTCATGAGATCTCTTCAATTTAGCTGCAGAGGATACTGCTCCTGCAGCAAGGGAAGCAGAGCGGGTGTTTTGAGTTGCTTTGTCTCGCGCTGAGGTACGTGAATGTGACCTGCAGCTGCTTTTGGTGTGCATCCACGCAGCTGGCTGTGCACTGTGGGGCTTCAGAGTGGGCACAGAGCTCACGGCTGCCCTGCAGGGGGGAGCAGGCTGGAGGACAGCCTCTGCTCACACAGGAGTGCTCTCACTCTTTTCCCCAACTTCCTCAGGCTAAATTGAATACCCTTTCTAATGGACTGTTACCTGAATTATCTCATAAAAAATTCAACGTGTTCTAGGCACCAGAAGCACAATTAAAAAGTCTTCTCTAATAGCAAATCAGGTATTTTTAACAGCCCATTTCTTTGATACAACAGTTAATTTAACCACTGCTGTCTGCTTCACATGGGCTGTGATCATTGAAGCTGTTCTATTTTCTGAGCAAAATGGGAAGTGCATGGAGGTACCTCTGCTTCTGTTACAGACACGTTGGAACAGCTTGGGGAGAATTCAAATCTGTCTGACGATCAAATTACAAACCAGCAATAACAGGATAAAGAAACACGTTTGATGCGTTATTGCAGTTAAGTGAGAGCAAGGGCAGTCATTAGAAGACATGTGTATCCTGTCCTGCTACAGCTTTTAGAGAAATCAGAGATCACTTAAAGTTCATAAGACACCTACTTATTTTTTGATTTTTTTTTTCTGACACTAGTTGTATTTAAGGGATTGCAATCAGAAATAATCAGTAGCGATGTAAACAAACTCTAAAAGCAGCAAGTAAAACAGGGCTTTTATGATATTTGAAAATTTCTCTTTTGTGGGAGAAACTCTAGACTGCACACATGGTGCCTTCAGGACACCAACTGAGAATAAAGCTGCTTTCAGAGGCAGTAAGTGATTTCATTCTATTAATGTCCAGGTGATTTGTGGTGCCCATTACAGCATCACTAATGTGATGGCAAACATTTCCTGGGCATGCCATGTTTTCAATGTTCTGCAGAACATAGTCAGCTCAAGTGCTTGTACAGTGCCTGATTGGAAAAGACAGCCCCTGGGGTTCATTCTTTTCATCAGTCAAGTACTAATTCTGAAACAAAAGAGGATCTTTTCATTTCCAAAGATGCTGAAATAAACCTGGTGTAAAAGAGCAGAAGGATAGAGTAAAAGAGCCTGGAAAGCAGGTGTATAAGAGTCAATGGAAACAGTCACAGAAAATTTCCATATGCTATTCTTTTCATATAACCTTTGTCATACATTTGCTCCTTATTTTTCCTAGTTGAAAAATCAAGTAAATGTTTAGGCTATATGTGTATGCATATGTCACCATTTAATTATGTTAGAAAAGATGAGCAAAATAATGAGACTTACGTTTTGAGTGAAAAATAGAAATGAATGTAAATACATAACCACACTGCACAAACAGCCTTCTAGGATCTCATTTGCCCACTGTCCTTCTCTAGGGCAAGTGATTCAAACTTACCTGTTTAAAGCTGAATAAAACAGGTGGATAACCAATCAAAGCACATATATTGCTCATTGTTTTGCTCAGTGGAGAGAACAAGGAAGTTCTGCTCTATGGGACTGGAAGGAGTCAGCTGGTTGCTTGAACCACTGGCTCCTCCACAGCAATGGGAGCCGTGCATGGTTGTACCATGGCAGTGTCCATCAGCAGAAGAAGCCTGGGCACAGGGAGCAGACCAAGAGAAGGGAAACTCTGTGACTCAGCCTCTTCACATACAATAGTGTTAATAGTAAGAAAAGTGGCATGGCATCTACAGGAGAAAATAACTGAGTGTGCATTAGTTTGTTATGGTTGTGTTACAGCTCCTGAAAGAACAGTAGAGCTTGAAAAGCCTGATGGAGCAGATGAGCAGATGGGATAGACAGCTCCCTTGCATCTGCCTGCGTTATATGGATCTGTTCCAGGAAGCTCTATTTTCTATGAGGATTATATAGTAAAAGCTCCATGTAGGTCAGTGTGTTGAGTTTCCTGAGGTTTGTCTCTTGGGCATTGCAGCAGCAGAGTAGGCTGCAGCTGCAGATGAGATGTAGACTCAGTGATACAGTGAATGAAGCTCTGGAGCACAATGAAAACATGTGAAGGGATGAGCACAACTTCAGGTCACTGAATAATGCTGCTGCTAATCAGCTGCCTTTCTCCCACTCACTACACTCTCACTACACTTCATTCCTACTAACAAAGTGAGATTTGTTTCATCTTTATAGTGCTGTAACAGAAGTAGCTATTGAAGACCTGGAATAATTGTCTAAAACAATATGATTTTAGAATGAAAATATTATCGTTTTATAAACTCAGTCAAGATTTGGATTCTATGTAAACCAAGAGAAACTTTTAAAAGGATGATAGGGTAAAATCAATATTGATTATTAGGAGTAAAAGTGCTATAATTGAGGCCATAAAACCTTTTAAGATCCATCTAAAATTTTCCAGTAAAACTACAATAAATTATTCCTAAAGAAGTAGAATATTTGCATGGAATTCAATGTCATTATATCAGAGCCTGTTTAATAATAATAATAAAAAAAAAAAAGAGTATTACTAATTCTGCCATGAAAGCTATTATAAGGAGAGGATTAGCACAGCTATTTTGGCAAGTTACCTTTTTCTACTAATATTTCATTGTATTCTACAAGAATCTACTGTAAAAATCTCTACATGCTTTTAAGATCTCACTTTTCATTGCTGCTTGTTTTTCTGCTTCTTGGACCTTTCAAATCTGACATATTAGATCTCTTATTATAGCTCAGCAAGAGCAAGCCCTTTTAATTTATGGAGGGCCCTAATTTTTATAATCTGATATCAGTACAGGCTGTAAATCTTTTTAATGATAAAATAAATGGAAATCTAACATGGCATTTTTGTCATCACTTCTTTAATAGTTTCTATCTTTTTTTTAAAGAGTTGTGATAAGTAGAGTTATGCAAAGGAATAAAATCAAATAATATTTTGAATCTACATTTACTGTGTTTAGGAGGTGTGTTACTCATGCATTATTCCACGTCTACTGCAAAATAACTTGGAGGTCATGGATTTAACTGATAGCATGTACTTGTTCTTTGTTCAGTGGAAGGACATCCCAGAACTTTTAACTGCTATCAAATGAGGAAACAGCCATAACTAAATCCAATTCTGTTTTTCACTTACGTACAGTGAAAAGCTTTACAGATTGCTTCTACCAACACAGACTTTTTGATCACGCTTCCTCCAAGATCAAATAATGCAAAATCCTTCCTGCTATGCACAGGAAATCATCCAGAAATTGAAGATGAAGGAGGGCACAATGGCCTGATGGTTCAGGGAGGCTTCCTCCTGCAATCTGACCACTGACTTATTGGGCATACTGTAGGTTTCTGTAGGTTTTTTTGAAACTGAGAATTTCGCTTTTAATCTAGAAAGTCCTGTGCTGGTTGAGAACCAAAGGACTGAAAGACAGCTTCTCCTGTGTAAAAATCAGCACAAGCAGGGCTGGTAAAATCAGCACAAGCTCCTCTGTGCGAAGGAGAAGAGGCCAGAGGCTGAGCTGAGCATGGCTTCTGGGCACTCTCTTCTACATTTTGTCTACAGTAGCTTTGTTCTGATGGGCTTCATAGAACAAGGCAAAGCTCTTCAGGATGAGCTGTTGATGCTGCTAGATGAACTGCTAGCTTAGTTGTCAGGAATTATCCTACTTTGGCAAGCTGTACTTGCAAATATTGCTTCATGCAAGCTTGTTACAGTACCTATAGCATATGATTAATATTTACATTCACTTCAGTGAATTCCACTGTGCAAAGGTAATTATCACAGTAGTCAGTTTATGTTGCATAAGACTTCAGATGTGTAAGAGTCCCCTGAAGGAGCATATTAGTATGATATGTGTGTACCCAACCCTGGAGGGGAAGAAATCCCTTTAGGCTTAGACAGAGAGCTGGGCTGCTTTATGGTGGTATTAGTCCTCTGCATCTCAGGGTGTCTGCTCATGCAGAAGGCTGAACGAGCCATGCTGTGAAGCATCATGTAAGCTGGCATGGCCTTGCTCCAGAGGAAGGTGTTGTGCACAGTCTCCCAGCACACCTGTATAAGCCTTTCCTTGAAAGCAGCTCTGTTTCCCTAAAGAACAGTACCCATCCTGTTGTACAAGTCATGCCAAGATGCGCAGAGCAATGTGGGAAAGGAGGTGTTCATCACCTTGCAGGCATGGACTCCAGAAGAATCATCTGTTTGACTTAACGGTGACATTTGTGAGAAAAAGGGTCTTTGTCTGAACAAGGGTCCTTCCTGTAGACTGGTCTGTGCATGGGAGTTTCTCACCATGGCATGCTGAGAGCATGGAATTTTTCACATTGGGTTCTTGTGGTTTCACACCATGAGTCTTGAGCCTAGTATGGTTCAGGAAAAAAGTCTGGATGGGAAACTGGTGGGTGGGTTTCATTAAATTAATTGGTGGTAAGACAGCCTTCTGCTCTGCAGCTCCCGCCATCTGGAACAGCCTTTCTTTATCTCTCTACCTCATTGACTCTCAATCTGATTTCAAATCTCAGCTGAAAACTTCTCTCTTCTGTGCATTATAGCCTGCAATTTCGCTTTCCTGTTATTATTTCTTATTTAACTCTAACGTGTTTTCAGATGGAGCATTAGAGTTACCACACAGCGTTTTGTGACACAGCACTGTTACCCGATCTGCATTAGGCCAAGCAGCAGCAGTGAGCATTTTCCCCCCAGAATGTTAATAGATTTAAATTACCCAGATGCCTGTCAATCATGTCATTTAAAATGTACGTTTCAATTGTCATTTTAATGATTGATTTTGTGGGAGGCTTTTATTACTTTTACTTGCAGTATGCTCGATCTTTCCTCAAGCCTTAAGGAAGTTAGAAACTATCCTGAGTGTTAAGGAATCCAGACACTATTGGATTTTTTTGTGTTTCTTGTTTATAACAGTATATCTCTACTACAGTGAAAAATATGACATTAGGTCATGCACATATCCCAAAATAGCATTAGTCTGAAAAATTTAGGTTGCTCATACTATAGAGTTTGTAGGCCTCAGCGCTCTCTGTAAAAGTACCCTTACAAAGAGGGTTGAGCAATACATATGTTGATGATGATGGCCCTCATATCTGTAAAAGATTTTCAACCAGAACACATGGGAATGGGGGTGGATAGAGGAGCGAGGTGAAAACAAATATTCACATTGTGCCTCATAATAAATCAACTGTATCACATTAAATCGAAGTATCTGTTGGAAGGCAACTCCTAATGGCCACTAAAACTGCAATAAACTGTATCAATTCAGTATTAAAAAAGCAAGGGCCCAGATTACAGAACTGTTTGTTGCTGTTCAGATAGGGCCAAATCCTGAATAGTGGTCGTCTGACTAAGTGACATTGCAGTGGCTGGGATTTACTGTTACAAGTGTGTGAAAGTCAGAACAGCACGTTTATAGGGAGGAGTAATATTTTATTAGAGCTATTGCCATCACTGAGAAAAAAAAGACACTCTAACATTTGAGTGCATAAACCCTCCTTCTGGTCTAAAATCAAAGCTGGAAATGTCAAAGAGCAATAATCTATACTACCCCCATGTTGCTTCTTTCTTGGGAGACTCATTAGTCTCTCAAGAAACTATCAGTGTAGACACCGTTGTCTAGAGATAGCTCCACTGATTTCTATTTGCCTTGCTTATAATCTCCCTTCCCACAGTATATGACAATTTTCTGTAACTGGAACTTCATGGTAGGCAGTGAGTGTTCACACCTCCCCTGCGTTTTTAGATCTGCCACATAACTGAGCCATTCAGCTTAAGCTAAGGTCTTCTATTTTGGAAGCAAGGACAGAATTTAGTGGCTTCTCTAATAACATCCATGATATTAAGATTTAGTTTAGAAGAAAGTGTGTGTGCAAACCACATTGGCTCTCTTGGCTCCCAGAGATAATGGCAACTTCTAGGTAGAAGACCTTCTTTGAAAGTGCTGAGGCGTATAAGCTTATTACCAAAGGGGCCATGAGCAGATGTTAGGCCATTTTGTTACTTCTCTGTAACGTAGTCTTTGTGCTAGACCTATGAATGTGTTTCCTAATCTGGGATTGTCCCAAGCAGTTTGGGACACATGTTGGGGTAATGTGCAGTGGACTGAAATCACTGATCATAAACCATCTTGAAAAGAAAAATGTGTGTGTTTACTGCCAGAGATTACTGAGAGTAAAAAACCTGTTTTAAATCAAGAACTGGAGCGATTTCAATTCCTTAAACTAGCTTTGTTTTAGCCTGGAAGCTAGCACTGCTTTTAAATCTCAAGCATCAGATTTAGCCCTCTGTACAAGCAAAGTACTTTGAAATGAAGTATAACCTTGTTTATATAATTTTTGAACATGACCAATGACACTGTAGGAATATAATTTCTATATCATTTATTTATAATTGTCATAAGTAAATGAAGTATGCTAATAACAATTGGGGTCCCAATCCTACACACTATCTGCACTCTTTGAGGTGATTCAAATGGGAATTGAGGGCTCTGCCTTGCTTCAGGGTCCTCTTGCTGCAATTTTCTACTTTCTGTCGAACCCTCTATCTGCAGAATGTAAAAAAAGGAATTCAACAGCCAGATGGTCACCTTTACAGTGTGGTCATCTTGGATGATGGCTGTTTTTTAAAAAAAAATTCATTGTGAACTCTTCAATTATTTCTAAGCATGTCATTTAGATACTCCTTAGAAGGGAATGGATTTCTGAGCCTACTGTATACCAATCTGTTAATTAGCCTCCTGATCATCCCCTAATCAAAGGAATATTGCAAATTGTATTTTACAGAGTATTATTTTAGCAATGTTTTGTCATGCTTGGTCATTTCCTTATACTTAGAACTGCATCAATCAATAACTGTGGGGATATGTCTGCTGTGAAGAGACATCTGTTTACTCAATAGATCTTTTTATTTAATTTTTAATAGAGCTTTTCTTATTTTGCATGGCCATTTGTTGTTAATATATTTATAATGATTACAGTAGCTATAACTCATAACTAATGATTTTTTTTCTAAATCTATAAATATTATTTATTAAAGGATAAAAAGTCAATGTTTCTTGTAGCAGCCATCACAAAAAAGTCAGTTGTTGCAAAATGAAATAAATATATTTCACACCTGTACTGCAACAGATCAAAAAGATAAACCTAAAGCAATGGTTTTTTGTTATCTAGCTCCTAAAATAGTGGAGAGTAGAATTTGGCCCTTACTGTATTATGTTGCAGCACAGTTAAATTTCTACACTGCATATTAAAAAAACACTACATTTTAATAGTTTGAAAAAAAAAATCTATAGAAGTGAAGTTGATTTTATCGGTTTTATACAACATCTTGATATAGAAGGAGCCAGATTCTGCTGTCTGCTAGCCTGATGTAGTTCAGTGGTTAGAATAGTGGTCTGTAAGAAGGTATGGGGTGAATTCTGCTGTCAATTAAACATTTGTGCATTTGGAGTAAGTCTAAGGAAGTTAGTGCAATTTAAAACTGCAAATAAATATAGTCTCAAAATCAATTTCTTCACTTACCTGCCAAAATTGAGTTCAGGGTTCAACATACACAGCACTTTTTCCATCTAAAGAATTCATAGCACTTTAGAAAGGTGAATTAATATTACCCCCACTTAAAAAGCTGAGCGACTAAGACAGACAAGTGCGTTGGACAGAATCCATGGCAGATGGGGCTAGAGATTGAAGCTCCTGTTTTTTCAGATCCATGATCTCCTCATTCATTCCTGTACCTGAATTTTGAAGGAACATCGTGAATGTTAAGAAATACCCATCTATGGGGATGTTATCCTACTTTTGTTAGCATGAGATTTTTTTAATGACTTTTACACAAAAGGAGAGTAAGCCTGTGCATTATTCACCCAAATAATCTTTTGTTTCAATAGGTATTATGGGATAAAGCCCCAGTAGTAATTCCCAAGGTGCCGACCAAGCTCACAGCTGCTAGATGGTCAGTGATGAACTACAGCCTAGTTTGGTAGTAGACTTAATTACTAGGCAGTTTGCAGGTAAATTTAATTTTGCCCTGAAGTGAACTTGTACTCCTGAGTCCTATTCTGTCACTAGAACCAGCTAGAAAGCAGGCAGCTTGATGGAAGCCTGTTTGTTGTGAACTGATGGAAAGTCCAATGAGGACTGCTATATCTTGCTGTGTGGGTCCAGTGATTTCTGCCCAGGACATGGTCAGTCTCTTCTGAAAGCTCTCAGAAAACATCAGTCTCACAGTGGTTTTACCCTGCAGAGTGCATTTACTCACATCAGGCCTGTTCTTAGGTGAAGACTCCTGCATCCTGTGTGATGTTTTGGTCGGTAGACCTGACTGAGACATTCCTGTCCTTTTTTAAAATTCCCAAACTATTATCAGTCAGTGAGGCAAACACTGGGCCCTCTAAGCCACCAGTTGACATGGTTGTTTTGAGTCTGGCTATCAAGAAGTCAGACACTAGTCAGGTATAAGGCACAGCTCTGCAAGATGAGCAGACCTTGTAGATTAGAATTACAATTGCATGTATCAGTACCAATACATGTCAGCATGTAACTTTTTTTTTTTTCCAGTAATTTCACTTGTGTTTTTTTTTCTGTATTAGTTTAGGTTTTCCAGTAGGGTGCTAGTTTGATTATTCCCATATTAAAAAGGACAGGTGCAGAGGTTATCCTGTTCTATATTAAACAAAGCTGTAATGCAAACTGTGCAGTTCCTGGCCATCGCTAGTTACGCTGTAGAGCAACTACATAGGGATCTCCATAACTTATATGCAATAGAAAATGCCTTTGTTCAAACCAGCCTCATACACCAGCCTCAGTGAATCTTGCCTCCATTAAGTGTCAGTTGCCAATTACCAGCACAGATGTCCAGATAGCTCCGCTCATAAAAGATAACCATTAACAAATATTTTTGTTAGGTGATTGCTCAAGACTGTATACCAGACTTATACAAGAGGGCACCTCACTGTGAAGGCAATATGTGAATTCTTCCCGTTTTGGGAGGCGTTCTGCAACAAGTGACCACTCAAACATACAGAAGTCTGCACTGGTAGTTGACTATGCAGGGGGAATAAACTTTACCTTCTATTTTATTTTAGTGCACGCTAACAGATGGATTAGAAAATATAGCCAAAGGTCTAATTCCCTTGCACCTTAGAAAATAACAAGTCATACCTGATATTGATGAAGTTATACTAAAATAGTTATTGAATTTGCTAATAACAATATTCTTTAAAACAGACAGACATCATTCACTTGACCAATGGGTTGAGCCATTCTTACTTAATGAGTGCTACCAATGTATGAAACAATAAAATCAAGACACTGAACATGTCTGAGGGCTACTTTAGGCCAGTGGAGAAGCACTGAGCTGTGACTCAGAGCAGGTCAGAGCAAAGGAACAGATCTAGGCAGCTGTAAGGCATGAGAGTGAACAGGGCAGAAAGGGGAGATGGTTGGTAGGGCTGGGAGTAGTAACAGCAAAGGCTGTGGCAGCACATATCCACAGCTCAAAAAAAAGGGCCAAAATAGGAATTTTCATTGGAATTTTAATGAATTCAGCCATGCTTACACCATTTTGCGTTTTCTCCCTGTGGTCATTTTTTGTAATTCCTTTGCCTTGACAAGAAGAAAACTTTGTGTGCAGACCTTTGTAGTAACTTCACGATTTCTTCAAACTAGAAGCCAGGAAAAGGATTAGAATCACATGACATTTTACTATTAGAATCACATGACATATTTTACTGAAGCCAAGTGCATCTCAGCTGTTATTTTCTTGCCAATATTAAACCACGAATCAAAACTTTCTTGAAAAATTGCTAAGTCATTACAAGAGATGCGTGACTGGCTGAGATGTAGTCAGCCTACAGAACAGACCAAACAGGTAAAAAGAGTTTGTTTGTCTTTGCTCAGCTGAAATGGGGAAGCAGAACATAATATGCTGAAAACGAGAAACCAGCTATAGCTCTTGTGAGAAAGAAAAATTATTTCAAAAGGACTAAAACCACCCCCAAAATTTAATATTGACATCTGAAGTGGGCAAATAAAAATTTGCCCGAATTTGCCAAATTTGCCAAAAATTGCCCAATTTGCCAGATTTTCCCCCACCTGAGGGGCAAATAAAAGTCCAGGGCACTTCATGATCTTGCTTTTTGCCTCTAAATTTGACATAGACTTTAAAAAAATAAACAATGAAAAATAGAGCGTAGGCTTTTCTTAATTTGCTAAGGAAGTTATCTGACAAGCACTTATTCCTTAGTAATCCTAAGAAATTCAAAGTTGATTTCATTTAGCTATTGTTTGGTGCAAGGTTTATGAAAAAAAACATAATTCATCTCTAGACAATAACTAATTATTACTGATTACTAAGAAATAAGTCAACAAAGATATTTTCCTGTTTACATTCTTATCAGACTGTATCAAGACCATCTGTATTTTCAAGTCCTTTATCCCTAGGGATAAATAATTTGTGTTGTTCATTGATTATACACATGCAAACATGTCATTTGGATTTGATACACATTTACGAAGCCGGACTTAAAGAACTGAAATGGGAAAACAAGCATTAATATACAGGAAGAAAAGCTTCAGTGTGTAGTCACAGTTGATAGAAAAGTAAACACCTCAGTGAAGTGATTCTGCAAAACTGTTGTAGTGATTGCACTGCATCAGAGTTTGTATCTGGTGACTGTTCTAGGAGTTATTATTTCTATTTGCTGCTGATATTTTTGCAGATGCCCACCACAAGAACATACGCATGCGTGTGCATGTGCATGTTCATGTGAACAGTGCTTTGCTCACAGCAGTCACAAATTGCCTGAGCTGCAGAATTCAGATCTAGATCTGGGAAGGGAATGAACAGCTGCAGAAACTGGACATTGAACATTTTAGAGGGTGCTTATACTTAAAGGCCTAAAGCTGATGAATAGGAATATGCTTGCTCTCTATGTCCCCCGTTGGCATCAGCAAGCAGACTGGTCTCATTTCCACTTTGTACAGCCTCTGTTCCTTCAAACACCACTCTGCTGAACCTTCTGCCACAACTGGAAGGATTTTGCCCTTCCCAGCAGGCTGGGATTCTCAAACTCCGAGCTCATTTCCTTTCTGCCACTGTTTTCACATCCCACCCTTGCGCCTTTGCTCTCACATATTGCTAGAGTGATGGTGGTAGTAATGTGAACACTCTCATGCAGCTCTGGCTCTTTTTTTCCTCCCTTTCCTTTCCCTAATTTTCCTGGCTTCAGAAATGGATGGCTCCGGAAAAGGCAGGGAGTGCTGGGGGACAGATGCGCGGGAAGAGAGGTTTCCTAGAAATGGCAGGGAGAACTACTGGGGGATGAGCCTTGCCCCACCCCACACCAGGCAGGAGCTGCACCTTCCCTGAGCACACAGGATTCTCCATGCTTCCCCTTAACCTTCAGAAATGACATCCCCATCCTGCAAGTCAGCAGAGTGCCAAGTCTTCACTCAGCAAACGATGCTGAAAAATAATCTTCAAGTGCTACACATTCATTCCCCTTGCAAGTCAGACGTATGAGAGGCCACGGAAGGTTATTATGTTTTCTTTTCATTTATTTGTGCTCTGTCTGTGGGTTTACAGTGATCTTTTGTTTTGTGGCTACATTTAAAATTTTTCAGTCTCCTAATATAATAGGATCTGCTATCTATTGGCAATACCCAGTACAAAACAGTAGCTAATAAACTGCTCTGACTGGACTGGGGACTGCTGTACTCATGTCTTTGTATATGACAACCCCCCATGCCCATGGGGATATAGTCACAGCTCCCTAGAAGCCAGCAGGGAAGACTTGTTTTTATCTTCTGATCTTTAGTTTGATGGCACAGTGTTCTTCTCTTAAATGAAATCACAGTACCTGTGAAGCTTAGAAAGGAAATGGCAAAGTACATCTTTTCATCACCACAGTGCCCAAAACAGAAGAGCTATGCTTGAGTTGAGCCTTATGTGAGCTACATTATGTTAAAAACACACCTCATTCAAATGGAGTGAAATACCCATTTTAGCTGGTGGGGCAATATGGCTCAGTTGAGTAAAAACCCTTGGAGGGCTAGTGGGAGATTATGTGTCCTGAAGAAGTAACAGGCTTCCTTGTGGCAGTGAGAGTGAGTGTGCTGATCACTGCAAAGCCTTGATTAATGGAGTGATTAAAGCAGCAGAGGGTTAGTGCTCTGGCAGCTGGGGCATAGGAAATGGGCATGGAAACTACTGGTAGAGGGGAAATACACAGCTCCAGAATCACAGGGCTGACTTGCCCTAGCAAACACTTTGATGTTGGAGGTGGGGAAGGATGAAACACATCAGGCAAAAAGGAAAAGAAAAACCTCCCACCCTCCCACCCCCCTTCCCAGCCTTGTGCTTACAAGGGAAAGCCCCTGACTTTTGGCTCACTTAGCAGAAGGCAATAAAGCTTCCTATTACGAGGCTTCCTCTGATGTATCGTAACTGGTCTCAGGCTCCAGAAATCTGATCCGTTGGAACAAAACTTACAGTAGATGCTAATAGATTCTCTAGCCCAGCAATGCTGCACAATGCCCTCCATGGCCCAGAAAAAAAAGAAAAAACAAAACAAAACAAACAAAAAACTTCTAATTCAGTCACATCCTTCTTTATTCTTCATCTTTCCAACTCCCTGACCTGTTTCTTTTTCTTGGGTTACTCCACTTTTAAACAGAGAAGAGCCAAACTCAGACTGCTTGTGCTCAAGGACTGATTTCCCCCAAAGCTACAGGCTGAGAGCCAACTTATTTCACTGGGTCCTTTACAATGGCAACAAATCTACGTGTGGCTGTTTGAGTTGGTCCCATTAAAGATAAGGATCATCTGCAGAGCTGGAACCTGCATCTGGAGTCAAAATTCCCAAGGCTCAAAGGCTTTAGATCAGATGTCTGGGAATGGAGCCCTTCTTCTTTGCCTTAGACATCTGATCTAAAACAACTTCAAACTTGTAACTTCCTTCAGATTAACCTCAGCTGTGAGAGGCCTGGGGATTCACATTCTTGGCTTACTAGTGTGACTTCTCCATGCCTCATATCACCACAGTTGATTAGAAATATTTTATTAACTTTCAGCTCCTGTCTCATGCATGAAGGTTAATAGCCAAGAATATCCTTAGAGAAGGTACCTTGTATTTAATAAATGAAGACCAGGATGGGGCTTGAAAAGGGGAATAAAATTCCCCATCAGTCCACTAGAGGGTAGCTGCCTCCAGATGACAGCTGAAATCCTTCAGCCCAGCCCCAGACAGTGTGCTGTACTTGCCTGCGCTCTGCTTGACGTGACAAAGCAGCGTTAACAGGCTTTCTCTCCTCCTTTTACCTTCAGTGAGCTCTAATTTCAGATTTAATAACCACAGGAATAAAAAATAAAAATGCATCAAAATTCTATAATGACTTTCCTAGAGAAAGATAGGAAAATTAGCACCGGAGAACAGTTTGCATCTGAAATTGCTAGACCTTTAAACAATAGACAAGTCGCCACTAAACAATGGGATTCTGATATATAACCTGCATTAACAAGTTTAAGTCTCCTAATTTTATATCCCTGGTATATTATTTAGTGGTATTTGCGGGCTACAAACATTGATATGAATAGGATAGTTCATGTGCATTATGTGGAAAGAATCTACATTATATATAATGCATAAAGAAATCTACACAGCCTTCAGCATGCCAGCTGTTTCTGTTTATGACACTGAGTTATTCATGAAATCCAGGAAGACATTTTGTAGTAAAATATGCTACTTGCTTGCTTTTAAACTGCTGGAGTTGTCTGTCCAGCTAGCTAAATAATTAAGGGAGTGATGTGAAATTAAATATCACGTTTCAATCCACCTTTTCCCTTCATCAATTCTTTCTTGTAAGAGGAGCCAGGAACTAGAGAAAAATATGACTCACAGGGGCTGTTTAGGTGTTGCTATCATATGTACAGAAGGTAAAGAGAATGATAATATGCCTTTCCTGTCTGTAATAGTGTTCACTGTAGCAAACCTTTCTGCTTGTTACAGTAGAGTAAATGGGGTGTTTAATTTGGGATTCAGTGTAGTCTGGAGTCAAGGTGCAGCAGTTTTATTACAGAATACAATTTTATTGGAGACTGAAGATTTAAATTCCACCATACGTACATCTATACATGGAAGTTCTGCTTTGCAGATACAAGCTGCATACACACACACATAGTTCCTGTATGTTAAACATACTCTCTGATTTTTCAGTCTGAAGTAACCAGGGAATTATGATATGTTTCTGCATTTTCTAGTGCACTGAAAACCCTTGTTAAAATGCAGCCTCCTTTCCTCCAGCCATCAAGAAAAGAAAACACACACATGCATTCAAAAGGAGCAAGTGCTATTTTTCATTTCCTCTTTAGATTTTTGACAGTATCCGCAATGTCTCCAGTTCATGACCCCCAGAAAGAAGCTTTTGGTTTTGGAAAGTACTTTCTTTGTTTATCTTTTTTTTTTTTTTTTTTTTTCCAGCAAACAGCAACACACACCCCACCCCTTCCCCCAGAAAGGTGTTTAGATCATGTAATCACTTCTCCTGTATTTAGTCTAAATCTTAAGATGGAAGTCTTTCAATGGAATGATTTTCTGGCAAGGCCACAATATGATGTATATATTTGGAAATCAAATTTTTTAGAATTATGACCATGTCATCAAAATAAGCTGTTTTGAAATGCACTGCTAGCTCTCCAAACAGATTGTATGGGAAAAATTGGATAACACTTGGCTTGAGCGCTTAGAAGTCAGTAAAATCAAAACACTGGGGACCATTTCATTTCATTTTCGTCAAAATACAAATCCATCTCCATGCGTGCGGGGGCTGCTGGGGGGGGGGACCCGCAGCGGGGGCCCCAGCCCCGCACCCTGCGCCGCGCCAGCCGGCAGGTGGTGCCCGCAGTTTAAGGACATCTGTCTGCTCCCTTCCTTCCCCAAGATTCGGAGATAAATAACATCCGAGCAGGAATCCTGGCTCAGACGGAATATCTAACACCCGCAGATCAAAAAATGTAAAGCTTTTACCTACCCCAGTACAATAAAACCAGCTTTAAGAGCCTTGTTATTCCTAGATTTAATAGCTTAGGGTTTTTTTTGTTTGTTTGTTTCTATTTACAGCCCTTGCAAACCAACGAGAGAAAATAGTATTGTTGCATAGACCATAAATACTGTTGCTGTGGATCTATTTTATACCAGGGAAAACTACACAAAGGTTCTCAACTGCTAGCATATTTCTGTATCATCCATGTTTACTGGCACGCTGTGAAGCTGCCTTCTCTGACCTACCACAGTAGCTGTGTACCTGGGTGAAAGGAAATTATTTCTTCACAGGGAAAAGAGGGGGCTCATCCTGCTGTGGGTAATCACAGACAATTTCCATTTAGTTAGCATTTTCCTAACCCTCTTTTGTTGTGCTCTTTGATATCTAGCTAGTGGTAGCCCAAGGTCATTGCCTGGCAGGGCTGCTATTTTGCCAGCAATGTATTTACACCAAAGTTTGGGATGAACAGTTTTTATCCAACTACTAGGGAAAAAAAAAAAAAAAAAAAAAAAGCTGAACTCATCCCTTATGAAAGAGACATACTGACAGTCCAAGTATTGGCTCCTTTATTCATATGTGCACATAGCTTTAGAGTGAACTAACACCTAGATCTTGCCAATGACCTCAACCTTGATCTGGAGGGACCATTTATTCACTAGCAAAACATTCATTCTCCATACAAACTGGTCCTGGGACTGCTGCTTGTGTGACATTTGGTCCTCTATTAATAAACACACAAGACACAAAATCACTGTGATTTTGTCCTCTCACCATTTGGGGCTGCACGTCATGCATGCAGCACCATGGCTACTCCTGAGGAACTCTAAATTAGAAATCAGCATTTGGTGGCTTTGCAGATCTCAGAGGAATTACGGGCAGTCCTGAGGCAAGTGAGGACTGTGAAAGCACTGAGACACACACAAAGGCAAGTACAGGCAAGAGAAGCCGGCCTTCCTTTAAATGAGGCAGGGGCATTTTTCATGACCACGAGAGGAGCATATTACTGGTCCTTGCTCATCAAAGCCTAAGAACCACCATTTTGCAGTCACAACAGCAATAAAATGGTGGTTTGGACAGGCGTGCACACCCACTTCGGCACCGGAGTTCCTCTGCTCACTCAGCAGCCTAGCTCTTTTTCTAATTATTATGAAATGGCAATAGATTTTAGATTAGGAATGAGACAGGAAATGAGGGGAAAATCCTATGTGCATCTGGAAAACACACAGGGTAAAAATTAACCTTGAAGCTCAAAGCAAACAATGTATGTATACATGTGAAAGCAGTCTCTGTATGAATTTTCTAATAACTGTAAGGTGTACCTCCATCTTAAAACTCGTGATTTTAAAATTGAACACAATATGTGCTGTTGTGATGCTGCAGAAGCCAATGAGGTATTTTTAAAAATAAAACCGTATAGCAGAAATAATTGCATCCAACTCTGAGCAGGAATTAGCCTGGCACTGCAGATGATGAACCTTGCTTTATAAGAAGGGGGCTTCATAATATGATGATTTGGCAATTTGGAGGGATGGTTATTTTCATTTTAACAGGCCTCTGCTTAATATATGTCCCCTTGGGGATGTAATGAAGGTTAACAACTTACATGTGGGAAGAAGGGATTTTAGTGATTAGGGAAATTGCCGGCTCCAGTTTGTGTAAGCATGCATGTGGCTGAGACAGAGAGCGCTTCCTCCCCATTTGTGACACCGCTGCACAAAATGTGTGTAAATGAAACATTTCTGGGGAAAAACTGTATGTAATAGAGAACTCAGTCCACCAGGGGCTGAGCTGAAGCTGTGAATACCAGCCTCTGGACCTGAGCTGGTGTCAGATCAGGTGTCAGAGGGGAGACGGATAGTTCACATCTAAGGGTGTATCAGCATCTTAGCGAAATTCTTGCCTTGACAAAACAATGCAGGTCACATATTGGGCTCAAGCAGACAGACTGGCAGCTCAAAGAGGCAGAACAGATCATCTTCTTTGTGTCTAATGCAGCAGTGTTTTTCAACCAAACTTCCTATGTATTCCACGCAATCTGAATTCAAAGCTCAGAAGAGACTCCAGTTGATTTTTTCTCTGTAATGTTTCACTTTATAAGATTTGTTATTAAATTACTTCATAATTGATTTGGTATTAAACAGCAAATCAGAACTCTACTTTCAACCAAAACCAGCTGTCCACTTACATTTCTGTGCATTCTTGACCCAGTGTGACAATTACCAGGGGAAAAACATCCCTTTACAATATTGAATGCAGTCCTGCGCCTGGACATTCAACAATATTCATTGGCCCATATAACTTAAACAAGAGCAGTTTGTTAGCCTCATAAATCCAAGATTTGGGCTGAGAAATAAAGGTGCTGTCAATAACCCTTTAGCCAGATAATAGAAAGGGGATTATGTGATTATTCTGTCAAAAAATTAGGTTTTGTGCTTTTAATTGGCATCATATCCTGTCATGAGTCTGTAGGGTTTAAATCACAGTCCACCATGTTTGAGTGAGAAGGAAACCTAATAGTAAATCCTTTCATCCCAGAGCCTGTAGGGTTTTTATGTGAAGTCCTAATTTCTGTTAAAATACTTCCAAAGAAAGACAACAGGAAACAGTAAACATGGCAACACCACAAAAATACTTTTCTGATGCACTATTTCTGTCAGTGTTCAAAGAATAAGTTGTATGGGCTGGAAAGGAAACTGCTGTATCATTAAAAGCCAAGCAGGCTAAAACAGCCACCCTTTTGTAAAATGGCCCCCCTTCCCACCATCTCTCATAAATCTTGTTTCAAACTAGGCTAAAGCCATGGATTGACTTTGCCTCTTGCAGTAATGGCTTGAAACTGTTGTGTATCACAGTTCTGCGTTCAAAGGGAAGCAAGAGTATTTAAAAACAACTTCTGGTGCAGGACGCAATTATAACTGACAGCCAGATGTCTGCCCTGTCTGGTACAGCAAGCTGAGGAGAGATTGCAAATGGTCTTGAGACCTTTGGATCTAAACAGTGCGTCCAAGTGAGTGATACACAGATAAACAACAATACCACAAATCACTGACACCAACCGAGGGGTTGCTGGTACTGATAAAGATTTTAGATGTCAGGCAGCAGCTGACCCTTCCACCCTCCCCTCTCCGTTTTTTTACTGGGCCACAAACAAAGCACGTTAGTGGAAAAGGATTCAGCCTACAAAGTGTGTTTATATATCCACTGCCAGAAGTCCATTTGCAAGGAAAGTCTCATAAGTATTTGTTTAGTTTACAAAAGTTAACTGGACTGCGGTGAAAGGTATTTGATATTTTGATTAAATTGAATGTCTGGAACATTTGTTGCGTCTTCTGTAGTGCAGGGGGTTCCCCCCAGGTATATTACCTACCAAGAACATTTAAGAATGGACTAACATTAAAAATGGACCCTATTTTCTCCACAGACTGTTTTGATTACTTTAAATAAAAGGCACTGCTTTCATGTCAAAGTATGTTCCTTATGGAACTGGGAGCAATTTTTAGAGACTTCTCACTCTCCACAAAGTATCCTATCTCACGTCTTTTGTGAGGAGCGTACACACACCTACTGCCTTAGTGAGCACAGGCTTAAATGGGAGTACTCTGAAAATTACACAAAGCTTGTGGGAAATCAGCAGAAACCACTCATCTTCATATTCTTCACTAATATTCACTATGGAACCAACCAGTTCAAATGCTTTAGAAGTAGCTGAAGAGCTTTTATTGGTTTTCTGTATGCAATAGGTTGGGCCTTATCTGGCTCTTACGGCATTTTTAAAAGAATGTGCTGTTAAACTGACATACGTTCACTGTATCAGTGTTAGCCTCCAGGGAAATGGCTGAAGAGTGTTTGGACAGGAGTAATTTGAAGCAGTGAAGACATGCAAATAATGTGAACAAAACAGAAGCTAATTTTTCAAAGACTTTTTAAAAAAGTAGTATATTTGATCCACCTTTAGGATTACCTTCTCCCTGTGATACTGACTTTTTGAAATATCTTACTAATACAAATTCATCTGTTTTGAATTATCTTGTGTTTTGAAACAAGATTTTGTAGAATTAAAAAAAAAAATGTACAACAAAAACAAAGGATGTCCAGGAGACATCTTTTTCTTATGTCCCAGTGAGAAAATTCACTGCATCACTTTATCACAGGTCTTCAGTGTGTCACAAAGACAGGTCTATATCATTATTATATCATGCAATATCATTAGAATGAAAGATAAGGGACTCCATAATACAAAGATGTCATCAGTGATGGGAAAATTCCAATTTTGAGAGAGGACCCCATTCCAAATATCAAGCTTGAAGGATTTAGTATCCTGAAACATTTTTCAGGTTGGTTCAATGTCATTGTGATAAAAAGGATGTCACTTAAATCACAGAAACCTGATGTGCAAAGTTGTCCTGCTGGATGAATTGCCAAAACTTTTATTCACAGAAGACTCAATTCAACTTGTCTAAAAACTGACCAAAACCTTTGCTGTTCCTAGAGCCAAACTTACTTTGTGGAAAGGTAAAGAATGACTAGGAAGGATGTAACCTTCATTTTCTTGCTTCCTCTTTACCCCTCCTATTTGACTCCCATTCCTACAACAGGCACTGCTTGTTTGGACATCACCATTTAGGCCTTTACTGTACTTGACCCATTCAACACATATTGCTATAACCTTTTCACTTTATGGGCAACAATTTTGCAGAAAGTATTGTTGCTTACCCCTAGTGAATTAGAGACTTGGGCTAAGACGTGTGAACGGTCTGTGAAACTAGGACCACAGTTTTTCGCTGAAGTTTCTGAAAAAGGTGGAGATACGTCTTGACTATATTCATTCAGCAAAATGGCAATTTTCCTTGAGAAAGGGCCACTGTAGCAAAGCCGTTCTGTATGATGCTATCTCAGGGACTGTTGCAGCACACTGCAGGCTGTGGTGTAGACATGCCCTAGCAGACATTCACGCTAAGAGAAAAGGCCCTGAGTTTATGCTATGGAGCAAGAAAAGGCCGCATTACTAGAAGTGTTAAAGCACTGCACACCAAACCTTTTTTAAGTGTGAATGAAGATAAGGCGCTAGATTTCCCTGAGGAAAATAGAGTTGCCAAGAGTATGGGTGTGACAAGAAAGACTGTCAGGTTTGAATCTTCTGTGAAAAGACAGATCACACGGAGGGAGGGAACTGGAGCCAAGTGATGGCCATGCTTTGGCCAGCATTAGAGTCTGGGGAATAATTCATGAAAGGCTCAAGAAAGCCTTTGGAGTCTTTTTTACATCAAACTGGGACATGGACACGTGCTGAGTTTTAAGCATTCCTGCTTAAGTTTGTCATTTTAATAAGCTTTGAATGGTCACATAGCCCAAATCCATTTTGATGTGGTGAGTTTTATTTTGTTTGTAATAATTTTTAAAGCTAATGATTACAATGTAATATTATGCATGGGACTCTTCTTGGAGACAGTCCTTGTTTACATGAGAAACTTTTAAATAGCTTTTGCAGTGTAACATATTCCTTGCTACAGCACTTCAAAATGGTATTTTAAGATCCTGGTATCTGTCATCTATATGACAGATATAAATATCTGTTCAGCCTTGCCTCAGAGTGCATCAGTAAAGCACTGCACACCAGAGGTCAAGAGGGAGAATAAGGCCTGCAGGTGGTAGCAGCCCTCCCCCTCCCCTGCAAACCACCCCAGCAGCATGGCTGGGAGTGGGAAAAGGAGAGGGGGAGACACAACATGGTCTGAGACCAGAGTGGGCTACTGACAGTTTTTGTCGTGTTCTCTTAAAGGCAGAATTTGGATCAATATGATGATGCTTGAAATTGCTCCTGGCCCCAGCTACCCCAAGGATGGCAGAGCTGCCCCTCCAGTACAGAGCCAAAGGGAAGGCTCTGCCTCATGCATAGCTTTCACAGGGCACATGCATAGCTTTCACAGGGGTGTTGAACCCCTAATCCCTAAATGCTCAGCAGGGTGAATACAGCAGTCTGGTAAGGGTTTCCAATATAATGTAGGAAGTTCTCCTGTTGTGTTTGCTGCTTATAATTCCTATGGCTAAGCACTGTGCCTCTGTAGTTACGCTGAGTTTGGTGCTTTGAGGCAGTCATGTTACACTGTTTCTGTATTGCTATGTTCAGCATTTATGAAGTTGTCTCCATAAGATACCGGGAAACACACTAAAGAAATGTTAACATTTTCTTGAGAACTAGTAATGAGATACATATGTGTGTGTGTGTAGCGCAAGCAAAGGAAAAGAAAGTGCGACTAAGCCAAAACAATAAAGAATGAAATGATTCCATAACCACCTCTCAGCTTAAGAACATAAACTACATTACATTGTAAGTGATAACTATGCTACTAAGCAAGAAAGAAAACCTCAAGCTTTGTCTAGACAATCATAAATGCTATCCCTTTCTGGTCTCGGACATAAAACTTGTAGTCTGGAGCTACCGCTTACTCCCTGGGAAGGGTTTCTGGACATTCAACATTGCCTCACTCATCAGAGGGCTTTTGGATCCAGCTTGTGCTTTAGATTAGAGTTCAGAAAGAAAATACAAGGACATGGTAGTATCGAGTTAGATAGGAGTTGCATTGATTGAATAATCTGTAACTGCAGAAACTACAGATATTTTTCTACCTAGTTTCACTTATCTGACTTTCTTCTCAGGAAAGCTTTTATGGGGGACATCTATCAGTTTGGACACAGAGGCACAGTGCTCATTGGCATATGCCCATTAAACTGTACTAAAACTACAATGCAGGTACCATTTCAACTGTCTTATTTTTATAAACTTTAATTTTAAATCATTATCTTCGTGTATCTTTGTCCTCTTACACATCTGCAGTATACTAATCTCTGTAGCAGATGACTGCATAGGAAAGAAAAGGTTAAAGTTTTGATAGGAATGTGCATTTTTTCCAATCTAATGATCTAGTCACAGCTCCAGACCAACTCCCCAGCAATGTAGCCACCAAACTTCAGGGATTTTGATAAAAAATCATGGGACTGTTTATTTAAACTTTGCTGTGATTTTCTCTCTTCCCTTGGGCGCTCCCTGGAGAGTCCTCACTGGGAGGCCTGTTTTGCAAGACCCCATCACCTAGGCATTGGGCATTCATTTGGGAGGTGGCAGGTGTGGGCTCCAGTCCATATTTGAACCTACAGAAAAAGGGTTTGGCTTGTGGTCTCCTGAATATCAGGGGAGCATAATGATATCTAACCTATATGAACCAGGTCTTTCTTCTCAAGTTATAGTAACCAAGTCCCTGGAAATGTTTTCATTGCTTTGAAGGACCCATATTTTTCGTTACATTTTCACCTGACTTGCGAAATGGCAGTTTTCAGCAAATAAATGGTTTCCCTAACAAAAAAAACAAAAATAAAAATAAAAATAACAGCCCCAAAAAAGTACTTATCACTTGTTTTGCTGGCAGTTTTGGTAAAAGAAAATTAAAGTCCTGATTGAAGTCCCTTTAACAGATTCCAGAAGGGAGTATACTTGACTTTGTGACTCCATCATTATCCTTAAATTTATTTTCAGAAATCAGAATGGGATTTAGCTGCACAAATCCAACTTTAATCAATAGGAGTTCTGTGGCTAAAGCCCAAACAACTCTCATAGAGCATCTTGTCTTCTTTACCTAAAAAATTCTGGATTGATTTTCACAGTTTATTGTTTTCACAGTTGTTTTGTAAAACTGACTGTGGTAACCATGCATATGATAGTGTTAAATTACTACTAATCATTTTATCAGTCCATAGCATACCATAGTCCAGCTTTGTGCTTGTTGATATTAAAAAGTAACTACGAAGCTCACAGAGAAATGCTTTTAAAAACTAAAACAGAATAACATTGTCTCATTGTAGACAATAGAAAAAGTTCCACTGACCCGAATAGATCTAGGATCTGGCCTGTTACAATGATCAATACATATCTTCTCATTTCCACCAGATTGCCAGTAGATTCGGCGCTGTGCTATGTGCCTAGACTATGCTGTGTTTCACAGGTGCAGTCTGCTTGATCACCTATTAAAGAGAATAGCAGGACATAGACAGAGGTTATGTGTAAATACAGTAACAGAGTGACTTCAGACTTCCCCCCGTACACACGTTCCCCATGTCTCTAGTCTCATCTTCCAGCCATCCTTGGTGTAGGGGAACGTTCCTCCCCACAGAAGTGACCTCACAGTGCCCGTTGGCATCTGAAGGACCTCTTGTGGGGCCAGCCTTTGTCTCCAAAGGGATTAGGACCATCCCTAGTCATGCTGCTCCCTCACATTATTCCACTGAGGTTGTCCTCTTTTGTCCAGGGCAATCCTGCCAGCCTTGCACATGTGCCAGCCCAGGCATGGTTCCCGCATCCTGCCCTTCTGCTTCTTTTTCTCCATGATGATGGCATACTTGCTTCCTTGTGCCACTTCTGCTGGTTAAGAAGTAAACTCAGGCACCTAGGAAAGTGTTAAATTACTTTGATGCTTCATTGATTAAACAATCTGTAGCATGGATACATATTTATATTCAAGGAGTTTCTCAGTTTTTTCTTCTCTCCAAAGAACAATTGCAAACGCTCCTCTTCCAAGGTTAACAATTTCCAGTCCATCACCTCTTTCACCACATCATTTCATCCTGCAGGTTTCTGATTTGATGGCTGTTATAGGTTTAAAAAGTTTAAATTGACCTTGACCTGCAAACATATGATTTACAGTAGATGATATTGTTCTGGAAAAACAAAACTTCTGTCCTGAAGCAACACTGCATCAAATGATTTACAGTACTTCTTCTGGGTCAGCTTCTTGTGTATTTACTAACACTGTACATTATTTTAATTCCTCCAGAAGCCCCGTTACTTTTGGAGGCACTCTTCCAAGAGTGAGGCAGAATCACAATATGAATAAATATATCAAAATGTGGTCCACCATTATATTGTCGTGATTTTGAATGTAAATTTTCTGATCACTTCAAACTTTGTCTTCAGGTCTGTTTGCAAAGTCTCTGTGAATTCTTCAAATGTATTTTTAAAATACACAGATAGTACCTGCTTTCTTTTAAAGAAATCCCTATTGGCAGTATCATGAGTTACCTTGAAATATGCTACATATGTTTGTGCTGGAAGAGAAAAGTCCTCATGCTACCTTAGAAATGTGGAAATACAGTCTCACTGCAGGCTTTTGTGGGGCAGGTTTTCAATCACAGTGCATTAAACAATTAATTGTGGAATGATGAAAATATGTCTTTGTGGTGTCCCTGCGAAGCTTGAAAATTTGGAACAAAGCATGTTAAAGAGGCAAGACTGGCATTGAAGTGTTCCTGGTATCATTGCTCCCTTTTATCTTTTTTGGCATGCTCCTTAGGAAACAGCAGAGAAAGAAAAATATGAAATTGAACACAGCAAATTTAATTATAAAACAAAGCCACCCACCTTGCTTTCAGGGTCAGGAAGTATAATCGCCTCCTTTTGACGCAAGAATGAGTTTAACAACATATGTTAAATGAACAATTATTTAAAATAAAAGGAAATGACCTTAAAAACAGCTGCAGTATCTCAGGCTATAGCGCAGACAGCAGTGCAGAAAAACAGCCCATTGTGGAACGAGGGCACATGCACAAATGAGAGCACTCCTGCAACTGTACCCTTTCAAAGACAAAGCAAAAAGCAATCATTGCACAGAAGACTGTAAAATGTCTTGCTTGTATTCATTCTCACCAACTTGTTCTGCCTCTGCTTTTTTTGTGTTTTTTTTTTTTTTTCTTTTTGGCTGCAAGACCAGATCCTAGTGCCCAAAGCCCCTGTTTACTGCACAATGGCACTATGACACTGGATTTTTTCCAGCAAACTGTATTTTAATGAATGTTGCAAGCAGTGGAAAGAACAGAGCAAGCACAGCAACACTGAATGCATAGCGAAGAAGAATAAAAAGAAAACAGCTTTTTGCAACAGAATAAATCCATTTTTATTGAAGCCGCCCGTAGTCACATGACAGTGTGGTTGCCTTTAGGACAGCGCAGAACCAGCCCGAAATGGTAAAGAAATTAAGCAGGTCTGCCTCCTCCACGCACAGGCTTTTTAGCCTGTCGACGCGTTGCCTGTCCGTATCCCTCGCAGCGCATCTGTAGAGCTATTAAATTGGATAATCCCTCTGGCCTTTGATACATTTCTGGACATGATTATTTCATTACTCGCAGTATATCAGTAGGATCATAATAAAAAGGACTTCTGACAACCTGCCAAGAGTTTTGTGGCCTTGTAAACACAAAAGTGCTCTAATAAAATTTTATTAAGTGTTAAAAAGTCATAAAAAGTGAAATAACATAAACTACAAAATTTACTGTCCTCAGCAAATGCTGAAAATATCGTCCATAGTAAAATTAAATTAGCATGTAATAGACAGAGAAGCAGTGTGGAGTGGATTTAAAAGAGGATCCAGGAAAAAAAAAAAAAAGAAAAAAAAGAGAGAGAGAGAGGGAGGGAGAGAGAGGGAGAAAAAAAAAAAAAAAGAAAAGGAAGAAGAAGAAGAAAGATTGCACTTGAGCTAAATGCGGGTGGCGGGGCTGGTTGCTGGAGGCGGCTCGGGCCGGGCGCCAGGCGGCGCTGTGGGAGCGGGAATGCGGCGGCCCCGCAGCGCGCAGCGCCCACCCCCGGGCCGCCGGGGGCGCTCCCCCACCCGTCACGAGCGGTCTGCGGGGATTTTCTTATTTTTTTATTTTTGAGGGGGGTGGGAGGCTTTTTTTTTTTTTTTCGATTTCGTGCAAATAAAAAAAAAAAAAGGAGAAAAAATGAAAAAAAAAAAGGGAAATGGAGTGGGGAAAACAATGCGGGGAGAGCTGGGCTGGAAGGCGCCCGGCGGGGCGGGCAGCGGCTCCGGGCAGGGCCGGGCAGGGCCGGGCAGGGGCCCGGCCGCCCTCCCTCGGTGCCGCCGCAAGAGCCACGTAAGTTCATCCTTTCCTTTGCCCTCGGCAGTGCGGGGGGAGAAGGCGCAGCTGGTGCCGGCAGCGCGGCGGGGATGGGGACGGGGAGGGGGACAGGGACGGGGACAGCGCCAGGATGCGGCGGCGGGTGCGGGGGCACCTCCCGGGGGCACCTCCCGGGCTCCCGCCCGGTGCTGCCGCAGCTGGGCGCTGCGCCGGGGTTCACCCTCGGTCCGCCGCGAAGGGAACGGAACCGCCTGGCAAAGCCGCCCGAAATTTACCCGGGGGCTGGGGGAGGATGAAACGAGAATGACACAACGGGGAAATTGACTGCATTTTTGCGGGTAGAAAATACTTCAAGTTTCGTTGTAGGCAGGTGAGGAGAAGTGATTCTCATGTGGCCAGGCTGATGTTCAAGGCCAAATCCCGTAGGGATACGAGTGGCTCGCTGCCCACGCCTGGCTCCTCTTCGAGCCCGGGCTGCGAGCGGGGACCACAAGCCCCGGACCGGCCCCGACCGGGAGCGGGCAGCTCTTAGGCAAAAACTGCCCCAAAGAGACGTAGTACGAGCAGGGAGAGACAGCGTTGTTCTCGCCAAGAGGGGGAGGAAAATAGCACGAAGTACTTTTTAGTAGAAATTCTAAAATTCTGGAAGAAATTTGCATTTTAGTAATCTTGGATTCATGCACTGTATATTAAGGGAGGGTTAAAAAGAAAAACTGTATACATATTGTGATCTATTTTGAGTCACATGAACGAATGGGAAAGTTGTAGGTGTAGTGCTTGCTTTAGTTTGAGTGTCTTAAATTAAGCGTGGTTTCCAAAAATAGGCGTTTGTGTTTGAATACAAAGCTGGCTAGACCTGTGTGCATGTGCGGACCATACAGCATAAAATGTATATTTATCTCACTGATTCAAAACTTGTAGTGTTTTATATATCCTTGTGTTCAACACCTCTGATTAAAAGAATGGGGATATTACTTTGTAATTTATATATATCTTTACTGGCAAATGCAGAAATAAAATATATTTGAATAAATAGCAAAAAAAAACCTTGCTTTTCTTCCATCTCAGATTTTTATATAAAACTTCAGTAGTCTTACGGTAATGACTGCAACTCATAATGTTCACAGAAAGGAGTTGCACCTTTTAAGCTGAAGAAAAATACCACATGACATTGTCTACTACATTGAAAACAATCTGAGCTCTGAACCATCTACAAAAACGCCCAAGTTTTCCATGAGAGCTGAATAATGATTTTCTCTGCCCTCTAATGAAATTTTCAGTCTTCTGTCACCAGATATAATGTAAAGACTGCAAAAATGGAAGCAGAAAGTATAGCAGCAGTGTGATCAAAGCATCAAACACACATGAATTAAAAAGTCAGCGAAGCATTACAGACTTCCACATGCATATGGCTAAGGTGTGTGAAAGCCTACATTACTTTGAAGAGTTTTAAGTGAAACGAAGGGGTTTGGGAGTTGCTTTGCGTTCCTGAACGACTCTTCAGGATCAGGTGTGATATCTTCTGGCTTTTGGCAACACTTGTAAGTCCCTCTTTATGGTGTGGTGTGCAGAGCCACACCACCATTATGTTTAAATCCACTCTTTAGAAATCTAATTCTGTCTCCCAGTTCATCAGTGGTTTGTTATTTCGTGCTGCACTCTGCCTGAACAAGTATGCGTGCAATATCACGGTGTGAACAAGCCCGTTTATTCTCTGGGGTTTGCGGACATGAGTCAGATTATGTACTTGTGTGTGCGGGATCCAGGTTTCAGTGGTGAGAGAAATTATTTTTTTTCTAAATTGAGCCTTCTAATTTATGGTGGGCGGTGCAGAGCGCGTGACATTACTTTTGCAACTGAATTTTTATATCAGCTTCAAGTGATGTAACGTTCCAACAAAAAGACGTGGCAGGCAGCTATATGTTATATTTAAATGGCCGCAATAAAGGCTCGATGGCCAAGTGTCTGATTCTGCATTGAGGCACCGTGGGAGCTCCCGCTGTTTGCACCCGGTTTCAGCCCCGCTCGTTTCAGTGCCCCACATCGTGAGCTGCATCCCTGGCCACAACCAGCAGTCACACGAGCCCTGCCTAGGAAAGTTTGCAGTCCGCCTGCCAGAAGGGCCTCAAAGGGTGAGGAAGAAAAGCACAGCCACAGCCGACTAGGATGCTTGCAGCAGGCAGGATGGATGTTGTCTGGGCTCAGGGACCAGGGCTGCACATGTGCCACTTCTTTTGCAGGGCTTCTCTAAGTGCTTGCAGAATTTAAAGGCACGCACCAGCCAACAGAGGCCTATCTTGCAATACATTAACCAGATCTTTCTGAGTTGATAAATGGTTTCAGGCTTTTGTTGTTGGATTTTTTATTTTTATTATTTTTACTGTAACACAGCTGGGCCCTACGCTACAGAGATAGATAATGGATGAAATCTTGGCTCTCCTGAAGTCAGTCACAAAACTCATTGACTTCACTGGAGTCACGTTTTCGTCGACTTCATTGTAATGTTTGGTATCAACCATATGGAAGAGATTTAGTATTGGCTTTAGAAGAAATAGAATTAGCTCCTCTACAAATGATTTGCATGGGTTGTTATCTGTTTATTTCTCCAGGTAATATAAATGGCAACGCTAAGTATAAAATAGACTAATAGCTGCAGAACATTTTGATTTCCTGTAACTACAGCATAACTCGACTGAAATCTGAACTTCAAATCAACAAACTTGGATTACTGTGTGTAAGACCACCAGGTCTGCTCTGGACCATGTGAGGGCATGGGAAGACATTCAAAGGCAAAACTGACTATTTACAGTTCGTGACACTCTTTAGGACCACGGCGATGTGAAATTGTATGTCAAAGATGCATTAATACAAGAGGCAGTTAGTTAAACAGGAGCAGCAGTATTAATTTGCAGCCCTCACCCTTGTACATTCAGTGTTATTGAATTGTGCTTCCCCTTGATATTTTAAACAGATGCATCATAATGGACTCCTTAAAATCTGATTTAAACCATAACACCAGGATGTACAATTATGTTAAAAACTGGAGGGGGGGTGGTGGTGACTGTTGGACTCCCAGCCACTCCCACAGTCATCTTTTCACAGACAGTTTTTTCTGATCTATTAGCCTGCCAGACAAGGATGGCATCTATCCAGTGTAAATACTACATTTTCAACATTTGGATGGTGTTTTGAGCAACATTTCTCATCCCCTGAGAACATATTCTTTATAAATACAATATTATCTGCAGCTCAGAGTAAGACTATGGTAGGATGTGACTTTATAATGCAAAAGGTATTTAGAGAACTCTGTGTATGGACTCACTCTAGAATAAAATTTCTTCCTTTCAGATATTTTAATTTATGGTGAAAATGACTTAAGCACAGCATCAAACACACTTTTTTTTTTTTTTTCTGGAATAGGGAGGATCCAGACATAATTTTGGAGGAGTAATTCCATGTGTAGACAAGATCTGTTGCTACTTTTTAGCAGCATAACCTGCACTGTGCATATCTTAAAGTGGAAAGCCCCACTAGCATCTTTGGGACTTAATATCCTCATTGGACTAAATTCCTCACTGTGTATTCCAGTAATATCCCACTGACGGTGCCAAATGCTGACAGAGCTCCGCATTGGAAATAATTATGAAAATGAGTTGATCTACATCCACAGCAATTAGTGGATATTCTTAGAGAAAGAGCCCGTTCTTAAATTCTCATCTTTGTTTTAAATCCTTCTCTTTCTTGTCAAAGGGAAAATGGGCAATATTTGAACTGAGACCAAGTAAGTTTCTTTTTACATATAGTTATTTAACTAAAACCAACTTGGCTGCTTTGTACAGTCTTGTGTAGGGGAGGAGGAACTGCACCCAGCATGGCAGTTAGATTGCAAGCTTCTGGCTGGTGTGGCTGGCTTTACATGACTGAATTATATGCCCTGAAATTTGTGTTTGCAATTAAAAAAATCTGACCTATCTTCAACTACAGAAGCATTGCTTAGGACTGTTTTAATATTTACCAGATACAGACTATTAAACTGGAACAAATATAATCCTGAAAATACCAGCTTCACATTTTCCTGGTTGTAGGTAATTTTCCATACACATAACCTGCTGTTGTGAAAGAATGTCCTTATTTCCTGGCTTTGAAGTACAGCTTCCCCACCTTCCCTTCAGCTTGTGCCTCATGACACTTTGTGTCTTGGGTCTTATGTTTGCCCAAGCTGAATAAAATGTTATCAGCTGCTGTGTCAATCTCGTTTGCAAGTTCCTGCCTGCCGACACCGAACTTGGTGTTCTGGTGGCACGGTAACACCTGGGTGGCGGGGCTGCAGGGGAAAGAAAAAAGAAATTGGAGATTTTTGCAATGAAAGCTGCATAAGAAAGATCATGGCTTTCAAAACGGCTAAAGCGTTTTACCATAGACCTGAAGGAGTGACACGTTAGCGTGGCTGGCCAGCCTCTTGCTCATAACCGGGGCTGGGCTGAGTCCCCGGCCCGGCAGGCAGGATTTTCTCCTGAGCCCATTCGCAGCCAGGGTGAGTGCTGCGGCCTGCAGGCGTGCGGCTCTGCGCCAGGTCTTCCTGGAAGAGAACTTGGCCTTGCATTTCCAGCCTTTGTAGCTGAAAAAATAACTGGGATAATACGAAGCCTGAGTAAACTAAGGAGCTTGCAGGAAGCTTGAAATAATGGTTCTGAGAAGTGTGAACCATGCCCATCAAATGTGATACCTTAGAGGCCTGATAACAATGCATTCAGCGTAAGGCAGTATTAACTATTTAATGGCAAGCCGTGACAGTACAAGTAACTGGCTAAACTGCTTGGCCTGCTGGTAGAGTCAGTCCATGAGCAGAGGAAATACAAACTTCTCAGGACTTCTCCTTGCTTCATGGTTTAGTGCCAGGGCATCTCGCTTCTGTCCCTCTGCCCCCTGGTGCTGCACTGTGCACGGAGCTGAACCAGAACACGTTTGGTGTGCCCTGGGAGGGAGGCGGGGTGAGCAACAACCATGAGGAATATGCGTAGATCTGCCTCCTCATCCGCCTCGCTGAGGGCTCTTCAGCAGCAGCACCCGCGCACAGCCCTCCCTGCATCACAATTAACACCTTCAGCCCCCTAGCCAGGGAAGCGTCAGAGCTCATGTCATTGTAGTGCAAGCAGAGCACGCAGGCCTCTGAAACCAGATTGGAAGGCATGTCCCTTTGGGTATGTACTTACACCCGCGTTCTACTGTGTGAGCAAAGTGTCATCCATTCCCTACTTACCATTGTTTAGGGCGTTCAGCATGTGAAAGCCAGAGCTGCTGGGATAGGAAGAACAGCTGAAATATCTCTAATGACATGCAGTCCTAGAAAGTGCTTTGAAGTTGTATAGCTGCTTTCTTTTCTATGATTTCCAAATGCAGAAAGGAAAAAAAAAATATCAATATTAAAAGCATCAGTCCATCTACTTAATTAGATAACAGTTGCCTGTGTCATTTATATTCTTCTTATGATGACCTGAAGTGGAGAAAGCAGAGAATTTTCTTGATGGTTATAAAATGTTCATTATTTACTTCTGAGACAAAAAAAAAAAAAAAAAAAAAAAAAAAAAAAGAACTACATAATATTTACCAAAGACCAAAGGCCAACATGTTTAGGTATTTCAAAAAGTATATTTTTTACCTAGTTCTGTGACTCTTGATGGTGATCCTGGCTGTGATGTGGTTCTCTGAAGGTCTCTGGAGTACCACCACCATTTTTCACCATCATTCATCTATCAGCGACATCATCTTTTTGAAATCTAGCAAATGTTTGCTTCTTTTAGTCCCATTCCTGTCAGATGGATATTTTCCCCGTACAAGACAGGGAGAGAAGGACTGTACACTCAGCCTCACTGAACTGACTCCTCAGACCTTGCTAATATGCTGGGGACTGCAAGTTGTGATACCTCTTCTAAGAACGCCAGTGTAGTCCTGGGTGATCTCCATGGCCAATTTTGCCACCCAACATAAGAAAATACCATTTAGGATGAATTTCAGCTTTCTGGGCTCTGAGGATCGAGCCCCAGGCTGCAGATGCCCTTCTGAGCTGCTTGCTCTGAGCATTGCACATACATTGACCATCAATAAAGGCTGACAAAAAATACCCCTGCAGTTGATGCAGACCATGAATACCCAATGCTACATTCTCTGACATACTGCAACTGAACCTCGTAATGATGACATTCACTCCATGACTATAATTTAATGTCTTTTAGTTGTGCATTTTAGATTGTGACTTATTCCATGGAAAACAGCAAGATTATCTGCCAAAGGCCATAGTCTGCTGTCTTGACATAAATAAGCAGGTTCTTCAATTGATTGCCGTAGGAAAGTTATTCTAAAGCCTAGGCAGACCCAGGAGACCATGAAACCCTGGTTCTGCACTTAGTTCTACAAGCTCCAGTGAACACAGAGAGGCTGTGCATGGCCACTAGTTCCCATCAAAGGGCTGGGGTAGATATCAGTACGTGCCTTGGCATGTGTTGCAGCTGAAACAGTACGCTTTACTTTAGCACAGAAACTACTTAGAGGCTTTATTCAGTTACTGGCCCACATTTCCCATTTCTTGTATATACAACTGCTGGTTTATAACATACTGTATGAACCAATAAATTGGAAATCAAAGGCATATCTGCAAGAAACTTTAACAGCATAGTAGGTGAGTAAGAACTACAAATCTCACTTGTTATTCTGCCCAATGACCCAGAGAAGAGAAAGAAAATAGAAAGGAAACTGCTGACAGTTGTATAACCACATAAAAATATTAAAATACCAAGCTGCTTATGAGCATTTCATAATAAAATCCTGTCCTGATAATAGTTTTCATCCTAATTTTGTACTTCTCTGTGACTTTAATGTATCCAAACAATTTTAATTCATTGTTAAAGACATATTTCCTCTGTGATTACATCTAGGTACAACAAAATTAAAGCTTTCTAAAATATAATTGCCTGGAAAAGGGAACTGCTGATACACTTCTAAGTGTAGCCCCATGACTGACATCTCTGGCAAGTTGAAATAAATAAATAAAGGTAATTGCTACATTGCTTGAGCAGTGAAGGAATTGCCATTTTATATATGACTACATTACAGTGTTTAGATAAATTACCTGATGTAGGTCAGTAAAGTGGGACCAATTAACTTTTGTCTCTTAGAAAGGCCTCAAAAAAATGATTGTTCTTCATCAAACACCCACTGAAAGGACATCTCACTGTAATACACTGAGATAAAGAATGGATGCAGGAGGGAAATGTGCTTCTTTAACGGGTAGGTCCTAATTGTCCTTGACAGCCAATGAAAAGTCACATAAAGTTTACATGAATTGATTTTACTGTTAAGTTGCTTGAAATTTTGTCAGTCCAAAGGAAAAAAGAACTGAAAGATCACCCACTTTATACAGAAATGCTGTTCTTCAAGAAACCCAGGCAGCAGAAAGCTGTAGAATACTTTTGCAAGCTTTTGTCCTACATGGGCTTGCTCTACTCTTGCTATCAGCCCTGGCTTTATGACACAGACCTTTCTTCAGTCTAGAGCCACACAAACTTTCCAGATTTTTCGGTGCTGCCTCTAACGTTTATATCTATCTCATGACTATGGGCTGCAATGTGACATTACTCTGGTGCCAAGCTTACCCACCCCTAACAGTTCATGACACGTTTTCTCCCAACAGTGCTGGAGGTGGCCTGTAACATAAAAAAGCTTTCTCAGTACAGAAGGATGCAGGCACAGGAGATGTTGTTACAAAGCTACACAAAAAAGCCTTTGCTATTTGTGTATGTTTATGTGCATTTCATTAGCAAAGAGGGGAAACTGCAATGGAAAGGAAACCAAGGGGAAACTTCAGTAGTTTCCTTAACTTCTTTTCTGGATGACTGGTGTAAGAAGTAGTGTGATTACTGGCATAAACTCTACCTGATTGCCACTTTAACCTTATTCCTCCCCGTATAACTGTCAATAATATATGTCCAAATATTCAGCAGTATATGATGTTAGCTGTGTTCTGGAAATAAATATTACTTTCTTATAAAAGATTTCAGTCATACAGCATTGCTACCAGAGGTGGGCAAAACACTTCTGCCAAATATTTTATTTACCCAGAAATTTGCCTAAATAAATGTATTTTTAATAACGTCCCAAATGAAATAACTTTTTTTATTTTTTTTAGCATCAATTTCAGTGTTTGCATTGTATAGCTAGAGTCAGATTTGCTTGTTCTGGTTGCTGAAAATTGTGGTAGAGATTGTTTTCTCAACAGCAAACAGTTTCAGAGTGTTTGATATGGAGCGAGCCTGTGTCACTCCAGTCTGCGATGAAGTTGTTCTACTGTGTTGCCCTAACCCATCAAAATGGGTTAATGCACTGTAGCCCATGGTCATCCTTGTTACAAGAGTAGCATTTTAAATGAAAGGTCCTGACAATTCAGAAAGGGGGATGAAATCCCATCTTAGAAAGGAGCTTTTCTTTGCTCAGTCCCATTAAGTTGCCCAGCTCATTGAGGACAGACGTTCACTGCATGCACACATCTGGCCCAGCCTCTCTGCATGTAACATCATTCATCACGATCTGTCATGCTAGCCTTGCTGCCCGCATTCCCCCAGCATGCCACAGAAAACTTTTCTCTCTCAGCACCTTACATTTCACTCCCTTGTAGGCATCCTTTGTTCATTCTAACAACAAAATGGTGCCATTCAGGACCTGTAGTAACATAATTGGTAGTTACACAGCACACTCCTTCAGTCACTGAGACGTCTGTGAGTGCAGGATCATGCTAGGATTACTGCACCATCCTGAACTGCTCCAAAAAAGAGATGTAAACTAATATCTTCATCATGCTTTTTGGCCCAGTGACTTCAAGAATGCTTTTTAAATTTTAATCCTCTGCATGTACATGCTAGGTGAAGCCAGTCTGCAGAATGATAAACTGAGATAAACTATGGCCTTGCCTTATGTGGTGACCAGCAGTGAAACTTAAAGTTTCACTCAAGTGCAACAACTTCCAAAAATGCTGATCTTCCCATACTGATTAAATATTAAACATCTTATTTTGTGTATGCTGGTAAAAATATAGCGGAGCTGGAACAAATGAATGAATTTGAAAACTAATGAAATAAGAAAAATGTTGGTTATTTATTGATTGGTACAGCAACATGCTAGGAAGTATTAAGTCTCTGTGGATTATGAGAGTAAAAAACATAATTACATTTGTTTCATTGCTGCTATATAGTTGCTGTGAACCCTGGTGGTCCAGAACACTATTTCTGCTCTTTGAACATAATTTCAGAATTTTCCATTTCGTGCTCCAGCCCTGCCAGCCAAGTAGGTCAGTTCATTACAAGTTTATGATTATTGAGACCAGAATTGTACAGACGGAGGCATCCTGCTGTCTGTGAAAAGGGAGGCTACAAGGGCAATGCCTCCCAGGTACGACCACCAGGCAGCCCATGCCATTGATAAGTTCTCCACATGAGACTGATGGACAAGTTGAACTTCTGGCTGACCTTTTTTTTGCCACTCCACCGCATGCAGTAGTACCCTGAGATTGTGCATCAGCATGGTTCTCTGATGGGCTGGTTATCTGTTGTAGGTTTTGCCTCCACGTGGAGTACAATTATGCTAGGCCACTGCTCAAAGGCTGATGTTTCAACTTTGAAATTTATTCCATTTTCTTCTGCTGAGGATCTATCTTAGGCCATTTGCAAACAGGCTTCCAATGCTCATACTTAACTCATTGTCAGAGAGGAAGAAGCTCCTTATTCATGTACTTTAGCACACACTCTCTTTTTCAAACTCACCTTCTTCAGCTGCACCCCAAAGCCTGCTTTTCGTATCTTTGTCTTATCCAACACTCCTGCCCCTGCTGCTTTCTATGCTGTCTGCTCCCGGTGACTGCATTAGACTGTTGTTCTCCAAACAAAAAGTATGTTATTTTTTCTCTTAATTTTCTCCATCGCATCCCACCTGTCTTCTCAGTCATCTCAACTCTCTTATCTATCAGGCTCAGAACCTTGGCACCATCATTAGATATTTGCTTTCTTTTGCCAGTCTGCTCAGTATTGCAGATAACCTTTCTGTAGTACACCTGTTTTTCATCTCTTTCTGTATGTCTTCTCTCTAGTCACTCCAGACTATGGAGTGACTCTATACTCTGTGTAGCCTTGCCTTCCCACGGCTCTGTGTGTATTTGTTCAAGCGGATTCAAGTAGTCATTTAAAAGTCAGGAATGCAGATGAATAGCTGAGTGGGTCTGCCTGACAGACCAACCTGTGTTCCCAAAGCAAGGGACCAAGACAAAAGAATATGGCCTTGTTTTGGGCTACCAGCTATACACACTCAAGCTTTGTGAGAGGCAATGAAATTGGATGCAAAACTTGGGCCATGATGCCAGCTATGATTTTGACCTGCATTCTGGATTAAATAGCAATACAGTTGCTTGGAAGGAGCTGATTTTTATCAGCTACTCATCACTGGAAACATGCCCCACAGGTGCACACTGCCGCTAGCTCCTTGTGCCAGTACAGTTAGCAACGCAGGGGAATCCAGGATTGAAAAAAGAACAAACACAGGGTTTCCAGGAGAAAACTACAGAAACATAATCACCACTTCTATTTCAGTTCTTCTGCTCATCAGAGCAGAAGCTGCTTATAAGTAGCAGGTTTATACCCCTCTCTTCCCAGCACAAGATTAGATGCTGGCAACGGTATGGCCAACATCCCTGGCTGTTTGCTGAACATACTGAAAGCCCAGCACACCAAGCCCTTATTTCACAGCCCAACTCTACTGCATACTACATATCCACTGCTGCCTCCCCTTTCTTTTTCCCAATTGTTTTATTTCAGCTATTTAGGGAAATGTTTTGTTTTATTTTATTTTATTTTATTTTTTTGTTTCTATAGCTGCCTGCTAATCACTTGGATCCCTCTTGGACTTAGACAAATAGCAATTAGCTCAGAAATAATAAGCCATTGAGGTTTACTAACACAGCACCAGCCAGTTCTGCCAGCACTCCACTGTAGACTGACACAGCATTGGTTTATTCACAAATACCACATTAACTTACAAACTTCAAAAGAGAGATTATTTGGTAAGAATCTCAGTTCTTCCCTCTGTGTTTGACGTACAATAGCAATTGTATCACCGGGCCCTGAATATCTTGCTGCTGGAGTGTGACACAGTCCATGAGGCACAACTGCAATGAAATGTGGATCCTTCCAAGACATTTTATGCCTGTCAGGTTGGCAACAGATTTGTGCTGGTGACGAGACTTGTCGGAGCTGCTAGGCATCGCAGGCCTGTTTCTGTTTACCTTGCCAGCCCATTTGCAGCCAGCTGTTCTCCAGCAGGAGACAATGTTAAAGCAAACACCCACATGGAAATTGTCCGTAATAATTAAGATCCCAAGGCAGCAAGTCCCTTAAACACGTGCTTAACTTTGTTTAGTCAGGTGAGTGGTCTAAAGCATCTCCCAAAATGTCTTCTACAGTTGTCCAACCTATTAAAACGTCCTCAAGCTGATACAAAAGTAATTACTTAGGTCTTCCACACATATGTCATTCAGTAATGCCCACGTGGCTGCAGTGGGCGTTTTTTTGCAGCTGTCCCACAATTTCTCATATTTTTCTCTCCTCTCTCCTGTTGATCCATTGACAGTACTTTTGCCTGCCAATTTCTCAATTTGTTGATAATTCATCTTCTCACTCTTTCTATCTTTTGTTATTTAGAAATAGAAGAGGACATTTCATTCATATTAATAAAACTGATTGTATATCGTATTTCTGTACTCAAAGATTATAGGACTGATATGGTTTGTAGAAACAAATGTGTTTATTAAATGTGCTTGAATATTACCATCCTCGTCATTATCACCAGTATTTAGAAGATGGTCTTCCCCACATTTTGTTGGTATGCATTATAAGATTAAGAATTTTTGATATACAGAAATGGCAGTGGATATCTGTAGTAACTAATTAATCTTGGAGGAAACCTAACCATTAGATAGATTGTAAATCCTGGTGTAATAAAGGTCGAATTAAAAGATATGACTTATAAAGTGGATACAGCCAGTCATGGACTCAAACATTTCTTCTGACAGAGAACCCTTCCTTGGCAGATCTTTTTTGCTTCTCTTTCTTATGAATGCCCTCTTTGGGTCTGCCAGGTGAAGTACTTTGGACAAGGAGAGTTGCCACTGTGGAAGAGAGACCCTTTGGTGAGTTAAGCAGATAAAACTTCAAGGACGCAGAACATAACCATCAGCTGTCCCCAGGAGTGTGTCACTTGTTGGGGACGCCGGAGCAGAGGTTCAAGGCACCTTGAACCAGTCTTTGCTGGAAAGCTCTTCTGGTTGTTACTGCTCTGCCTGTAAGTTTAGCACAAACTCAAGACAAAATAGCAGATACAATTCTCGTGTTGATTTTAGTCAAGTTTCTCCACCATGTTTCATTCTTATTCTGACTGGTGGAGGACATATGCACTGAAAATAATGCTTCTCAGGATCCAAGTGCTGAAAACTTCCTGCTCACAGAGCTTGCCTCAGACAGCTGTGTGTCAGCCAAAACCTCCTGCTTGGTCCCTGGCTCCCATGCAAGTAGAGAAGAGCTGAGCTGCTCCTTTCCTCCCCTCACAAACTCCCCAAACCTACCAAGGTGGTCTGAGGAAATACCAGAGAGGGGATCTCCGTGCCACACTGTGTGGCTCTGTGGAAAAATAATCCATGTCATCAAAAAATGGAAAAAAGGCTGCACAATGGTTACTGCCAAATGCCATTAACCTGCTATCAACAAAAATCTACACCATGGCATGACAACAAATCAGTATTTCTGTGTATGATGAAGCATAGTGGAGCCATCTGCTCACAGTGTGTGGCCTGTGTCTCAGACTCCAAGAGCATCTGAGAAACTTGTTGCGCCTTTCTGAATGTCACATCCCTGCTACAGATGTTGCCATCTGCATAGTAGTGTGGTGCTCTGCGTCTTACGTACCATGGCATTTGCAGATTCTTAATCTCTTTAATGGGTGTTTTTAATCACACTGATTGTCAGTTGCAACCACCATTTTCCCCCACATGATTGGATGGCATGAAATATATTAATGTTGGCAGTTCATTGCTGCAGCAACTTTCAGAGGTCCTCAGCCTCCTGAAATATTGCTACATGAAAATATATATATATATATATATTGTTCCAAATCCATCACCCCCAAGAGGATTCACAGGGGGGACAGTGCATGCTTCACCCAACTGCCACGGCTCCCAGCTGTCTTGCTGCAAAGGGAATGGGTCCTTCTTTCTGCTTAAAGGCAGTCTCGAAGAGGACCGCAGAGGAAATCACTAGAACAGAGAGCTGAGCAACAGCTAAGAAACTGAAATACTGAATTTCAGTGCCTCATAAAAATCATAAAAATCAAATTCCAGACATTAGGAACTCTTAGCCAGCACTTTTAGACACCACAGATGCTTATTATCATGTCCACATTGTAGGGTTTTTGATAATCTATGATGTAGCATAGATACAGTCACGGAGACTTTACTTACCTGCATTTATCATTCTGGAAAGATCATGTCTATTAATCACAGATAAGAGCACAGCCTATTGTGTGCCTGACAATTAGAACTCTCTGCCAGCAGAGCAGATGCAAATGCCAAGATGAACAAAATGTAAGATATTTTACAGGCTTTTTGCAGAAAATTCCTGTACATATTATAAGGAGGGTCTTGAATTTTTGTAGTGTTCTTCCATTGAATCATAAGCTGCTCTAAATGCCCAGGCCTTGGGCAGGGATGGCAAGGGCCAGACCTGTTTCTTGCGGTCACAGAGATGCTTTAAATAGGCTTGGGGGGTTGCTTTGTTTTTGGAAGACCAGGTGAAGAGAGCTAATGTTTGCCTCAGTTATGTTAGAGAGAACTCACAGAATACGGGCTTATATGTATAGGAGATAACCTCTCGGCTGGAAGCCCCAGCATAAAGCACATGGGAAGTTCCCCACATGCAGAGATGAGGGGAATGACCCCTGGAGCTGGGCAAGAAACCTTGCTCTGGGCCCACAAGACTTTTCAAAGTCTGTAACAGTTGGCTCTTCTGTGCTGGGATAAGACCAAGGCACTTCAAAAAAAAAAAAAAAAAACCCTCTGTAAACTGTGAGTGGAAAAAAAAAATAAGGGAACACATAAGTGGATCAAATAGATCATAGATGTGATCTGGAATTCTGCAGGTCATGCTGTGAGCCTTTGGATTGGCTTGAGGACAGCAGAGACATCCAGGCAGGTCTCTCCTGTTTCAAGCGTGTGGCCTTCCTGCTAGGCTGTGTTCTGTCTCCCCTTTCCCTTTTATCCCTGGTTTTAGCAGCAAAATGGAGCTAGGAAACCTTTCAGTACAAAGGAGTTATTGAAATTTTCCCTTGAAAATGTCTCATTTTGAGAAATAAGCACAAAATATATCTAATCAGAAACTTCCCAGCCATCAGAAACAGCCTACTTTTTTATGCCTGAGCAAGATCAAACCTTTCAGCATTTGGTTATGCATTTTGCAATGTAAACCTCACTTTGCCTATGCATATGCTACAAAATAGTATTTTGTCTTTTTTTTTTTTTTTGGTAAGGATACAGCAAGTTATCTATTGCTTACGTAATCAAGGTTACCATAGGAAAGTGTCTGAACCTCTTCACCTGGCTTTGCTACCTTCCAAAGTGCTAAGGTAATTTAAAAAATATGTTGAACTCACAGAAAAAAAAAAAAAAAAAAAAGATTTTTTTTTTCTGAAGTTCATTGTATTTATTCCTTCTCTTGGTTCTTGCACACTGTGGATGTCTACCTTTCATCTGTGAAACATCTAATACGAAAGGCTGTAAAGCACGAACACACAGATTTTCAAAGTTGCTCTGCGTTTGTGTGGTTCCTAGCACAAGAGGGTCCAGGTCACGGCTGGTCCTTGGAGCAGCTGATGGGACATGGCAAGAGTGGGCACATAGAAACCCTGATGAGACAGCTTTGGGGTACTCAGTGCTCCGTCGGAGCTGCGTCCTTCAGCTGTGGCAATATGAGGGCAAAGAAAGATGAGGACTTGGAGGAAGAAAACTCAGGCACATCTGGGTCTTACCTGAAAGAGGCTTAGACACAGCTGGAGCAGGCCCTCCTCAGTCTCCTCTTTCAGATACAGCCCTAAGGCTGCTTCAATGCAAATAATGATTTACAGCAGCTGCACACGGTTACATCTATAAGAATAACATATTTGTAAGAATTAGTGTATGATTTTAGAGTGTTTCAATGGCCATAAACAGCATTTTAATTTGTTCCTTGATGTCCCTGAAGAAGTTACCAGATATTTGAGCAATTTAAATAGGAAATTCAAAGCAGTGTTTTTCAAGTCCTAGCAAGATATACAGTTCTGCAAACAAGACAGAAATTACTCCTTTTTTTTTTTTTCCCCATGAACTGACTTGTAATTCATTTCTGCCGGTGTTCTGAGCTCTGAGTGAGCTTGTTGCTGGAAGACCAGAGACAGAGAGCACATTTTGAGACTATTTGTTTTTTGGAGTTTTACAGGTTTGAAGAGAAACAGAGTTTACTCTTGGTTGCTATATATTTTCCCTATATTTATTTTCAAATCAGCTGGGTTTTCTGCTGAAAACAGCACTCTTATTTTCTTTCCCTTAGAAGGATGTATTTTTATTTTTAATTCAGAAAGGTTGCCATGTGGAGAGACTGGAAGTTCTAGGAGCAAGGTTGCAGTGTGTGTGATGGGGGCAGTTGTGTATATTCTAGCACTGTGACAGGAATCATAAGTGTGGGCACTGGCTTGCTTGTGAATAGAGGAGCCTTTGACATTCTGGGTCCTGATACAAGCTCTTCCAAAAAGTATTATCCTTGTGCACACTGCTTTCCCAGTCGAAAATCCCGCCACTGCTCCTGTGCCTGCTGTCACTGCCATGTGCCTTTGGGGTAAATCCTCTGGCCAATACAGTGGCACGAAGGAGGAATTCAGCTCCATGACCCTCATTACTTGGGATAAGGATAAGCAGTAGCTAGAGAGACCCCACGTCAGGCAGGCAAAGCTCTTGCGGCACCTCAGGAGGGATGGAGATGAACTCTCAGGAGCATCTGACCTCCCAGACTAAATGATGCCTTTCCCATACTTTAGATAATCCATCTCACCTGAAGAACATCGATCTGCACACTCTTTGTGTGAAAGGATGTGAAGAACTCCGGAGGGCAGTCTTATGATCTCCCTATGTGGTGGGCATTTCCCACCACAAAAGCCTTCCTCTCAGAAAGTATTTCTGGAAAAGAAGCCTTCCTGGTGGGGAGAGCTTGCTTGCAGAGGAAAACCTCTGAGGATGGACTCTAATGGAAGGAACCCACAAGTCCTTTGGAACAAAATAGTGCCTAGCTTCTGACTAGCATTGTTGCTACCAACAGTCACAGCTTAGAAAACTTCATTTTATAGTCAGTTCTCCAAATAGGAATTAAACACCCAGCTTTAGTTTGAAAATGAAATTAAACAACAACTTTTGCATGGGATCTGTTAACATTATTTTTAAGCCAGTTTATGAAAGCATTTCTTTCCAGGAGGATAACTAAAATAATCTCAACTATGACATTATAGATGAAATCCCAAACCCATCTGAAATCGGTATAGATGCTCCCATTTAGTTAAAGTGGCAGAGGTTTTATAGGAAGTGGCATTATTACAGCAGCATAGACATTATTTTTGTTCTGTAAAGGTGAACATTTTGCTCTACCGTTGTAGATCAGATTTTACCTGATCAAAGAAACCCTGTCATCCCATCAACCCTGGCCAGGTATGACATCCCATCAGGACTCTTAAGAGGCTTCCAATATTCAAAGGAAAATCATGAACATTATGGGTGTTTCAACATAATGGTAGGCTTTTTATTGTTAGGTAGCATAAGATGAGTGATTCTGAACTGTTATTTTTGAGGTGAAGTTTCTCCTTTCAGAGCATTCAGAAAAAAAATAAAAAGTAAACTGATGTTAACTGAAGCTTAGGTGCCATTTGCAAGCTCTAGCCCTCTTAAATTTTTTGATATAGAGAAATTTACCTTTACATAAGTATTACTCCTGATCAATTGAGTCCTAAATAGTCCAAAGCCTTGGAAATGTCCTTGGAAAGGACAGGATTTTTCTCTATCTGAGAAATGCTTTCAGAAATGCCAAGAATAATAATGAAATCCATTGAAAAGACAAATTAGTGAAAATGTGTTGGATGCCATTGAACGAGGGTCCACAGGTGCTTTCTGGAACTGGGAATGTTTGGGGCATTGAAAAAAGGGCACAGCTCTCTGTCACTGAGGTGAATCAATGACCCTCAGCAGAGCCTGAAACTCATTATGTCTGTAAGGTGGCCTGTACAAAGAGAGTTGTCAGCGTTGATGCAATTGTTGCAATTGTTGTCCTGCAGGGACCCAGGGTACCCTGAGCTGGAGGACCATGACGGTGGGAATGACAAACTCCCAACCAACCCTGAACGTGTGTGGGATTTGCTGCTCCACCTGGATCCATGCAAGTCCATGGGTCCGGATGGCATTCATCCCAGGGTGCTTAAAGAGCTGGCAGATGTCATTGCAGGACCTCTCTCAATTATTTTTCAACGATCTTGGGAATCTGGTGAGGTCCCATTGGACTGGAAGCTGGCAAATGTTGTGCCAATTTTCAAGAAGGGTAAGAAAGAAGACCCTAGCAATTACAGGCCTGTCAGTCTCACATCAGTGCCTGGTAAAATTATGGAGAGGATGATCCTTGAAGTTATTGAAGCGCACCTGGGGGACAATGCAGTCATTGGTCCCAGCCAACATGGGTTCATGAGGGGTAGGTCGTGCCTAACAAATTTGATTTCCTTTTATGATAAGATCACCCATCTAGTCAATCAAGGGAAACCAGCTGATGTGATCTTTCTGGACTTCAGCAAAGCTTTTGACACGGTTTCCCATAGGATCCTACTGGACAAATTGTCCAGCATACAACTAAACAAAACCATCATACGATGGGTGAGCAATTGGCTGATGGGCAGGGCTCAAAGGGTTGTGGTAAATGAGGCCACATCTGGCTGGCGGATGGTCACCAGTGGGGTCTCTCAAGACTCCATTTTAGGGCCAGTCCTGTTCAATGTTTCTATAAATGATTTGGATGTAGGACTAGAAGGTGTTCTGAGCAAATTAGCCGACGACACTAAACTTGGAGGAGTTGTGGACTCGGATGAGGGTGGAAAGGCCTTGCAGAGAGATCTGGACAGATTGGAGAGCTGGGCGATCACCAACCACATGAAGTTTAACAAAAGCAAGTGCCGGGTCCTGCATGTGGGACGGGACAACCCTGGCTATACATACAGACTGGGCGATGAGACACTGGAGAGCAGCCCCGCAGAGAGGGATCTGGGGGTTGTGGTTGACAGCAAGCTGAATATGAGCCAGCAGTGTGCCCTGGCAGCCAGGAGGGCCAACCGTACCCTGGGGTGCATCAAGCACGGCACTGCTAGTCGGTCGAGGGAAGTGATTGTCCCGCTCTACTCTGCGCTGGTGCGGCCTCACAAGTACTGTGTGCAGTTCTGGGCACCACAGCACAAAAAGGACGTGAAACTGTTGGAGAGTGTCCAGAGGAGGGCGACGAAGATGGTGAAGGGCCTAGAGGGGAAGACGTATGAGGAGCGGCTGAGGTCACTGGTCCTGTTCAGCCTGGAGAAGAGGAGGCTGAGGGGGGACCTCATCGCAGTCTACAACTTCCTCGCGAGAGGGAGTGGAGAGGCAGGTGACCTATTCTCTGTTATCACCAGTGACAGGACCCGTGGGAACGGTGTGAAGCTGAGGCAGGGGAAGTTTAGGCTGGACATCAGGAAGAGGTTCTTCACCGAGAGGGTGGTCGCACACTGGAACAGGCTCCCCAGTGAAGCAGTCACTGCACCAAGCCTGTCTGAATTTAAGAAGAGATTGGACTGTGCACTTAGTCACATGGTCTAAACTTTTGGGCAGACCTGTGCGGTGCCAGGGGTTGGACTTGATGATCCTTATGGGTCCCTTCCAACTCGGGATATTCTATGATTCTATGATTCTATGAATTTCTAGTTAATAAGGGGTTGTCATATGTATGGCATACTTCATCACTGTTTCACACAGGGATTTAGGAACTGATGTGGCTTAAGCTGAGTGACATTGTAGGGGCAGAACAGGGGAAGTCAGATATGGTCTGCGGCTAATCAAAAGGCATTTGAAACTGTTTTACAGGTAAAGCAGATATGTGTCCAAAATAGTGTATTAACATATTTAATAAAATATGTTCTTTCTCTGTCATTGTTTTCAGGGACATGCCCACCCACAAGAGCATTTGTGCAACTAGAAATGTCTGAAAATTCAATAAAATATCCGGAAATACATCAGCCCTGATACCTCTCTACACACAGGCCACCTAACGGACATTAGATACTAATGAGCTTCAGCCCGTGCTGAGGTAACATTTAGTTAAATGAGTAGAATCTGTCCAAAAACATTGATTAGATTTGGTTAGGGTACATAAGCATTGCTAAAAATATAAAGTGAAATTACATATGGGGAACCAACAAATGATTTGCATCCTGAAATATTAAACTGTCTCTCATCACCTCACACACATACTCTTGAATTGTGATGCTGGGCAGAGATGAAACTAGCCATGCTCTAGTATTGACCTAATACAGTCAAAACCCAAAATAATATATATTTATATAAATATATATATATTAAAAAAAAAAAATCAGTAACATGTTACCTTTGTTTGCATTTGCCCAGAGTGACATCATTGAGGTAAATTACTTGTACAGGCAGAGCTAATGTGGTAGGTGTAACGGAGACGCCTTGAAATGATATATTTAGGAAATCTGACATATTTAGGTAATCTATCAGGTAGCCATGATGTTGACAATGTTCAGAATTTGTCATTGGCCTTGAGGTCCATTTGCTAGGGAAATCAAGGGAAAACAGTCAGAAGTAAATAGTTTTGTCTAAGTAGTTGTATACCTTGTTGCATAACACAGGTTCAGGAATGAGTTGATGGATAACCAGTGATATCAGCTACCTTTTTGCTGAATAAATAAGCATTTAGAAACCCTGCAGGACTCTACCACATTGCTTCCAATGAGTTCCTCCTCCTACTGAAACATTCTTATCCACATCTTCAAGGCAAGAAACCTTTTGTTGATGTTCTTCCTCTTCCTACGCTTTTCCCAGATTTTACTGGAAAAAGGTCATCTCTACTCATGCAGCTGGAGTTTCTCATCCTTTCTGAAAAACAGCAGGGAAGAAGGTGCAGAGGATTGGAAAATCCTCGGTCTTGTTTTGATGTCAGTAAGAGTTTCAGTAAGTTAAAACAGCAGTTCCAGGCTCAGAAAGGACTCTCTTATGACACTGCTTTTGGAAAGAATATTAGCAAATGTTATGTAAGCTGAGCCGAGCTGCAATACTTAAACCTTTCATTGCTTTTCACGGCAGAGGAAAGAAGATATTATAAATATGTAAAATAAGGCAGTAGTACATTAACATAAATAACACTAATAAATTGTAAAGCTTTGTAGAAAACAGAAAATTGCTAATGGAATAATGCACATTTGTTGATTCTTGGAGCAGACACTAGCCATACATCATGCACCAAAGCAAGTGCTAAGAGCATCGGCACATAACAACATTATTTAAACTTCTTTTATGGGTGAGATTAAATAGCTATCAAAGCAGCCCATACTGAGACTGCTGATTGGTTCCAAGAGCAACTGATTCCCTTTTCTAGTTTTAGTTTGCTTATAAGAGAATATCACAGGAACTTCAGTGTTTGGGGTTCCTCTTAATATTTACATCCTTAAAGCAATACCTTCCAGGAAGCTGATCACCAGATTATCAGTAATGAAAACTGCCCTCCCGAAAAAAACAGCTCAGAGGTTAAAAGCACAATTTCAAGTAATTCCCTGCTGTGACTATGCCTCACTCAACTTTGCCAGACAACCTCAAGAAAGGATTATCATCATTCTGTCACTTCATTTCTTTGCTGCTTTGACCAACAGAGGCATCAACAAAATGTATTACAATGGGCGAAAAGCAGTGCAGATGCATGACCAACAGGAACAGAACCAAACCCATCGACTCATTGCATGTAGAGCACTGGCTGCAGTGACAAATAACTTTTGGTCACTTTAGTCTGGCATGGATTTGAATGAAGCAGTAAAGAACATAGGCAACACACATAGTGATCAAGGCTCCTGCAGAGGTGGCTAATGCCTTTATTTCCAAAACAGGGATTTATAGTTAAGACTGATTGAGGAGGGTCAAACATGTTCCTGCACCTGACAGGGCTGCACACCTTCTTGAGGTAGAACATGCCCAAGCCTTTCGCCATTCAGCATTAGCAACACAGAACCAAAAGCAAAGCTGCTCTGCTGAGAGGCAAACTTATCAAACGGCATGCCTCTAGCCAGGGCACATGGAAAGCCTGCTGTTGTAGCCACACTCCAGTAAATTCTGCAGCTTTTTTAACTTGGCCCATCCCTTCTTCTTAAGGTATGAAAATACGTCAGAGCCAAGTTAAAGGGATGAATTGCAGATTGAAAATCCTGGGTTGTTGATGCTCCTTATGCCAGATAAAACAAATAATGGTGTCTTTTTTTCTAGGTTTGGTTTGGTTTGGTTTGGTTTGGTTTGGTTTGGTTTGGTGTGGGCTTTTTTTGTTTGGTTGGTTGTTTTTTGTTTGTTTCTTTCTTTTTTCCCTTTGGCACTAAATGGGCTTTTGAACTGAAAACAAATTTTGATATTAAAAAAGCTGTGGCTGTAAACATGGATAAATTAACAGGAATGAGCACTTTCACACAGGAGAAAATGATTCATTAACTGCTCTTTCGCCATTGTAGAAGAACCCATTTTTGGCTTGTCCTCAGAGAGTCCAAGGATGCTTATAATACAAGCAACGTTTAGAAAAACTTCATTACACAGAGAAAATTCCAGGCTTCAATTTTTCTTCTTGAGAGAGTTCAGTAGCTGCTTTATTTTGTGTGTGCATGTGTGTATGTGTGTGTGTGTATTTATACACAAAATTAGGTTCTAGCAAAGGGAAAGTGCATTTATGCAAAAAGCAATTCATCAACCACTTCTGTGCTTAGAATTCACTGAGGTAATTTAGATACTTTAATGGCAAGGTAGTTTGGGTAAGGTATGCAATAAACGTTTCCCCCAACCCCTCCAAACAGTTAGAGTAATGGAAAATGTATGCTCTAAATGAATCTTTTCAGTAAAGTAATTCTTGTTTTAATTATTTATCAGTTAGAAAATATGAAATATAATGACATAGCAAACTTCTTTGGAACCTCTTTTCATGTTGTGGGAGCACTCTTACATTAGCTGGAGGTTTATGCCAGCTGTAACTAAAAGGCTAACATAATGCAGTATGCGGCACTAATCTGTTTCTCGTAACATTAAATGAGCAGCAAGCAACTACCACTACGAGAAGACCCTTTGGATCTATTATTTGCAATATTTTCACCATGGCCTTGACCTTAGTGATGTCAGGCATATATTACCTCTCCGCTATAATTTACTATTGACATCATGGATTAAATTTGTTGTTTCAGCTAATGCAACAGAGCAAGCAAGGTAGATTGTGAAACAAAGCCAGCTGCTGAAATACGAGGGTTGTCAAGTATAAATTTACAAAAGATATTCAGACTGAGCGCAGAAGACAAAAATAAATGGACGGAGAAGCTGTTTTTGACAGACTGCAAAGGGCTAGAGACTTAAACTTGAACATTGTAAATCCAAATGTCACAAAACACTGCTACAGAATGTGAGACATGTCTATTTCTCAGGAATATAAATGGTGATACGAAACCAAACTTCCAAGATGCTGTGCATTTTTTGAGAAGTCTATCACTATCTCCCGATAAGAAATTTAGTGATCTTTTTCTCTTCGCTTTAAAAGCGGAGAAATTCATCATTTAAATTCAGCGACCAATATAATAAGTGTATTTGGGGCAGGAAGACTATAAAAATAGCAAAAAGTAAGTTTTGTGTAGTCTTCTGTATTTTTAGGAAAGTACATTCCGCTGACCGATACGTTCTCTCTGTGAAATTTATTTAATCAATGACATCTAATTCTTGTTTGAGTATTCATACAGATAGCTGACATTTTCACACAGATAGCTAGGTTACATGCCTGTGGAAGAACAGCACTGTATAAAAATAAAACACTTTATGGTACATTATGTTATTCACATAAGTCAGGCTGTGCCTTGCTGAGGGTTGCTGCGGTCTGTAGGGTGACGTGCTGCAGACAGGAGCCACGCAGCGTGCCATCCTCACAGCCCAGGGAGGCAGCGAGGCATGCACAGGTCTGCCGCCGAGGCCACAGTGTGCCCCATGCTTGGGTCAGCTTCCAAATCCTCAAATGGTGAAGCAGGGACCTGAGGCTGAAAAAAGAGGAGCAGCATGCAAGCCAAAGCCTCCGCCTTGGAGGTTTTCAGCTCTGTGTTTGAGTCAGCAACAAGCATGCGCTTTCTTATTTCTTTATGGCTTGAGGGAATAAATCTAACCTGAGGAAATTAAACTCTGACTCCGTGACCTAAGTAAGTTGTCAGTACAGATTTAAGAGGAACATATCGTAGTCACAAGACCATCAATGAAGCAACTGTGGGTTCTACCAAAATATAAATAGAGGGCACCGCTTTGGGATAAATGCAGGACAGGATTGATACCTTTCTGTGTGATATTTGGAATTCCTCCAAAACAACTGCATTTTGCAGAATCCTTTCCTACAGCGCAAGTCTAGCTGTGGCCTTACTGCCTTACTGATGAGATGGCTGCTTCTGGCAACACAAGAGCAGGGAACTTGAAACAGTGTTCAGGAAGAGCAGGCTTTGCATTGGAAGGGCTTGGGGTTGCTTTTTTCTTTTTTTCTTTTGCTACCCTAAGTCCCTCCCAAATCAGTTTTAAATATAAAATTGGGATGGTTAAAACAAACCATCCCAAACCTTGTTTTGACACATGGCTAAAACCAGTGTTAAGATGAATGGTCCTATTGTGCCAAAGATGCTATAAGAAAGGACCGAGGTAGGCCAGATCCAGGGAGCCTCCACGCCCCACTGACTGCAGGCACCTCTCCGGAGCAGCTCAGGTGCACTGTGCTGCAAGAGGCAAGAGCAACAGCACACCACACAAGCTTAACATTAATTTTGATTCATTTTGCAGATCAAGCTTGTAATGCCTTTTGTAGTGCTCTCTGGCGCTAAACGATTTACACCATTTTAGACTTTTCCAATTTTAACATCCATTACTTGTGACAATTCCAGATAGCGATCTAATTTTGGCAAGGCAGCATTCATACCAATGGCTTCATTCAGCCTATGTATCGATTTCTTCTAAGCTCTGCTTTTCTAGGAAAATCTTTTACACTGATACACCTGGCCAGCAGATGTGGCTGTGCTATTCTACGTGATGCAATTAATCTGGAAGGCTGGCGTCACAGTACTCTCCATGATGCTGTGGCAGCATTATTGTGATTCATTAGTGTCACTTCCTCGGCAAGTTGTAATTGGCAGTGCTATATTGTTTCTGTAAGAAACAGTCACTGTGATGGTAGGAAAAGGAATGGCATATTTTCTTTTCTGAGGCAAACAAAGGTTATCCTTGTTTACGCATCAAGTGTAAATGTAAAATGAACAAGCTCCATCTTTAATTTACCTTTTCTACCTTACTGAAAAGCCTAGGTGTTAGAGGACGGCACTGAGATGCATTCACCAGACAAAAAGTGTTTCCTATTATTAATGGCTGGAGGAGCCCTCTGTGTAATCAAAGGGCACAGCTGTGGTGATATACGGCCAGTGACAAACGGAGAGATCTTTCCTTCTCCCTGCTACAAGCTCACCAGCTTGCAGCCAGCAACTTCCAGTGCTGTATATCTGCAAGATAAATAGCACAAGATATGAATATACGCAGTGCTTACAGTCTTGAAAAGTATTGTTATATCCCCCACATCCAATCATTCTAAATATGACTCGAGTGCATTTTTCACAATTTCAGGGCTATTCTTGCTGTTTGTAAATAGATACAGTTCCTGAGCAGAGATTTAAAGCCCTCTAACGGTGCTGCTTTCTGCTGTCTGATTGGGAAGTGGATGCCTGCGTAGTCAACGGTGTCAGCAGTGTGGCTTTCACGAGATTCATAGCCCTCCTTTGTGGTGACAAGCAGCACTGAGCTTATCTGTGAAAGGAATCAGCTGAAGAACGCACAAGAAATCATTTTTATTTCTCTTATGCACCTACACCAAGACAATCTAAGGAAAGAACTCATCCTCTTTAATATGAGTGTATTTAAGGAAAAGGAAACAGGTTAGCTGTTTCTACTGTAGTTGTCTCTAGTCACATTTTTACAAAATCGGGCACGATATGTAGCACCAGTCCCTTGAGCTAAGGATGTATCTGAGCTGAGACAAAACTTTCATGCTAAGAAGGGAGCGATCGCCAGTGAAAAGTAAGGCCAGCAAGGGTGCTGAGTAAATAAAAAAGGATGTGCCCTTTCACCTGCCAGACTTCTGTTGCTGTTGGTATAAGTGGGTCCAGATTTCCACAAAAATGAACCTGAAGCTGTCAGTGGGCAAGGCCAGCCCTTTGATGGCTCGGTGGCAGAGGGGTGTCCCTGCACACGCGCACACAGAGGAAGTCGGTGCCGTGCTGACCTCTCCGTGAACCTTCTTGGAGATGCAAAGATCAGCCAAGAAGGCAAAGGTCAGCATTCATGCTGGTCACAAACAAAAATCAGATTTAGCCAGTCACTGGAAGAGTCTTTCTGGGTCCTTGGATTATCTGAGCAAAACAATAATAAAAACATTTTGCAAGGTTGGTCTGCAAAGTCTCAGCAAGCTCAGTTCTGCTCCGCTCGTTGACAACCTGTTAGAAATGATGTTCGTTTTTCCTATGCGATATGAGAAAAATTGAGTTAAATAACATGAAGGAAGTAGCACGACATAAGAACAATCTGAGAATTCAAAGTCAGCAGTGATACTGCTTGTGTCATGAGACGCAGAAGTACAAGCTGAAGACATGAAATTATATCTTGATTGCCTATGAAGAAAAACATTGAGTTAAAGGCAAGGCAACAGTAAACGAAGTCTGCAATTTCAGTTATAATTGACTTCCCCAGCTCTTGCACAGTGCTTGGTATCAGATTATAACACAGTAGTATCTTTGTTTAAATCAGGGGAAAAATAATCAAAATGAAATATACAAGTAATATAATCCTACTTTCAGCAGGTCAGAAGTGAAAACAAATGTGGTGATTCTGTTTCTGCTGTAGCCCGAGGTGGACATTTGCCCAAGTGAGAGCACACAAAATACACTCTAGCACAAACCTCCCATTGACTTCAATGGGGCTCTGCTTTAACCCAGACACAGCAAGTGCTATATCCCAGCAGAAGCACAAACTCCCACCATGGGAGGGTCTTTACTACAGTGCACTGCTGGGATCTTGTTCTAAGACGGGAGTTATTAGGAATGTTACCTCGTTTCCCTTTGCCTTTGTTTTTCTCACTGGCACAGTCCAATAAGCTGATGCAAATACTAAGTTCTGCATGGGGAAAACGATGAGTGAAGCACAAGAAGAATTGTACAGAGATATGAAATTTTGGTTGCAGATTGAAAAGGGTACCTTTAGCTTGTCATAGTGTACTTTAAAAATGGCAGATGGCTCATTGGTACAGTTCATCTAAAATATTATGAAAATTCTACATTTATCTTTCCAGAAAGTATTCCCAAGTAAAACAAAGAAAAACTTAAAATGTTTTGCCCATGTATCACTAAGGGTCACTTCAATTATATCTCAGCCTTTTTTTTTTTTTTTTTTTTGAGACTCATCTGGATTACTTTGACCACTTACCCATGTCTGGTAGCTCATAACACAATTGCTCTTTCACCAGTAATTGCTCACTCTGGGGCCAGCTTTACTGTGCTTTCCTTTGTTAAGAAAAAAAAAGAAAAAAAAAAGTAAAGTTCATTCTCCAGCTTTTGCACTAGAATACGAATGAAAATGTTTCTGCAAGATGCAGACTTTGCAGCTCTGGGGCATGGCCTGCTCAGCTGTGAGAACTGAGGAGCTTTCAGAGCAGCGAGGTGCTGCTGTTAGCACTAAGGCTGCTTTGTGCCTGCCCCAGCGGTGGGACGGCAGCTCCTGGTCTCCTGGTGCCTGTTCCAGAGCTGGCGGCAGCTTCCAGCTTCTCAGCAAAGGGGCTTGGGGAGCATGGCCTGGGTGGTAATTCTAGATGAGGCTTGGGCCGGGATGATGAAGCAAGGCATAAATTAGACAAGTTCAATGGAGGTGGTATTTAATATGCATAATACTGGGAGGGCTTACAGCCAGGGCTACTCCTCTGTCCTGGTTGCAGAGCAGAATAATGGAAAATCTGATCTTTTAATCTTCCTGCAAATATTTTAACTCCTTTTAAAGTCCTTCTCCCTCCAGTGCTGCTGAGTATGTGAGTGCTCATAGTTCCCACAGTGGCTGTGCAGCCTCTTCTTGTCCCATCCACCAGCAGAGAAATATTACCCGGCAGCAAATAGACTGCCCTGGCCAACTTTTACTCAGGAGTATGAAAGCAGCTTGCCAGGGAACACTCTGATCTACACACACTGACTTTTTGAAAAGCTGGAAGAGTCTAAGAGGACTATAAAAGAGGCTAAGGTCATGCAAATGTTTTAAAATGGTAAACATGATGACTAATAGGCATTCAGCCTATTAATCTGAATAGAGCCATCATCCATGTCTTGGAAGCTTAATATTGGAGGCAAGTAGTAAATAATGAAATGATGGTGGTAGAGCATTCCTCTCTGCACACTTCCAGGGAACCAGGTCTTTTCAAGCAAATCTGATCTTAGTTTTTTGGGTGAAATGGCAAGTTCCATTGATAAAGCAACATGTACACACTAAATGGACTAAAATCAGCAAACAGCCAATAATAAGTAACTGGCAACTGAAAGCCACCTTCCCCCATTGAGGTCCAGCAGACACCAACCCTCCTGTTCCATAGCTGAGGGTGGCAGCGATGCAGGGGCAGAGACACAGCACCCAGACAAGCAGAGCAGAGCAGGTCCAGGGGCAGCAACCACTGCCAGCCAGAAGTCTGCGGATCCCAGACAAGTCCATAGGGCTGAGGCAGGGCTGAAGTCAAGCTGGGAACTCCGGTCAGCAATGCCAGGTCAGCACTGGTGTGGTACAAGGCAGGCACAGGCGTACCAAAGATGGCAGAAGTCTGAGCTTAAATGCAGCATCAGAGCATTTAGTGTAAGTGAAAGTGTTAGCAGGGATATTGGGTCAGTTCTTGATGTATATTATGAAGCTAGGAAAAGGTTTTTTAAAAAAAGTATTCAAAGAAAACAAGTCAGGAAAACATGCCTTAATCTCTTAAGGTTATCCAAGAGTTAAAAGGTGACTTAATCAAAGTCTGCAGGTATCTACATAAGGAAGAGAGATTTCTGATAACAAATGGCTATTTAGTCGAACAGAAAAAGGCACAGTAAGATCCAATGGTTGGAAGCTGCAGTACTTTCTCCAGCATGGGCCATTAATCATTGGAACAACCTACCGCAGGATGTGGTAGATCATTTGAAGTCTTTAAATCAAGGCTGCATCTTTCCAAAAGAGATTCCCTCCCTCAGACAGAATCTGCATCTGATGCAGAAAGTGCTACTTAGGGTTTGCACCCTGAACTACTCAGGACTGATATGAAAGTCCTTAGAATGTATTAAATTAAAGAAAGAGAGGGGGAAAAAAAAAGAAAAAAGAAAAAAAAAGCTGTGTAGAAAAAGAGTGAAGATAAATAAGTGGGTGTTATAGGGCAGCGTAACTGATTCTCATGCCTTGTCACTAAAGTTCACACAGCTACTTACAAGGGCCAATTATGGAAAAGAAGCAGATTGGGGAAAGGAAAAAGGTATTATTTCTAAAAGACATGCCTTCTATCCTTTAAACATAGTGTGATAAAGGCGTGCTTTTAGCTCGAAGTTCATCTGGTGAAGTTCTGGCTGAGCACAGTGATGGGCTCACCAGTTGTTATTTACAAAGCACGGATTCCTGGGCATGGTTAAAAAGTACCAGTTGGTGCTCTTTCAGTTAAATCCCATTCCTTTCAGGCCAATTTAATCATGCCTGAAAGAGATCTGTAAAACAGAAGCACTTTGAGTTTCCTACAGAGAAAAAAGGAAGACACCAGCCCGTGGGAGAGAATACAGCTCTTATGTCAGAAAGAGCAAATGCATAGGGTGCAATTCCACGGCTACACTTCTGAGTTCAGACCGCCTGAGTTTATGGCCAGAACTGCCATGGGGAGGGGCAGGAGTGTATAAGGATATACGCCACTATTTATAGTAACAGCACGAAGCATTTATATAATTCTAGTGCTCTGCTCTGATGGGACTTCCTTTGTGCTGAGACCTGCACAAACACATGAGAAAAGGAGGGAAGAAGACAATCTGTGCCCTGGAGGAGCTCTGTAGACCCACACCTCTAGCAGCCTGCACAGAAAACTTGAGCTGCTCTTTTGGGGCTGCTGCCCAGACAGAACAAGGACTCTAGTTCCCTACCTGCTTTGAGCTGCATGAAAAATTGTTCTCTCAGATTTGATGTAGACATTTTGCCTCTGATGTGCAAACAGCTGCTGGATGAAAGTGTCCGTTCCGAGCTCACTGAGCTTTTCGTGATCAGAGGGTAACAGTAAAGATCTGGATTCAGAGATTATTCTGGCTCTGCTCCATCTGTCCCTTGGGATCCAATAGTTATGTCCCTAACCCTTCTGTGACCCAAGCATATGTAATACGTGTAGGATGGCTCAAGATAGTGTATGAGGAAATGAAAACGCATAGTGATATACCTACTAATTTGTTATCTGCATGCCAGGACACATGAATGAGGCAGTGCGTATGCAGGCTGCGTGCGTGTGCTGGACGTGTGTGTGCTGGATGTGTGAGTGTGTGCAGGCTGCATGTGTGTGTGCGCATATACATGCTGCACATGTGCATGCTGTATGTGTACACCACCACCCCCACTGAAATATGACAGATTAATTAAAATTGGAAGCTCTGTGAAGTAGGTGTTTTGTGCCTGTATTGTTCCTGGTACAGGAATGGGAGTGTGAGCCCAGGTCAGGGCTCTGAGTGCTGCTACAGCACGACAATAATACTCAGTCACAACAATTCAGCAGAGTTCCTACTGTTGAGTCCTTCAGCTCATTCCACATATTTTGCCATTTACATTGTCAAATCACTTCTCCTCTTTCCATAAGCTTATAAAAACAAACAATTAGCTAAGAAAATATCTAGGGCTTTTCTCCCCCCACAAGCCCATTTTAGTCTTCCTCTTTCTAAAGCCTGCTGTTGGGCTGAGCAATATTATCCCCCCTGGGGTCTGCGTCTCACCAGTGATGGCAGCCAGATGAGGCCATCCCAGGACCATCCCCGCAGAGGCCGAACATCCCTCCGAATTACCCCACCAGTGCTGCTGACTGGAGCAGCCAGTGTGCGGGCGGGAGGCTCAGCTGCTGTTCAGCAGTCACAGCACCGGTAGCCCCGTCTGTCAGTCATCACGGCCCAGATCCCACACTGAAACCTCCACAGGCTTCACATCAAGCCTTCAGCACTGTTATACTTCAGGAATGCATGTGCATGTGTGTGGTTTCTGGGTGTATGTTTTAATTTTGTTTTGTTTTGGAAATACCAAGCATGTCCTTTGAGACCATTAGAAATGAGTTTTATACAGACATGGTAAAAGACCACTGTAGGCAAGGATAATAAAATATGAAATTATTATGAGAGACAAAACAACTGGTTTAAAAGAGGAAGTGCTGAGTTTTTCAAGCTCAGCAAGTGTGATTATTTTTCTCTTTCATTTTCTGTGTGCCTGTGAGTGTACAGAGTCCTAATTTGAGAACTGGAAAAAAAATGGGTTTGTTTATGAGCAAGCAATATAAACTCATCTATCAGACTCATCAGTACATGGGGCAAATCATAAATTACTATCTCAGTGTTGGCTTTAAGGGAACAATGGCAGTTACCCCATGTGAGGATGTGCCCCTTATTTCTGAATCAAGGAAGCTAAGAGTTTTGCTTCTGGCAAGGACAACTCTAAAAGGAATCATTCCTAATGCAATCTGTCCTTGAAATAAAGCTCCCTCTCATCTGCATTCCCTGTCTCATCTGATATGGTCTTCAAACATACAATTTTCAGTGTTTTCATATGACACTGTTGGGATGGGAAAAAATATTTACAACATGATTCCTAGCAGAATCTGCATGAAGTCATCACACGTTTGAGTTCCTGCTAGACATAAATCCATTATCTTGCAAACTGTGTTGCTCACATGGCATTCCTACTAAGCAGCTGCAGATGATAAGAGCTACTCTGCATAATTTGCTTTGAAGTATCTTTGAGACAGGATTAACCAGATGATGTGCTCTTTTTTTCTCTCTTTCCCTCTTTCTCTCTCATTGTTGTTGTCGGCAGCAGCATGCTCCTACAGAAAGGTTTGTGGATTGCAGATACCCATGTGGTATACGTGCTCCTTGTGAACAGATTGTCTGTATCTTACTGTAAATGTGTTAATGTTTGCACTGCTAGAAATAATGGGCATTTCTCCCACACACAGAGAAATCTGAAACTGCTGAAATCAGCCAGGAAGAAACGACTGCAATTAGCCAGTACGAGTACTTGACAATACCTCCGATTTACCAACACATGATTCTTCTATTTATCTTTCCATCAGCTTTCTTTCAAGTTCAAATATCATTGTTTCTCAGTCATGCTTTTGATTGAACCACGATTTTATTAGCAAGAACACTTTGGCATTACTTGAAAATTATAATAATTTATATTTGCATTGGCTGACAACATCTGTCTTCCAAGAGACTGAACTATTTTGTAGCTTCTTCCAAGGGATAGTTTTGTTGAGTGGAGAACCACATCTTTGCCCATTCGTTTTCTGCATCACTTGTTAAACACAATGCGAAGGAAGTGACTATGAAAATGCAAATGAATATCCTTGTCTGAGTAGTGTTAATATGATAGCATGCTGTACATCTGAATGGCTGAGAAAATGAAAGGATAACAGTCTGAGCTGTGGAAACATGAGCTACGGTGAGAAAGTTGGAATTCAGATTTACTTCTTCTTCCTTCTCAACTCCAGTCCTTGAATAAAAGAAAGAAACATTTATTGGACACAAACTTTAAAAACCTTAAACTCATCAGCTTGTATTTGGCTCTTTGTCTTTTAACGCTCAAATGAAGAACCTCATCAAAATTAGATTAAGATGGTAAACTAAATCAAGGTCAACTTTTTATTAACTTTTGCTTTTACCTCGCCTCTTTTTAAAAGCATTTGCTCTGAAATCTCCCGGCCGCCGCTGCTGGATGTTTAGTGGCAATACTGCAGACTTTTAGGTTTTATGGATTCTACAAGAACAATATAACATGATACTGACAATCATAAACAGATACTAAGTTGTTTCAGTTTGGAAACAATTGCAGCCATATAACCGTTGGTGGGCTCTTTTATATGAACTTTTATTTTTCTCTGTACAATGGCTAACATGGGAACTATCCTCTACCCAATAGAACAGCTTGTATTTGCTCAGGAAATGGTTAAGTTACAGCAGGTCACCCCTGGTACTTCATGGAAATGCTTTGATTTGTCTTCCATACAAAAACAGTTAGAGTCATTTGTTTTACTAACTACTCCCCTCAGAGCAGAACCTCAATACTATCTTAAAAAAATTAACTTCACACATGACTTTGTCAAGAAGCTTATTTCCATCTCAAGAAAGTTCAAATTTCACAAAATCTGGACACTGTGTAGTTAAGAGGACAGACTTTGGAAATGTTATTTCCCTTCTTTTTGCTGCCCATACTGCCAATTCAGCTGTGGACTTTTCAGGTGACGTATATGCAGCACTTCCTAAGCATATAGAAATGTCTGGACTTGACCAGGTCTACGCAGCTTGGCCATTACCAAGAGGGCTCTGGGCAAAATCGCGGTCATGCCTCCAGACTGCATTCTGGCTAGTTCAAAGACTAATCTCATGGATGTGTCCACAGCAGTCATACTTTCTGAAAGCTTCTGACAATTTCAAAAATATTTGGCATATCTGAAAATAGGGAACAATTCTGGACTGACTAATTACTTTCAAAATGGAGGAAACATAGCTGCAGTCCCCCCCAAAAAAGATTGGCAAGGTGGCTTAAAGATACAAATAGATGTAGACGGACAGCATCAGTTTAGGATATATCCTATGCCCCCATCCCCTGAAGAGTCATTTTTTACTATTAAATTTGAATACGTCATGTAAGGAAAAACAAAGCAAAACAAAGCCCCTGCTCCTCACAACTGTACCTCCTGTTGTTTAATTATTGTAGTTTAATGGTGATAAGTCTAGTTCATCTTGTGCATCCAGATTGGTTGAGAATGCTATCTGGACTTGAAATAGAGAAAAAATAAAAGATTTCTCTTTGTTACAATTTCAAAGCACTTCACATTCACCACAAACCGCCTGCAAACAGTAAAGCTCAGAATACCAGCCTGTATCAAGTCATTAACCTTTTAGGACTCAATCAAAGCAGTGTTGTGTGACACTTTATTAATGAATGCTTTAATGTGGTATATAAAAGCTAACAAACATGGAAACTGGCAATGATTCATCAAATTTAATATTCCATCAAACATTTCATTTTGAAGAATGACACTTCTTAAAAATAGTCCAATGGCATACAAGTTCAGAGGAGTGCCTTTAATGAAATTCATCCCCCTCTTTTTAGGACTTTTCAAAATTGTGTTTAGATGCCCAACAAAAGCAAGAAAAGTACATTAAAAATTGAAGCAGTTATGTGACCTTCTAAATAACATTTGAACATATTTTATGGAATCTGTTGTGAAGAGTGAAGGAAGTTGTCCTTATAAATACACTTGCAGTTTAGGTCACACATTGTCTGCAGTCATTGCTAGGAGGCAAAAGCCCTGTTGTAAAACAGCTGGGCTTCTTGGCTTGGGGCAAAGGCAAATTCCACAGCCAGAAACCTAATTAGACACTTTTGGAATTCACGGCACCCTTTCACGCTATGACCTTTTCCTTTCTGTCTTCCCCTCTCTTCTCTCCAGCTCCCCCCCATATGTCCTCCTCCCCCCACCCTCCCACCCCCTGTGAACATTTGATCTTCTCCTTACTAAATATGTTGCTTTTTTACATAAATACTGTCTGCTGGCCAAATCCAACTCTGCTGGTTATTAGAGCAACTTGGAAGTCATTGAATTGATGTCATGACTAAATTTGTCCCTGTGATCCATTTAGCTTCTGAGTGACTCAAATCTTATCCAGTCTCCTAAAAACTTCCAAAAATATGTGCTGCAGAGCAGTGTGTCAAAGGAATGGTTTAATCCGTGCTGGAAAATTTCAGGAGTCCCCAAAGAATTCTCATCTTGCCCAGGAAAATATTCTGACATTAAAAAAAAAAAAAAAACAGAAGCATGTTCTAAACATGACTCATTGCCAGGGTACTTACCTGAATGGGGAAAGCCCAGGTTCAAATTCCTGGAAGGACTTGAACCTGGGTCTCCCAGGTCACAGGTAGGTACATCAACTCCCGGCTGCATACTGGATTATTATTTTTTTTTGCCTTTTTTTTTTTTTTGGGGGGGGGGGGGGTGATGGTGACAGTGGTGGTATTGAAGTAGCAATTCTGTTCCAAAACTTATTTTTCTCATTGAAACATTTTGCATATCTGCCAAATATTTTTCAGATCGTCAGATAGGTATTTTTCAATAAACAGTATTACTACAAATTTGCTAACCACCGATATCCTCAAATTCATCCAAAGCTTTTCTAAAAGGATGATAGACTTTAATTTAACTGGTACTTGTATCAAAGAGAAATAGTATTGAAAAGTACCTAGACATAAGGATCTCAGCGTCTTGTAAAATAAATGAATAACTGATAGAAATGAAAGGCTATTAAATGCCACTGAAGACGCATAATTTACAGTGAGACTATTACATATCATTTCCTTGAATTTTTTTTATAACTTAAGTTGTAATTCTTATACAAACTCATTTCCAGCCAAAGATCATGTTCCCTCGCACGGATTTTTCACTTAGCTAAAAATTGCAGGATCCATCCATTAAAAAAAAAAAATAGCATGATAAATAGGATATTTTAACTGAATTGGGTAATGGAGAACTGCTGTGCCACTCTGGAGAAATGTCTATAACTCACTTATGCCTTCTGGTATTTGTATAGCATGTTGACTCATGAATCACAGAGTACCTACCATAAAAAAAAAAATCATGTCTCCTTGACAAAAATACATTTTACTCAGCTGAGATTTAGAGTAAAGATTCATGCCCACATTTTTAAAATCACAAATGCTATTGTTACACTTGGAGAGTTGTTTTCGTATATCTGCGGACATCAGTAGTACACTTCCTGTTCCAAGTTCCACAAAGCACTAAAGAATTTCTTCTTGTCATGCTCAAGAAGGATCATTCTCATTTTACAGATGGAAAAGCTGAGGCAGAGGAGCTCATCAAGCTGACCAAAGGAGAAGTGAGGCTCCACTCCTATTTTCCATGGTTGCCAACACCAGCGGCAGGAAGCTTGCTTTCATTGCAATTACCCAGTAGCGATCCCTCTCCACTGTTACCCCTTTTCAGATCAAATGGGCTTTTTTGGCTTTTGGACCACTCTGCCTGCTTGTTATGGAACTACGTGTTTTTCCCTAGTCAGAGGAATTCTAATATATTGTGGTTTTGTGAGGAAAGAAATACGAGGGTCTAGGCAGATTTTACTGAAATATGTGGAGTACCACGCGATGTCCGTATGCTTTTGTCTCAGCTGGGAATGACAAGCAACAGTAATTGTCACAGTCATTGACAGTAGTAAAGGGAGGAAATTGAACAGGTACAGGGTGTGCAGGGGATGGCCAGAGCTGGGTTTTCCTCCGAGGAAAATGGGAGCTCATCTCTCAAGGCTTGTGGAGCGGAGGGTCAAAATCGGCTGGTACCTGGAAGTGCCAGAGGTGCTAGTGAGAGCAGAGCCTGCCAGAGCAAGTCTCAGCATCAACAAAGAAAGAAACAACATCCACAGGGCTCTCTGTGACTGCAGGCAGACACAATATCACCTCTGCTGCTGGGATGAGCAAGGCTTCCCCAGCTGTCCAGCCGCGATGGGTCGCGAGTGCCGGCTGCGGGTGCTGTGCACCCCAGTGCTGCACCTCCAGCCAGGTCTGGTGGGGTGCAGCACCTCCATCATCCTGGGACCCCAAATATCCCTCGTTTCACCTTCCAGAAGCAGCATGGATCCATCACACGCTGTTGCCATTTGCACGGGATTAGATATTTAAATCAGAGAAAAATATTGTTCATTATCATTTGCAAGTATCATTTTAATCACAAACTAAACCTCAAAGCAACACTAAGCATGTATGATTGCTACCTGGTCAGCATCATCAAGGTCCTTTGGAAAAACTAATTAGTATGTTACTATATATCTACATACCTCGGAGATAAATGTTGTTTGCATCTCCTTCCCTAATAACAGAATGGAGATTGTTCAGTAAAGCACCCTACCTCTTAATATGCAGGGTTTGTTATAGGAGCAGCTCAATTCATATTTCCACCAGTTTGATGGTAAGTGAACAGCAGTAGCAATATTAATCTGCAGTAACCTGTCAGTGAACTCTACAGCTAATATGATGTAGTTATGATTTTACCATCAATCAGAACTGAACAGGCCCTGGACAATCCTTACAGCACTGCCTCAAAAAATCTAATTGTGCAAAAGCTTCATCGGTTTCCAACATTTCTTTTTTATCTGTCACAGACTTTTGGCCTACTACACAACCTTTTATTATTGGTCTTATTGCATTAGCTTGTTGGACAAAAAAGAAAAGGCTAAATCTAAGGGTTCCCCTGCATTCCATCATTTGTTACCATGTGGGATCCTGTTTGACAGATCCATATTATTTTAGATTTAGATAAATATTATTAGGACATATGGTTTTGTGTGAACTTTTGAACCACTGATTGCCAACATATAAAAAAAGACGAGTAATATTTTCACCTCTACATTTGCATGTTCAAATGTAAAAGAAATATAAAATAAAAAATGGAAGAATTGAGCTGTATCACAGAACTCAATCTTAGATGAAATGTAAAACCACCTTTTTTTTTTTAGTTAATTTTATTCACAGAACAGAAGAGTGGTTGAAAAATGAATTATCAACAACAAATACAAACTTTCACAGAAGTTAGAGTTCTATTAGTAATTAAGGTAATGACATTTTTCTTTTGGGGCATTTTCAGTACAACCATCTATTATGTAGTTTTGTAGCTTAAATTAGACGTGTGTGTGTAAATATCATAAAAGAAGCACAGACATGCATTCTCAGCGAGAGGCTTTCTTTCAAACACTGGCTGTAAGAGATTACAACTTGCTGTAAGATACATTACAGCCATACATACTATTTCTGGTGAGTTTACTATGCCAGAAGTTCTGGTGTAACTTTTGTGATTTTAAACATATAAAAACATCAAGGAAGATGAACTATTAACATTATCTGTTTAGTCATTTTAATCTTTTGCATCTTAAATGTAATCAGGCTTTTCAGAACTGAAATTGCTAATCAGCATGTTGGATAAATGTTTCCATTCTAAAATGTGCACATTTAGAGATAACAGCTGGCTGTAAAGAATATATTTATATTTGTGATTTAATGTATCACAAACTTTATATTTGATTTCATTTAGCTTTACTCAGAAACTGAGAATATTTTTGCTAGCATGATCTTTTTTGACAGCAGTTTTACAGCAGCAGAAAAGCACAGAGTAATAAATGAGGTGTGCATACAATGCATTATGTACTCTTTAAAGCAAGCGTGTCCTTTTAATAAAACAAAAATTTTTATGCAGTTTCAAATTATTTCATCTCTTTCTAATGTGAGCCCAATTCATGCAAAGCAGTAAAGATTGTGCACACCCAGAACACAGACAGTATGTGCTCTTCTGCGCTACACTGATTGTTCATTAATTTAGCAGTCTGTCTAAAAAATTGAGGGAAAATCATTTAAAAAAAAAAAGAACTCTAACTTCAAAGAAATATTTTGACTATATGAACATCAAATGAATAGCTGAGTTTTAGCCCTTGATCAATCATAATGTAAAGTAATTGTAATCTAATAAAAATAGCCATACAAAATAAGGAAATGGCTGTTGCATCCTGTTAAAAACATGTAGGAATGCAGCTTTGGAACTACTGAGAGAGCCGAGGTTGCGGAAAGACAAAAACAGGATGTTAAATTGTTACGACAATTGGAAGCAACTGATTTTTTTAAGCACCTATCGCCACTCGTGATAATTTGTTAGGCTGCCTCTAGGGGGTTCTGTGCGACTGCGATTTTGAGAACACCTACCACCAGGTCAGCAGAGGGAGAGGCACAAAGGGTGTGAGGGGAATTTCCGCTCGTGGGGAAGATGTCCAGCCACGTCCTCATGGCTGCAAATTGGACGGCTACACTAGCCTCAGCTTTCTCTGAAGCAAAAACAGCAAAAGAAAGTGGTTCAGATCTTCAGCCCGCTTTAAAATGTGTACTGTCATTATGGTAATAATAGAAACATGTGTTATAATTAATGTAATTACTTTAAACTGCATATATGAATTTTTTAGGCAGCTGTATTCAAAAGCCAACCACAAAATTGTTCATTTCGCTTTGTGTTTTTAACAATGATTTAACTTTTTGTTTTGGAAAGCTGTCAGTGAGGAATGCTAGTTTGACTTCATAATTTCATACCCCACTTTTTGCACAAGCTTAGGTCTTTACTGCCCTGTGATATTTCTCCTCTATACTTCACAAATCAACTACAGCAGGTTATACAGGGTTCCTGCTTACTTCAAAAAAAAAAAAATCATTAGACTGTTAATGATAGAATGAAAAAAAAATAATGTAAATAAGTTGGTGTGGTACAATGTGTTGTGCCTGGCCAACCACAAATATAGCAATAGAATTATAAGCTCAGTTGGTTAGAGAACAATAATGCCACATCCATTAAAATGAGTTCAAAGATTAATAACAGTATAATTAAGAAAAAACCTCAAGCCATTCTTTAATGAATATTTTAACAAGAGTAACAACATTCAGGGATTTTTTTGTAACTAACAACTCTATTGGTCTAGATTTTTCAAACATGAGAACATGTAGTCAGAAATCCCGATTTTCTCCAGAGAAGGTCAGTGAATGAGAAGCTGGATATTACAAGAGTCTGCTAAATCATTCTGGTTTCTTGTGATGCCTGCAAAACAGCTCGTGCACTGCAACAATCCGGTCCTCTCAGCCACCAGTGGCACACGATGGTGGCTCTTAACCAGATGCACTTGTAGTGGAATTGACAGAATTAGAGCATTCAAATAATTCAGATAATGAGATTTTTTTTAACCTTTATCATGCACGGTTTTTTTTGTTGTTGTTATTAAAATTTAAAAAAAAAAAAGGAAATAAATGAAGATTCTAGCTGTCACCACTTTTACTATAAATTATAAAACACCTCTAGACATTCAATAGTTGAAAGGCCCTATTTCAGCAGAGCACTTGGAGACAGAGTTAATTTTAGGTAATTTTAAGTCAAACCTGGACATTCTGCTGAGTAGGGAGGGATGAATCCAAGGCTGGCTGAACTGGTGTCACAGTCCATAGCTAGGCGTAGGCCTGTGAATGTTTATTTTTGGCCATGGTCCTTCTCATGATGGAGTAACCCCTCTGGGGTTACTGCAAGAGAGCTCGGCCCTCTGCCTCCCAGCACGCTTCCCTTCGCCCCACCTTTGCTTTCCTCCCTCTTTGGCAATCCAGATTGAAATGAAAGTTGGCCAAAATCGAATCAAGTAGCCTGTGGTTTCAGCTGTCTGGGGGACTTTGGGCAAGTTTCATCCCAGTCCCTGCATGTAGCTAGAGCCAGCCCCCACCACAGGCATGCGGAAACTGGGTGAGGGGTTCGGCAGCCCCTGGCGCGTGGGAAAGGTCTCTGACAGCCTCGCAGAGACAAGGCCCCGCCTTGCCGGGTATTTGTGGCATGGACATCACGACAAGAGTAGAAAAAGCACAGCAATGGGCTTTGAGAGGGACTGCAAAACATACAGCAAAATTTGATAGTGTGCAGCTCACAAGAGCGTGTTGCACTTCAGACAGAATATCAGCTGCCCGCTAAGTCACTATACCTGTACATTTCTATTTGGCATTATACTGTGACTGCAATATGAGTTGGAGCAAAACTGTAACCAGCAAGCAGGGAAGCAGAATTTAAAAAATACCGAGTTAGACTGATACATATTAGGTGCATATTTTTCTCATTTTAACCATATTTTAAAATAAAATTGTATGTGTTTCAAGACTGTTAAAAAATACCTTTTCTTATACTCAGAAGACCAACTGTACTACAGAGATTACACCAGTAATTGCCTCTTTTATCCCACGATATAGATATTCATCCAGTGAAAGCAGGTGAGCAGAACAGCATCTTCTCAGCCCTTCCTAACCAAGATGGAGGTCTAAGAAGTCCTGGGTGTTCTAGGCAACCCAAGGGATCCCTTCTGAACTCCCCTTTTCCAAGACGATAGCCATTCTGCAAAGGGTAAGATGTATACTTGACACAAGGACTGTCTCCGAACCAGCCCACAAAAGAGGCAAGTAACATGAGTAGTGAATGTCTCTCTCTTACACTGTGGTCAGTCATAGGAGGCCTCATTCAAAGTACAGTGAGGTTAATGAGATTTTATTTGTTTGCTCCAAAGAAATTTGTCTCAGATTCTGTACAACTATGAACAGCTAAGTGGAGAAAGACTAGAAAAATAAGAGAAATCAAAATTCATAAAACTGAAAACAAAATGGGTGAAAATGAATCAAACACATACTTTTCAATTTTAAACCATTTATTTCAAGATATTTTCCTTTTTACCATTTATTTCTATTATTAGCCTAAGTTTCAAAGGAAAACATTATTTTGAACATTAAAAAAAAAAATTACACACTTTAAAAATTAGAAAAATTTCCCAGTATTTTCTGAATCAAACAGTTCTGAAAGCTTTTTGGTTCCAGTGACTCATTGTTTTTAAGAGAAAACACACCATTGTTTTCTCATGCAGAGCTCTGGACCAGTCTACATGTGACTCCCTATTCCCTTGAGAAAATTAAAGGGAGAGGATTGCTGTCTTGTCAGACATTGGATCCATTGCTTAATACTTTCATGAAGTGGGTAGGCAGTTTGGGAGTGTTCTTAATCTTCTTTATACATCAAAAAATAATTCATAGCATTGTGTACGTAATGCAATAAGGAGATTAATGTCAAACTTAAAAGGAGCATTAACAATAAAATAAGATTCATAACCACTGCATGAAAGCTCTTGAAACTAGCTGCTCGCCTGGCTATTTTCTGATACATTGACCTTCTGCACAAAGTGAGGGCAGAATTCACAAGCCTGTTCTCCATTCCCATCAGAGCTCAGGGGAACGCTTATGACCACAGCTGACCACACAGCCTCTGTGCTTTCATTCTAAGCCAAGAGGCCAATAGTTTCCTCCATAATTGAGCTGAAGGACATTTAAAAATAATTAATAGGATTTGGTGCAACTAGTATTATTTGTTGTGTTGTGTGCATTCTATTTTTTATTGCTTGCTTCCAGAGCTTAAAGACTTTTCTTAGGAAAGGTTGAATACCAATGATTCTGAAAGTAGTCCCAAGGCAAAGCAGAATATAAATAGCTCCACAAGCACAACAAGCTGAAGGCTCCACTGAGGCGAAAGAACATCAAGTAATTAAAAAACACTGAATGATATAAATAGGGAATAGCCCTTTACAGTTGCAGACCATATATATTAAAAATACTATCAGGAACTGAGTTGTTTTTACCTATGAAACTTAGGGAAGTAGCACGCAAACAGGAAGGGTGAAGGCACGGGGGGAACAGTCTGTTCCACGAGCAGAAAGGAACTCTCGAGGGTTTCCCTCGAGGAAGGAGCAGGCTTGCCACCCCTTGGAGGAGCATGTGAGCCACTGCAGACCCACTAGTAGCACCCAGCCTGGCAGTTGGGCCCCACGCTGCTCTTGCCTTTGGTAGTCCCCAGCCAACCTGCCAGAGAGCTGACGGGAAACATGTCTAAGTGATGGGCATGGCCTGGACACATGGCCGGGGTCTCCACCACCACCACCTTACATATTTATTCATCTATTAGATCATTACCTACAGCATAACTGTTTGATTTTCATGGGGACTGGGTTCTCCATACTCTCTGTGATATCCACTGGCAGTGCAAACCCATCCACATGTGCTAGCCCTCTCTGATGGTCCTATGTTACCTCTAAGTTCTCACCCATAACACAATTAAATTTAGTAGGCAACCTTCTTCTTGGATGAAGACATTAACACACACACACAAAAAAAAAAGATTTTTCTATTTCACCCAGATCATTTCACAGACCTCTCCCTGCTGAATTATTTAGGGCTACGATTAACAGATGTAGGACTGGAGTTCATGGGAGAGAGAAAATGAGGACTGGATGTATGCAGGCTCAATTCTTAGCAGCTATCTGACTGCACATTAGAAAGATGTTGGTTTTTTTCTCTCTTTTTCTGTGGGCCCTGCAAACTGGGATTGGCTTTTCCTCTCCACAGGAAGTCCTGACATGCAACCAATGTGCGAGGCCTTCTGAAGTCTCTCGAGCCCCTGAAGGCTGTGTGTATTTTCTTCTAAGTAGGGCCCTACCTGATGTTGCAGCACCATCCATCATGTCAGCAACCAGCACTGCTCTGGGGACATGATTTGTTAGTTAACACAGCCTTTGTTAGCTGGCTCTCCAGTAGCACACACCGATGGAGACCTGCAGCTTTCAGAAAATTTCCAACAATAGATAAAAAAGGGCTTAGTGAAAACCAGGCCAGGTGCAAAATATACACTGATTTGAACCGATCAAAAACTTGGCCAATCATATTCATTATCTAGATTATGTTCTCTACCACAGAAGCTGCACTGGAGACAGGTACTTTTTGGATTAAAATCTAGTTTTAATCTCCTTTTAAATATATGTAAGGTGCAAGAGCCCTGGGTGGAAACTGGAAGTATATGGACTTTTCCCTGTTGTTTTTTAGCGCTTTATTTATAAATGTAAGAGCAAGCATAGACACAGTGCAAATATTGTAACAACTACCAGTGCACAGGAGTACAAATTGGTATGCTGCATCAGAGAAATAAAGGAGAGGGCTGATAGAATGGGGAGAGTAATTTACTGTGCACTGGTCTCAGCTGCCAGTGATTGCAAAGGGAACTCAGCAGATGTTTTTTTGATAAAGGTTGTTTCTTGCTGCAGCAGCAGCAAAATCCATAGCATTATTCTGTAGGACTTTGCACATCATGATTCTGCCATTTCAGTTTGTCTTAACAGCTGGATGATTAAAAAAAAAAAACGTTCCAGTGGATTATTTGAAATTTGTCATGTTGATTTAGTTTCATTACTGTTATTAAATTTTATTCTGGAATGGTTTACATATCAAGAATGCATAATGGGTTTCTGTGTAGCCTGGGATTTATTCCTTGAATGAGGAAAGGACTCTAGTGTGACAAAGTCATAAAGCCTTATTGACTTGATCCTTTGCCATAAACACAGGATTCAAGGAGTTAGGCCGAATATTAAATTGATATGATGGTTGTATTTTCACCAAGAGAATAACCTCTTCCAAAATAAAACCTCACAGTAAGTCTAGATCTACAGAATTATTTTAGAATTCTACTATTCCCAGGATAGAATAGGAAAATATTCTCCTAATTAAGAACTTTGTAGGCACTAAGGTTGAAGAGAACCAACATAAATATGCATATTTAACGCACTATCCAGATCCTGAAGCAAAAAAAATAAAATTAAAAATGTAACAAAAATTAAAATTGTATTGTCATATGGAAGGATTTAAACAAGCAAAAGGATGCTTCTAAACAAAGAAATTCTGAACACGGAAAGGGCTATCAAAATTGAAGCTACACTGAAAGACAAGATGAGCCAACTGAAACCCTATAACCAAACAAATTGAAGTTACAGAGGATACTCAAATTTGATTTTAATTCAGCTTTTGGATCTCTTCTTTTCTGATGGGACCACTCGCAACTCTAAAAAACCTTTGGACTTGGATCTAAATTTTGTGGTGTAAGCCAACACTTAAATGTGAGTGACTGCCATTTTGTCACATTCCTGGAGGGCAATTTGCACGTAGGAGAAAGCTGCCATGTCGTATAATGTAAATTATGCAAGATTGTATGTCACCTCAGAGAGATATACTCTTGCTGATTTGTAAATTAAAGACAAACCACAAAAGTTCCTAATTCCTTCACAACATAACTACTCGTGAGTTTCTGCTGAAAGACTGCCATCAAAAGGCAATAAATCTTCAGGAAATAATATCACAATACTAGCTTTAAAGCACTCATGACTTTTTCCCAACTTTCTCTGGAATATTTCTTCCAAAAGAAAGCAGATGGCAAAATACTCAGTGGGTCAACTTTTGTGTTCAAACACTCCCAGGGGGTTCCATTAATTCGAGTTGTCTCTACAAAGACACAGACATGAACAGAAATAGCTGACCATCTTTGCCTAGCATCACCATGTTTTTTTCCTCAAAGTCCTTCACTTTATCAGAAGTATTATTTGAAACCAGCATTGTTATTAAGTGCACTTTGGATGCAGAAACATATCGAGAGAAAATACAAATTAACGCTTTTAGATGAAGTGGATTGACAGATCCAGGGCACGCTCAGGTCCAACCTGGACTGACCTTCTCCCAGTGAGGCTGTTAGATGGGTGGACCATGAACCGACCTTTTTGCTTCTCTGCCAACCTAGCTACGCAAGCAGCAAACCCAGGTCTTCTCTGGAAGCCAAAGACCACCACTAAGCTGGAGTTTCTTAAGAAGCTAAATCACTGTGGAGCATCAGATTTATTTATTTACTGGTGTACCAGGGAAAAACAAACTCCTGAGAAGACAGATTTTCAGAAGAATTCAGTACTGGCCTCATTCTGTCTCTATTGATGTCAGCAAAATCCACTGAAACAAAATAAATCCAATGATGGACAATTCCAAAAATCTCCCATCCTGTAAACCACGAAGAAGTTCACGACAACTTCATTAGCGGCATTGCCGCTAACGAACAAAGCCTGGCCGGGTCAAGGACACCGCGGGTGGCGCGGGCGACGTGCGCCCGTCGGCAGGGAGCGCCCTCCCGGCGTGCCGGCAGGGAGGCCCTGCCGTTGCCAGGGGTGACAGCACACGCAAGGCGCCTGGGCCTGTGCGGCCTAGGAGCCAGCGCTCAGCCCAAAGAAGGGAAAAAACATCAGGGACAGAAAGGCAGCAGTGGCTGAGCACCAGGGAGAACCCAATGCGAATATAACCGCATTCCTTTCCAGTGCGATGAATAAACATCAGAAAACACATGGAGCACGTTCCAAGTAACAGAGGGATTTTTCTAAGAACACAGCCAGCTCGCTCAGGTTCAGCCGTGCAAAAGCCAGCAGGGGAGCTGGGGCAAACCCACCACAGCGCACTGGCTTATGGCAGCTTGGTGGCACCTCTGTGCGGGCGAGCCAGGCCAGTGTCCTGCTGCACCTCCTGCACCGAGCACCCAGCCTGCCCAAGAGCGAGGGCTGGGCTGCAACATTTCTGCCAGCACCCGCCGGCAACAAGGTTCAACATCCAACCTGGAATGGGAACATCCAACACCTATTTTGAGTGAAGGCAGCCAACAGAACAGCCAACACGTAAATGTCAGCTGCTCCATCCTCAGACCACACACATTTGACATTAGTCACCCAAATGCACATTACTTTTCAGGTGCTTTCACTTCTTGAGCTTGCATACTGTGCGGAGACTACTAAGCTAGTCCCAGGTTTAAAAAAAAAGGGGGTTAAATTTTAATAAGTGCACAAAACTGTTAGCTTGACAGTCCTGTTTTCCATAAAGCTCACATTCATAACAAGCAATAAAGATGGAAGCTTACTGCAATATAACCCACAAGTCTGCCTAAAACAGATCTGAAGAGATCCCCATTAAAGGTAAAATGTAGTATAGGCTTCATGCCAGATCCATCCTTTGTTTCTTTATAATAAGAGAAAGAGTGCCAACTATGATATAGTTCTATAAGGAAGTCATCTATTTTCTAGTAACATGACTGAAACTGCCTATTTATTACATGTAGGCACTCAAAAGCCAATACTGTTAGTTGACATCACTTTCCTTCTTATCTCTAAGTAAGCCAAGAACACACAACTTTTTCTGATCCTGTTTCTACTTCAACACCAGTATTTACTGCATGCCATATAAAATTAGGCATTCCTCTGCTTGAAAGGATAGAATCAAATGAAAGCCAGAGAACTAGCCTTCTTAATGTGGTACTTTTTGCAATTTTTATCTATTTCTTCCACAAGATTCCTCTGTAAGACACAAGACTGTAGCAGAATATCATTTGGGACTAACATGCTTTGCTTTGTGTCCATTCAGCATAATCACCATAGATTCATAGCACATTGAAATCAATTGCAGACTTTGCATAGACTGTATTGAACTTTAGCTGCATCCCGCAGAGCAAAAAAAAGGACAAGATACAGCGGGAAGGAACAATTGTTCTGTCAATTAACTGGTCCACAGTGCACAGCCAGCATATCTGAGGGACTACAGTCAACCATTATAGCATATTCCACAGGAATTTCTGTTCTGAAAGAGTGATCCCTACCTGCACTCAAATTAATTGCTGAAAAAATGTCTGTAATAACAGAAACTTAGCTATTGTTAGAACCTGCCCGCATCTCAAAATCCTGGTCTATCCAGCAATACACCTCAGAATGACAAGTATTAGAAATGTAAAAGCATTGTCAAATCAGATCTCATGTCTTTCTCCTGACAATGCAAAATTATTTCTTCGTGCTTGTGTATGCTTTATTTTTGAAATATACTTAATTTCAGTGTTAAAGTAGCTTGGGTAAACAGAACAAGGAAGAGATTCATTTTAATGATAACCTCTCTACAGGTCTGATTCATGCCACACAGTTGATTTGCCTCACTTCCATCCTTTTGTTTGTCCATCTTTAATAATAGATATAGTAATATCTGTCTATTCCCCAAGACAGTTATGCTGATTACTTATCACTTGCCAAAATCTTTCAAATGAAAGAAACATCACAGAGGCTATACAAGACATAATTTGGCCTTTCACTGCATTTCTTGCTTCCTTTTTGTGTTGAGAGCCAAGACTCGTTTCTGGTACCTATCATGTTCTGCTTCTTCTCTCATCAATTATTTGAAGAAGTTACTGCCATCCAAGGTTATGTTTCTAATGATTTTTTTAGTTGTGTAATTTAAAAAGTGTAAAATCACTCAATTTCATCTTATTCTGGAGATCACTAACTGTAATTATACATGGAAATGATGAAATGGAGGAAAACCAGATATACTCTCATCCACTTTCAAGGTCTAGCATAAGAAATTCAGGTCAGATATGCTTATTTCAAACAATTTAAGTACGCCAGTGTTTCAGGACAATAGGACTGGCATCCAGTTACAGTGCAAATGTTTGTTTACAAAGATTTCGTTTTCCTTGCATATATTGTGGAACTATATTTAAAAGAAATGTTTCTCTTCTGACTCTTTGGCCAATCAAGAGTTGCAAGTAAATGTAAACACAACTAAAAAAAGAATCCTCAACACAAAAGACACCCTTTCCCAAAAGCTTCAAACCCCCCAAACCAACTGAAAAAACATGCTGCAAAAGTTTTTTGTTAGCCAAAGAGTTCATGGATATTGCTCTTGACTCTTTTAAGGGCTTTTGTAAGTATTCTTTGATTCTTTGAAGGAAAAAAAAAAAAAAAAACCTACTGAGAACAGATCCTTTCACATGAGAGGAATAACTGAAATGGCTCTGACACCAAGTTCCTTTTCAGATATTTCCTCAGTGCCAAAAACAAAGATGAAATGGTTGGAGCACTGAGGGAGGATGGGACGAGAATCCTGTGAAAGAAACTGCAACTGATAAAGGACAGATGAGGGAAATGTGAGCAAAGACACGCACCCAAAAAATGGACAACCTGCATCTGTAGGACTTACAAGACTTAGCTAAACTCATCTATGTTCACCGTGCATCAGCCAAAGAATTGAAAAAGTTAGGGCAGAGGGAAGGGTCAACATTACCAACTTCAACAACAGGAAGGGTATTGCACCCAGACACTCTCGTAAATTAAATTTCTGTTCCTAAGAGTCACTGCTTCAGGGAGTTTTGGCTGTAGAGTCTTTATCAAGGACAGGGAACTACAGCAAACGTGTATCAGTTTTAATAAAAGTATGATGTTGTATCTCACAGGATCTTAGCTGAAAAAGTAATTCACATTGGCTTGGTCGTTTCCATGTGGCTTTCAAGTTGTTGAAGTAACGAAATTACAGGAAATAAGCTGCAATGTAGCGAGGTGGTGGGAAGTCTCCTGGCTACCATGTGGATGACTGCTAGGAACAGTCTGTGTCTGACTTCTTTATTAATGATCTGGAAAAGGGAGTGCACAGCACTTTGATGAAGCTCACAGATACGAGTATGAAAGACAGAAAGATCAGTGTACAAAGAAAATAATAGAGAATTTCCTAGAGCAGATAGAACCATGGAAAGAAAATAACTAAATGAGACTCAGCTTTGAAAAAGTGCAGGCTAGGAGGGCATCTGAGAGGGAATAACAGGAAGGAGAAATCTGGGATGCAATAATGATGAAAGAGATCTAAGCGAGATAGCACATGCTAAATGACATGAATTGGCAACATGATATGGTGTGAAAATGCCAGTACAATATTGGAGAGAGCAAACAGTATCACATAACTGAGAAAGGAAGAAATAGCCACTTTTACTATGGGTGCTAGTGCAGCTCCATCTGGAATATTATATGCATTTCTGGATATTGACAAATTAGAGAGTTCAGAGAAGAGCACCCAACATGATCCAAAGACTAGGAGGATTGATTTATGAGGAGAGATTAGAAGAGTTAAATATATAAATTGCTCAGCTAAGAAATGATTAATGGGGGACACGATAACAGCCTACAAATATTTGAAGAAGACCACCAGTGAAGGAAAGGCATTTTTCAGCAGGATTCACAGAGAACAGCTAAGAGTCAGGAGGTGTGACTGAGAAGCCAAAGCATTCACTGAGGATCAAGAAACGCTTCCCAAACAAGAATTATGATAATCTGCAGAATAATTTTGCCAGTGGAGGGACGGGGATCTTTTACTTGTGGCTTTTAAATGCAGAATTGAAAAATCCCTCAGGAAACACACACACTAGAGTCTGAGTGCCCACAACTGCAGAGGTCTGGACCCAGTGAAAGTCCACTTTCTCCACAGAGATGAATTGGGCATAGGAGAAATGACTGTATTTGTAAAGATGCTACATTCTTATTTGTGTTTCTCCCTGTGCTGTTTGCTATTGTGGCATTCAGCAAACTGAAATAAACAATAGCTGTTGCTATAGCAGTACTTTTATTATTTGATGGTTGTGGTGAAATTCTCAGCACCTGTCTTACACTTGTGTGAAGATAACAAATCAGCAGTCTGATATCCACAGAGCACTTCCCGTGACTCAGCTGGCTTTCCTGATGAGATATAGTCAAGATAAATATTATACGCCAGTGCACCTTCCTTCTTTTTAAGGTGAAAAAAAAAATAATAATAACTGTATAGCAAAGCCTGACTACTCTGGTTATGTCAGGAAGCTCAAGGCTGGCTAACTCCAGAGAACTGATACAAGTATGGCAAGGCGTAGAGCTGGCAGGTAACTGAAATCCTCCTTCTTCCAGTCACAGGGTGTTATCTAGGGAGACACAACACCACAGTATGTGTCATGCAACAGCAACAAAAGTTTAAATCTTGCCGCTCCCTTAGCTAGATATATCTCACAAAGTTAGATTAATTGTGAGTCTTTCATCTTCTGCCATCTCTGAAAGGCCTTATCTTTATCTCTGCTTTCAGAGGTCCATAAATTTCTTCGTGTTCAAAGGCTCCATCCCTTCCCCCAATCCCTCTCTAGTTCAGACATCCTCAAACTCCAGCACGACTGTCAAGTCTCTCTGTATTTAATCCCCTTAGATTATTTCCCCCTTTGTACTTCCTTCCATGCCTTTCACCAGTTTCCTTCCAACACTTCACCTGGTCATTTCATCCTTCCTGAACCCTTCTCCTGGCAACTTCCCTGCTACCAAAAATGTTCCCATCATGGACACTGCTTTCATTTTTTCTGCTACATCTTCTGACCTTGCTGGTCACCTGCCTGTGTGCTGCTCAGCTTGGAATACACTTCGTTTCTGGAAACCGCAGCTGCCACCAGGCGAACCGCAAATGGTTTAAGCACGGGGTTTCTGAACCACCCCAGTACTAACCTAAAAGATTCTCAGGCATGTAAGTTTTAAAAAGATTAAATTTGTTTGGATGCCTATACTTTTTCTGTGGATGTCTTCCCCACCTCTCCAGAGGCAAGATTATTTGTAAATTCTTGGCAATGGTTATGATTAAAGCCTTCATGGGAAAAACTAGGGTGAAATACATTCACTTTTGACGCTTGCTTTCTGCCAAGTAAAGGGATTTAAATCACTAAACAAAAATGGATTCAGCTTATAACTAGGCAACTATTTTTTCAGTGTTGTTTTTATTCATATTCTTTTACGTCAGATATGACTGATTCAGGTGAATCAGTCTCCGTACACTAGGTTACCATAATTATGCACTATACCCATTTCAAAATTAGTTCCAGCTAGTTAGCTTCACTGCAAGACAATTCACGCTGCCAATTGAGAATTCAACCTAGTTTGATGATGGATTCATATAAACAGCAAAATCCATTATTTATACACCGTAGGAAAATAAACTCTCTGGCTGGCCGGGGATATGAAGCATGTGAAGGGTTTTCATTTTAGATGGTTGGAAATTTTAAACTCAAGCAGCTTTTAATCAACATACCATTGAAAACAAATTTCAGCAAACGCATTTCTTATTCAGCAGCAGTACAATGTAACTGAAAATAGAAGCTCCGAAAGCTTTATGGTCTATTACTCAACATGTGCTTATAATAAATTAGATGTAAATAGCAGTTATTGTGTAACAAGAAAAGCAAGAAAAGACGACCAATTTCAATAAGCTGGCAGGACTGAGAAGAGGACCATTTCTGCCCTACTGTTCTGAAATAATTGCTATAATCCAAACATTCACATGTATCATTGTTTTCTATTATTATCAAGTTACAGTAGCTCTACAGCCTCGAGCCCCATAATACTAAAATATTTTGCAAAGCTGATGCCAGTCACCTAGATTATGAACTAGGCACCATTATACTTTAACTATTAACGTAGACATCAAAATTAAAATTCACTGAAATAGAGCGGAGTTCCTTCTCTTCTATCTGCAAATAAAAGGAAGACAAGCTGGTTTTATTTCTGGCTCTGAAGTTTTTGATATTCTTAACCTTTAACTTTAGGTGAAGATGGCCAATTGGGAACCACACAGATAGACTGTGAAGCATACACGCCCTTCGGAGTGACCAATATATGGGCTACAGTTCTTCACACTGGCAACGTAAGAAGAAAACATTATAAAAATCAGTGATGGATTCACTCTGTGTACTAAGGGCCTCTATCACCTCCTGCATTAACCACCACCTCACATTCCCATCCGGAACCCCGGAAGCTCATTTATTAGTGCAATGTCATGGGTTCTCTTTAGTTTCTCAACTCAGCACGCTGGTTGGAGGCAGCTGGGTGCTCTCTCCATAAAATGTGTGACCTAGCACAGGCTGGGAGGGCAAACTTGCTCCCTCTGGACTGTGTATCCTTGTGAGCAGAGTGACAAACTGCTTGTTGAACAAGTTTGTGAAAATTTGCTGCAGAGTCATTTGGGGTGGGCCACTACTGATAAGACTTACAGATTGTGAATGGGAACAGAAAATCTCAGTGAGACAGTACAAGAATTAATCTTTTTGATGTGTAATAATAATTTGTCATGAAATAAAAACACGCCAAGTTTGAAGGCAATTTTACAGGAGTGATTGCTCTGACAGAAGCAGCATGTGGAGCTGTAGGTATTATAGCAAGCAGCAAGCGTAGTGCTAGCCTAGGGGAAATGTGCACATAGCCATCAGCAGGGCAGGCACAAGACAAAAAAGCTAAAAATTCAGGTGAACTTTTCAGCAGAATCATAGACAGTATTACAGCCAATGGCAATAGAAGTGTTTACCTGACAGAAAAGCAGTATGTGCCTGTTCAAGTTGGACAGTGATGCACAAACCAACGCAGTACAAGAATCTAAGTTATTCACAGTAACAGAGAAGCCAAAGGAAGAAGATAAAAGTCCATTACTGAGTAAAAGTATGTCAGTTCTACAGCTTCCTCAAGAGAATGTCTTCATTGGGGAAGCAAAAGAGAAAAACAGCTTAAGAAAAATCTCAGGACATTTTCCATAGCATAGTGACAAATTGCACCTTTTCCAGTTTGTTAGCTATTATATATATCTCCAGTAGGGAAAGGATCAGTGGTACATATTTATCTTTCCCCATTTACCCCAGGATGAAAGCCTGTAGAAAAGTATGTATGCCTTTTAGCACAGGGTGGCTGGTGCTACATATTCCCAGCATCTGTTGCCAGTATATAGGAGAAATTTATATGGGATTTTGTTTAAAGGTACTAGAAAGGTGATTTATCCTGTGTTGAATAAAAATACCGAGAAGAATACGGCAAGGTTAGTTAGGCATGGATAAACCCTTGAGAAGGACTGAAGATAACCTATGTTGCCTGAAAATTAAAAGCGACACAGGAAAACCTAAGACTCCACGCACATGCCAAAGTCAAACTAAATCAAGCAAAAGCTCAGAAAACAAAGGCTCCTCAAAAGTAAAGTAGGCATTGGTTTACATGGGCTGGAAAAACAAAGCTGTATATCCTATTTTTCTTTCTTCGCTGAGCTAGCCCAAATATAAGACATTACAGATGAGTGTATGTGTCAAAAGCATTGAATTAGTTGTGACGCAGCTGACATAACTATAACTGACAGCAACATTATTCAGTTTAAGTAGTTTGCAGTTGAGTATAGACTTAGACATAATCTTGCCAACGGAACAGTTCCCACCCTAATACTTGGGTAGGAAATGGTGCCAGATTAATAAAGATCTTATTGAAAAGAATCCAGAGCCAGAACCTAATCCACATTTAGAAAAACTGAGTTCCAGGATAGCATCAGTGATGCACGGAGCTGTCACCTAAGGACATTTTTTTTTTTCCTACGGAAAACTAAAATTCAGACTAGCTACATTATTAGACACTGGAGACTTGCAGAAATGGAGGGTGAGATAGCAAAGCAAACTCCTCAGTTAAACTCAGTGTTCTCAAATCCATCTCCTCCCAGAATAAGGGTCAGAGCTGGTACTAAACTTTGTGGAGATTTTGAGCTTCCTGGCTGTTAAAGATGTGTGTTTTTAAGAGTAATTGCTACATAAGTAAACCATTCTTTTCTTTCTTTCTTTTCTTTTTTCTTTTTTTTTTCTTTTTTGTTGTTGTTGTTTTTCTGCAACCTCTGCTCCATACCCACTGCAGGCCACCAGCATACACTGTTTGCAATCCCCAGCTTGATCCATTCTGTTGACTTACATTACAATGTTGCTCTTTGGCATGCATGAAAGACATCATGATTTTCTCTTACATTGCGGAAATAGAATCAGTCACATATTTAATGCAAACTTGCAGTGTATACTCCTTCACAGCATCACAGAATTGTAGAGGTTGGAAGGGACCTCGAGAGATCATCGGGTCCAACCCCACTGCCAAAACAGGTTCCCTAGAGCAAATTGCACAGGTAGGCATCCAGAGTCTCTTTCAGGTATTGCATTTATGCTTAAATTTGTATTTGGAATATGAAACTTTTTATGCATTCAGACTGTTTTATATAAATGCAGCAGGTCTTGATATTTTTTCAAGGGTGATTTCAAAGGGACTTTTTAAATGTTACAAACACTTAATTGGAAGATCAAGCAATAGGGTGATTTTGTCTAGATCATAAGTATTTTTATTCTAAGAAATATAAAACTGTAAACACATTTTTGTCAGAAAAAAAATACAAAATCTAAACAGATACAGGAAAATAACCTAAATATCAAAGGCAGTAGACTTTCATAGCCTCCGCCACAAAATACTGAAATTGCCAACTGAATGTAAAGAATTGTGCAGAAAAGAATCATTTGATTCTTGCATTCTTTTGGCTCAACAGCTACTGCAATTTAAAGAAGCAAATTACAGGCCCTTGCAAGATGAGAGCTTCTAAAGCGCTCAATGACTCAGGAACCAATTTGTTGCTCCTCTTTGATAAGAGTTGGCCATCTAACTCTGATAGATGATGACCAAGAGTCAGACTAACTGCTTAAATATGAACTGCTCCTGGGGGCAGACAATTTTTGCTATTCACCTTTGAAAAAAAAAATGAATCCAAGTGAACCACTGTAAAACTTCAACTATTACAGCTGCAGCTGTAAATCTTCAAATTTCATGGCTGCGTATTCTTAGTATGAGAGAGTGCAAAGCATATTCCTTTACCAGGACATGAAAAGCAAAATTACCTGTGTTGGAGCAGAAGCTTAGGCATATGCAATTTTTCATAGCTTTGAATCTTGCACGATGCAGTAACAGTGCAACACGAGTTGATTTTCTCCTTCCTTGACCGTGCCTTTCTGCTGCACCGAGGGAAAATCCCCAAAGGTGCTATGGTGATTTAGCACATGCCCTAAGCTGCACTCTCCAAGCTCCCCTTCAGTGCAGGCCCTTTTCTGCTCCCTTGAGGTTGAGCAGGGATCTAATCTGGAAACTGGTGAGTAAAAGTCTATAAAAAATAGAATCATAGAATCATTAAGAATGAAAAAGACCTCCAAGATCATCTGCTCCAACCATCACCCTACTACTAATGTCAGCCACTAAACCATGTCCCTAAGCACCAGGTCCAACCTTTCCTTAAACACCTCCAGGGATGGTGACTCCACCACCTCCATGGGCAACCTGTCCCAATGCCTGACTACTCTTTCTGAGAAGAAATGTCTCCTAATTTTCAACCTAAACCTCCCCTGGCGCAACTTGAGGCCATTCCCTCTTATCCTATCACTAGTTATCTGTGAGAAGAGGCCGACTCCAAGATCTACACAACTTCCTTTCAGGTAGCTGTAGAGAGCAATAAAGTCTCCCCTGAGCCTCCTCTTCTCCAGACTAAACAACCCCAGTTCCCTCAGTCGCTCCTCACAGGACTTGTGTTCCAAGCCCTTCACCAGCTTCGGAGCCCTTCTCTGGACATGTTCCAGGGCCTCAATGTCCTTCTTGTAGTGAGGGGCCCAAAGCTGAACACAGTACTCAAGGTGCGGCCTACCCACAGCAGAGTACAGGGGAACGATCACCTCCCTGGTCTTGCTGGCCACACTATTCCTGATACAAGCCAGGATGCTGTTGTCCTTCTTGGCCACCCAGGCACACTGCCAGTTCATGTTCAGGCAAGCATCTGTCGTCACCCCCAGTGCTCCCTGGGGTGGGAGCAGACACGGGGGCACTGGTGAAAACACCAACTGGCCAGACTGTGCAAGGAGGAGAAGTGGGCACAGACACGTATCCATGGGAGTCTGGGTGCGTTTGTGCTTCTGGGTTGCCCAAATTTCCATGAAACCATGTTAAAATTCTACTGCTGCTCAAACTGCCGCCATCTTGGCTCATCACTTCCCTCTCTCTGGGAGGCAGGGGCAGCCATCTTGCAGCACCTGAGCTTGAACTTCTGGGTTGCCCAAATTTCCAGGAAAACGTGTTGAAATCCCACTGCAGCCCACTCCGCTGTCTCTGGGCTCTCTCCTCACAGCATCCAGGCTCTGCAGAGGGCAGGACATGGGCAAAATTTACCTGTGCATAAGCGAGTGTCAAAACCAGCAGATTTTACAAAGCATGTGTTTCAAGGGGACCATTTCCACTGGCATTATAGGCAATATCAGCCAGGATGGGGCAAAGGCAGAGGATGTAGGACTAGAGGGACTGGTCTCAAGTTGTGCCAGGGGAGGTTTAGGTTGGAAATTATAAGAGATTTCCTCTCAGAAAGAGTAGTCAGACATTGGAATGTGTTGCCTAGGGAGGTGGTGGAATCGCCACCCCTATGGGTGTTTAAGGAAAGGCTGGACGTGGTGCTTAGTGACATTGTCTAGCGGGTGGTATTGGTGGCTGGGGTATGGTTGGACCTGATGATCTTGAAGGTGTTTTCCAACCTTAATGATTCTGTGATGTCTGGGTTGCTGAAGACCACCACACGCATTCATCTTCAGGCCATGGGCATATCCTGGCGCCTCGTGGCGCCACCTCGGACCGCCCAGAAGTTTTTTGTCTTCATCTAAAAACGAAAATTTAGTTGGAGCCGCAGGGGCCAGGCCTGTCTCCGTGCCCCAAGCCCTCTGCCCGGGCGGTCGTTGCGCCGTGCCGCCGCTGGGTGTCGCCCTTGATAGCGCCGCGGCGCGGAGGCGGGGCGCGCGGCAGCAGCACAAAAGGAGCGGCGCCGTTGTTGCCGTCGCCATTTTGGCTCGTCGCCTCTCTCGGTGTGGGGTATGGGGAGGCGCGGTGTGCCGCCGCCATAAGCTGAGGTTTAGCCCTCGGGGGGCTGCCAGCAGAGCCGTGCTTCAGGATGTGCCTGGCCCCTTAGCGGCCTGCTCGGCGGGGGAGAGCCCGGCGTGGCAACGCCCTCACGGCCGGGGCGGGCGGCTGATAGAAAGCCTTTCCCGCCGCTTTTCGTGAGGGGAGGAAGCGCGCAGCGACAGGGGCGGCTGCGGGCCGCGCGAATTTGATGAGCAATTTATACCACAAAGGAATGCGGTGTACTGCATGTGCTCAGGGGGCGGCTTCACGAGCAGCTGATACAATTTGCTGGCAAATTGAATTTGGGGGCACAGAGAAAATCAAATCAGGGACAGAAAAGTGATAAGAATGCTGAGCAAGGGCTTGTCCCAGAAATCACAGATGAAGACTGATTTCACTGCCGTAGAAATGGCAGAGCACTCCCAGCTGCCTGAAAAACAAAATCATGAGGAGATAGTGTAAGGCAAAAGTGCCCAGAATTTGTTTTTGTTTTTTCCTCTTGGAAACCAAGAGTCAAAGCTGGGGAAACGTACATGCCTTCCTGGTCCTTCACAGGAAGGTCCTTCTCAGAGTCATTTTTCCTCACATAGCTTAAACCTTCCTCACAATGATAGCCGAATTTGGCCCGTGGAGGTGGATGTGGAAGGTGCCTCTGGAGAATACATCTAATGGTGTTGCCTTGTCCTGTCCCCAGTGCACTCCTGTGAGACAGGGTGACGTTCACCTGTGACCCTATGAGGAGAGACGAGGGCAGCACCCGCAGCAAGGCATGGCAGGTTCATCACAATGCCAGGTGTCATGTTTGGCAATACCTCTTCATGGGTATTTCAGGATTATTGTAAAAGGGGCATTTCTGTCTAGGGCTGTGGGTTAGCAACAGACCACATCTAGACAAATTCCTATGGCACTGCCATTTGCAGCCACTCACATGTGCAAGCGTATTGTGAACACTTATTAAAAAAAAAAAAAAAAAGAGGTGAAGAAAAATGAAAATGGAAATGAGGAGTTGAGAAGCTTCTAACAGAAGTGATTCATCATGACAGCTGCATGCAAAGGTGAAAGATACTTAACACCTTAGGCAAGAAAAGGACCCAAGTCTTCTCTGACATAAACCTTGATGTAGGTGTTTTGATGTAAAAAAGTAGGCTCAATGTAAACCAGTGCAGAATCAAGATTTTTAACTCCTGTGGGAAAGCTGCTGAGCCTAAATGAGGTTCTGTCAGAGACTTAGATAATGTCTCTTTCTGAATTGTTTAGAATAGCAGAACTGGCCAAAAATGAAAACTTTAGGAATTGTCCCATTCCAAAACTGAGTTTTGCAAGTGAAGTAAGCTGTTCAGAATGATCAGCTTTAAAATGCCTTAAGAAAAATGATTATTTTTGGCATGGCATAATTCTGTATTCCATGAAATATAGTGAACAGCTATCATCCTGATTAATCCTGGTATAGCAAAAACACATTGTTTAACTCAAGCAGCCCTTTAAAGTCAGGCTGTCACTTTTCCTGTGTGGGATTTTCTCTCAGGATGCTGCCATCATTAGAGGGCGGGAATAGGAGCTCTCCTTTCATCGATGGTCTTCCTCCTTCCACAAACCAGGTGGAGGGGAGCAGAGTCCAGCCCCCCATTTATATCCTGGAAGGTCTTTGCCCAGCCTGTGATGCCTTACTGAGTTGTGGAAGGAACTAGTGGCAGTGTGTTAATACAGTATCAAAAACATTGCTTTCCTCTTCTGCCCATCTCCTTTCCTACTTGGTCCACAAACTTTTCAAAATAGCTTACTACAGACTTTCATAGGAGTTTACAGGAAGATATGTCTTACATCTTCTTAATAAACTGAGACATTTAAAGAGAGCTGGAAATCCCCTTGGGAGAGAAGGGACCTTTAGAACAATTCTTGTCACAGCAAACTGCTGTGTAATTTCAGCTTTAAAATTTTGCATGTGAAGTGTCAAATCTACAATCATGAATACCAGCAGCACTGATGAAGAAACATTGGCAATCTTTGAGAAGATGTCTAACAATAGCAGCAGGGACAGATTGGGAGCCAGTTGGGTTTTGTTTGTTTCTTTTCATACACATTCACACAGGCCCACATGATCAGTAGTGGTCTGCTCAGGCAACAAATCGTTGAGCAGTAGGCAATGACATGCGTATCTAGATATCTAGACAAGCATATATAGATGGTTTTACCCACACATTCTCCTGGTCAATAAAAGTATTAAATTTGCCAGTTCCAGCTAGAATTTAGGTAGAATACTCACTAGTTGAAAATGTCTTCAAAACCAAGCAAAACAACGTGTTAAGCTGGAGTTGGTTGCTGCTAGCCTGCTAACCTTTGGTAAAGGCAGCTAGGCTGAGTGTCTCTGCTGCTTAGCACGAATCAGAAAGTGCAGATAGCTGTAACAGGTCTTAGGGAAAACAGCAAATGTGTACCAGAAGGAATTAATGAATACAAGTTTTTTATTTTTATGTTTTGGCTAATCCACCACATTTAACAGCTTTATTAATTTCCTTGTTTTAAGAATGAGCAATCCCATGTGTTATGGACATTCTAAACACTGCTGTAGGAAAGGTGTCAGGTCCCAAAATCTGCTGTATGCAGTTTGTGTCATGGCCTGACATCAAGAAAGACATAAAGAACAAACAAGTATCTTGCAAACTACTGCACAATGAGACATACTGATGACAATCCCCATCCCCAAGAATCCGTAACCATTTCTCTACTTGTCAGATTAGATATCATAGAATCATAAAGGAAAGGACCTCCAAGATCACCTGGTCCAACCGTTCCCCTACCACCAATGTCATCCACTGAACCATGTCCCTAAGCACCAGGTCCAACCTTTCCTTAAACACCTCCAGGGACGGTGACTCCACCACCTCCATGGGCAACCTGTCCCAATGCCTGACTGCTCTTTCTGAGAAGAAATGTCTCCTAATTTTCAACCTAAACCTCCCCTGGAGCAACTTGAGGCCATTCCCTCTTATCCTATCACTAGTTATCTGTGAGAAGAGGCCGACTCCAAGATCTACACAACTTCCTTTCAGGTAGCTGTAGAGAGCAATAAAGTCTCCCCTGAGCCTCCTCTTCTCCAAACTAAACAACCCCAGTTCCCTCAGTCGCTCCTCACAGGACTTGTGTTCCAGGCCCTTCACCAACTTCGTAGCCCTTCTCTGGACACGTTCCAGGGCCTCAATGTCCTTCTTGTAGTGAGGGGCCCAAAGCTGAACACAGTACTCAAGGTGTGGCCTACCCACAGCAGAGTACAGGGGAACGATCATCTCCCTGGTCTTGCTGGCCACACTATTCCTGATACAAGCCAGGATGCTGTTGTCCTTCTTGGCCACCCGGGCACACTGCCAGTTCATGTTCAGACGAGCATCTGTCGTCACCCCCAGTGCTCCCTGGGGTGGGAGCAGACACGGGGGCACTGGTGAAAACACCAACTGGCCAGACTGTGCAAGGAGGAGAAGTGGGCACAGACACGTATCCACGGGAGTCTGGGTGCGTTTGTGCTTCTGGGTCGCCCAAATTTCCATGAAACCATGTTAAAATTCTACTGCTGCTCAAACTGCCGCCATCTTGGCTCATCACTTCCCTCTCTCTGGGAGGCAGGGGCAGCCATCTTGCAGCACCTGAGCTTGAACTTCTGGGTTGCCCAAATTTCCATGAAAACGTGTTGACATCCCACTGCAGCCCACTCCGCTGTCTCTGGGCTCTCTCCTCACAGTATCCAGGCTCTGCAGAGGGCAGGACATGGGCAAAATTTACCTGTGCATAAGCGAGTGTCAAAACCAGCAGATTTTACAAAGCATGTGTTTCAAGGGGACCATTTCCACTGGCATTATAGGCAATATCAGCCAGGATGGGGCAAAGGCAGAGGATGTAGGACTAGAGGGACTGGCCTCAAGTTGTGCCAGGGGAGGTTCAGGCTGGAAATTATAAATATAATTATATATCATCATATAATTGTATATTATATATGTGATATATTATTATATAATTATGTATTATATTTTATATAATTATACATATATAATAGTGTATATTAAATAATATTTATATTATTATATAAAACATTTCCACCAGCAGTGTGACTATTCATCCAAGGTTTGTCCATCCTCAATCAAGGAGAACTGTGGCAGGAATAGCTATCCTGTACTTCTGCTAACCCAGCCATTAAGATGCTGCTGGTGACAGAAGTCTTTATGCAAGAGAATGTCTGTTAGACTTGCAAACTTTTTTATATTTGCTACTATCATATGATCTCACTTTCAGGCTGCTGAACTGAATTTGAACAGGCAGGTGAAATTCCTTTGCCTGTCAACCAGCAGTTGTAGCAATTGTCCTAACCACAGTTGTTCTAAATAAAATCACAGATGTTGAAGTCTTCCTCTGCTTTGCTGCTAGTAGCAGAACACAGCTCGTGGCAGTTGAGTTTCTGGTGCTTTCAAGCTGGTTTTGAGGGCCGTATGAAAATAAGTTGTTTGTCTAACCCCAAGTAAGCAAAGAAGAAGGAAATCTTTCAAACAAATGGTAAAGATCCTCAATCCAGGCCCTTTAATGTTGCAGAAACTAGTCATAAAAGTTTCATTTTTGCAGTGAAAGGATTCTTTTGATATACAGAATGTAGAATAAACTATGTAGATACGTTCTAAACTCCAGTACAAGGTGTGTGTACTGAGGAGCATATGTTCTAGATGGAGCTGCTGTGCAGTCCAAGCAGGTTCATGGCCCCTAGGATGACTTGTGCAATTTAGTCAAGCCTGTGCACAACTAAGGTAACTTAGCAGACTTATTATGAGGTTTCATAATAAGTCAGACTCTGGACACCAGGGAATTTTTAAGCCACCTTACGCTTAACTTACCAATCTTCTCACGATAATTTTGTATTTATTATTTGAAGAAAGTGAAGGTCTTGACAGCACCCATATTCCTGAAGCAATTGCAGTTCGTTCATACAGAAACCCATTCAGTATCAAGTAGACTTCAAGCGAGTCGCGGGTCCTTGCTGCTTCCCATTACGAGGGGGTTCAGATTAATCAGTAACTCTGTGGTAGAACAGCAGTACTCCTGGTTATGTGGCATAACCCTAGCATGAAAGCAGCATTCCAGACAAGACAGACAGACCTCTGCAGGGGACTGTGGCCCTATCTAAGACAGTAGAGTACGAGTAGAATACTAGGATTTTACAATGAGCAATCCATGTCTGAAATTTGATGAGATGTGTGTTTCTGGCTCAATTCTGACCCTACCCATTCATATTAATTTTTGGAAAGCTTTTGCTTTCGTTAGCAAACATGTCTGAATTCTAAATTGTCTGTCAGCCCAAACTGGATCAGTTCAGCTTCTACAAAGAGGTAGTTGCTGAAGCATGTATTTTCCGCTTACACAAGACTTGAGCTTCAAACATTATGGCACTTTTCTGTCCTCTGCTTCTTCAACAATAGAATGTTCCACGGAAATAACTTGGTGCATGTGAATTTCCATGACACCATATTACTCCTGAGCACAAAAACATTTCCTGAATTAGTTGGCTCTGGTCCATGTAAGTGGTATACAAGGGTACCGATGATAGGAAGCGGTCCTTTTAGAACGAATAATGAGATACAAAACCATCTAAGTGTCATAACAAATGCTGTGTAAAAAAATCATTTGAATTTCTGCCCCATAGTAGTGGTCTTATTTCCAGAATCTGCAAGACAGCAGAATAAATAGCACAAAACATCAAACTCTTTTGAGATTTTACAAGATACGCTGGTTTGTGCCAGTAACAGAAAGTACAGGAGGAAAAAATACCTCCATCAAGCTGTATTCAAGCGCTTCCTGATGTATTTAGAAACAACCAAATGACAGAAAAATATGGTATATATTTAAAGTCCCTTATTAACACTTTGTCTGAGTGCAGAATAAGGAAAAAATGCAAAATTCATCAATGAATAAATGAATACTTAACAAATCTGAATGAAGATAAATTGAGGAAATCTTTTTATAAAGACAAACAAATACATCTTTATTCTTTCTAAGGTAGGGAATAGCTCCACATTGCACATGACCAGCTATGCTTTATGTAATAGGGTGAAAATGTATTGCTAACTATGTGAATTGAGAAAATATATTTTTAAATTTCCATAATGGAGGAAGGCAGCATGTCTGAGGTTACTAGCATTTTAGATTATTATTACTGAAGACATTTTTTTACATCATTAGTTTTTAATATAGATGCTGCTTGCTTCTGTTTTGCAATTCACTCTGGTTGGTAGACTGAAGATATAGCACGTGGTGGCATGGAATGTAGATTCTGTTAGAACTAAGCAGATATTTTACTGATTTTTACACATATATCTAGTAGAAGCAGTTTTCTACATTTTTCTTTAAACACCCATCAGTCCTAGTCTTACTGCATGTAAGAAAAATCAACATCACAAAGTGAACATATTTATTTTTTTAATATATCCGTTTGGGCAAATAAATTTTCTTACTCCACTAACATTTGTCAAGAGAAAATAAAGATTATCTAACAGCTGTAACAGTGCATTTTTTCCTCTCTCTTTTACATTCCTACATAGATTCATACATAGGTTTGTTTTCCTTTTTTTCCAAAAGAGACGCATCTGTAATTCAGTATTACATAAAACTGCTGTATAAAGTTTGTCCACTAGGTGGTCCTTAAAGACATATTTAAAGAGATTGGTCCAGGTTTTAAGTCTTCATATTTAAACACATACAAATAAATGCAAAAATCTATTTTAATATCATAATCAGGAGCTGTGGCTAAAGTAATTGTAAACATTGTGTTCCCTCCTCCTGTGTTCAATATGTATTCATCCAAGGTAAATAATCTGAAGAATATTTCAAATATTTCATACAAAATCCTACCATGCATATGTAAGGACTTCTAAAAAAGCAGGTCATTCAATTAACAGTGAGTAGCAGGGCTAGCTAGATATGTGAAGAAAACCTCATTTGCAGCTCACATACTCTGTTCATACTCCATGGACACTGAACACTTGGAAATAATGAGTTTCATTGGCATTGAGTGGTGCATGCAAAAGGAAGAAATGATCAGTCAAAAATAGCTGTAAATAATGCATAGCACTGACAAGAAAATACTTGCATTCAAAGCACAAGGCTTTTACCTCGAGATAGCATGAGACATGCCCAAGTCTTTCTGGAGAAGATGGAACTTCATCAAAATTAGACTGGTGCGGAGCTTCTCTGAGGTGTTTGCAACAAGTGACTTCTCTAGACAACTAGATCACACAGAGCCACTTACTTTTCTGTTTGTACTAGTTAGTCCCAGACAGGAAGGAAGGGTCATTGCTACAAATGGCACATACAGCTGAAGAAAACTCCATTCTATGAATTTTGTGGAATGAAAGATGTTCTGATAACATCTGCTATCAAAAACTGAGATGTATCAAGAGCAATAAAATCTTTTCTCACCGTTCTGAGCTTTAGGGATGACAAAATTCAAAGAAAAAAAAATACAGCAATTTACAGCTGTTGAATAGGCAATGATTCCGAGAACCAGGTAAAATTATTCATGTCCATCTCCAATATAAGCCAAATCGTCTCACCATTAAATCTTTCTAATTATAAAGTAGACACATTTTCCAAGAGTTTACTAACTAAATGGAAGAAAATAAACTTTTCAAACACATTTTTATGATAAACAGGGAAACCACGAGTCCATGAAATAGATCTGCCATCATTATGTGATTTTTTTTATTACGTTGCTCTAATTTTTTGGTGTGGTAATGGTAAATTTCTAAATACATTGTACTAATTTCCATATTCATTTCTGACTTAGTTCTGATTTCAAGTGTGTAAAGTATGATTCCATTAGTTGTTACTGATTCATAGCATAGACTGTGTCTTTTTATTAATGAAAGAAAAAATAAGAATGGAGTTATAGAATGTAATGAGGTTTAGAAATGACTGCTTCATCTTATAGCAGTTCTGCTGAAAATTATTACAAGATTGGCAATTCTAAGCTGCATATTGCTTGTAATACAAACCATGCCTAATGAAAAGAACATGCCTAATCCAAAACTTCAGAAAGGCAAGAGACTCAGTATTCCTCTCCTTCCTTCTGAGCAGGGCGTCTTGCTGTAAAGTAGTAAATTTACTCAGTATTACTTTCTAGTAGAAGAAAGAAGTTAATGCTATAACAGAGAAGTGGATATATCATTCACAGAGTATGAGCAGGGTGGAGAACAGGTATTTTTTTCTTGTTACTTATTCTGATATCAACTGAGCTAAACAACTACTGACTACTCTTTCTGAGAAGAAATGTATCCTAATTTCCAACCTAAACCTCCCTTGATGCAACTTGAGACCATTCCCTCTTGTCCTATCACTAGTTACCTGAGAGAAGAAGCCGACTTCAAGTACTGTGTGCAGTTCTGGGCACCACAGCACAAAAAGGACGTGAAACTATTGGAGAGTGTCCAGAGAAGGGCTACAAAGACAGTGAAGGGCCTAGAGAGGAAGACGTACGAGGAGCAGCTGAGTTCACTTGGCCGGTTCAGCCTGGAAAAGAGGAGGCTGAGGGGAGACCTCAACATGGCCTACAGCTTCCTCACAAGGGGGAGCGGAGGGGCAGGCGCCAATCTATTCTCTCCGGTGACTAGCGATAGGACCCAAGGGAATGGAGTTAAGCTGTGACAGAGAAGATTCAGGTTAGGAAAAGGTTCTTTACCGAGAGGGTTGTCGCGCACTGGAACAGGCTCCCCAGGGACACAGTAACAGCACCAAGCCTGTTGGAGTTTAAGAAGCGTTTGGACTGTGCTTTCAGTCATATGGTCTGAATTTTTGGGTAGATCTATGTGAAGCCAGGACTTGGACTTGATGATCCTTTTGGGTCCCTTACAACTTGGGATATTCTATGATTCTGTGACCCCCAGCTCCCCCCACCTTCCTTTCAGGTAGCTGCAGAGAGCAATAAGGTCTCCCCTGAGCCTCCTCTTCTCCAGACTAAACAACCCCAGTTCCCTCAGTCGCTTCTCACAGGACTTGTGTTCCAGGCCCTTCACCAGCACTTCTCTGGACACGTTCCAAGGCCTCAAATGCTTCACAAACTGAAAGAGAGAAACCACTGGTTGCTCCAGTGACCTTTTGTGTGTCTTTACTGGTTGTGTGATAGGCCATAGATATTCAATACCAGTATTTTGGAGACAAAGCAAGCTATGTGGTCCTGTGGGTGAAGTTTAGGTTGGAAGAATTATTTGAACTGGCATAGAGTCAAGACTAAAACTTGTGAAGGAATTATATGAGATACCCATTTACACAATTCATACTTCATGGTAATTGACTTTTTAAAGGAATACTGGTAAGAAAGGAATTTAAAAAAAAATAGATAAATCCAACAGAATGGTTTTCAGTTTATGGAATTCTGATACAACATATTCAAAACAAAAATGTCACAGAGAATAGAAAGAAGACACAGGCCACAAAAAATAAATAAAAATGCTTTCCCCTTTCAGTGGCAATACTTCCTATTTGTTCAAATCTTTATGTAGTAAAAACAAATACAGCCTTTAATAGAACAGTCTTTTCGCATTAAGCTTCTGAACAGGGAATTATCCTCCTACTCTAGCTTCTAATTTCCTCTTCCTGCCCCATATATAAAACAGCTGGGTGCGGTTGTCTGATGAGACCAGCTGCCTTGGTCTCACAGACTGTTTACCCCTTCCTGCCTGCTGTACGAGTTCTTCTATATTTAGGGGAAAAGGAGTAACATGAGTAATTTTGGAGTGATTTCTTGTGGCTGTTTTAATCCCAATGTCTCTTAAGTCCCTCGGAAGCCAAGAGAGTGCTATGTTCATTCCATCACAGAAACTGGAAAGAAGATGTAATAAAGAAGGAGGAGCAATTTGAGAGATGCATAGAAGGTATGGGATGAGAGTTATGGGAGTTTCAGCTGTATGAAAGGAGGAAAGCACTCCTATTAAAAAAAAAAAAAAAGAGAATTTGTGAAAAGTAGACCTGGTCTGAATGTGAAAGCTAGGCGGATTGAGGCAAAGAGAATTTCTTCAATGACATAAAGAAGCTAGTAATCATGTGGGGTATTTCACCACGATGAAAACTGAGAAATGCTGGGAAGAGATTAATATACTCTTCCTTCTTCCTCTGTTTTAAAGCTATGCTTGGCTTTAGCTGGTGGGCGTATATCCATTAGGTTTCAGTGATGCTAATAAAGACTTTTAGTATGAACAAGTAAGTCCTGTGTTACAGAAAACATAATTTAGTTGTGGTACAGAGACAACCTGCAGAAGACTGGAGGAATGAATCTGTGAGTCTTTCAAAAGGATCAGTTAAAGAAATAAGGCAATTGAGATGAGATAATGTCAATGAAACAGAGGGTGGGATGGGGGTGACATTTATTTGAGCATATGCACCGGAAAGTGTTTGAAAATAATACACAGAAGGAATGAAACGAAATAAATGACAGTGAGATATGTCTAGGACACAATCATTTGAAACACTAATGACAACATCTTTATTGGAATGCGGGGAGGAAAGCCAGATTGGAAAGGATCTTAGGTGGAAGTGGTGTCAAAAAAACCTACATAATGGTGTTGACAGCACAGAATAAGCTTAGAGATGAAAGGAGAAGTCAATTGTGTTTGGGGGGGGGGGGGGGGGTGGTTGGGTGCTTTTTTTAATTTCGGTGGTTGTTTTCTTTCTGCTTTGTTTTGGGGAGGGTTGCTGGGTTGCTTGTTTTTTTGCTTCCTTTTTTAGGAGACAGATTTCTCTGTATTTCCCTTATAGAAAAGAGTATTTGAAAAATAAAAGAATAAAAGAATGCAGAAGGGGCCTGCAGGAAAAGTTCGGGAGAAGGAATCAGAGGAGGTCATGGGCTGACTGGAGGAAAACAGATGAGAAACTTATGCATCTACTGTAGAGACTAAATGGAAGTGACCTAGGGGACAATGGTGGAAGGCAAAGAGGTAAACAGATAAGGGGAAGATCAAGTCATCCTCTGTCTAGTCTCTTTTGAGATACTGATACAGTCTTGTGCAGTGAAAGAGTGGTAGATAAAGGCAACGAAGATCTGAGTTGAAGTCACAAGGGGCTGCAGTCAAGAAACTTACTTGTGTTGGGAGAGGTATTCTGCTGGGACAAGACCAAAAGAGGGGAGAATAGGTTTCTGGTGGGGAAAGCCATTCTGGTCACAGGCTTTTGCCAGAGACATTCTTGAGCACAAGAGCAGGGGTGGAGGAAGCAGATGTTTGAGGGACTTGGCAAAGTGGACAAAAATGTTGAGGCACAGAAGAGTTGAGAGGGGGAAGGAGGGGTCAGCACGCAGTGAGAATCAACAGCGTTTGGAGGAGGGGGGCTTGAGAGCAGATGCAGAATTGTCTGCCCTTTGCTGATCCGAGGCAGGCCTTGCTCTTGAGAAATGTCAATTAGTAAAAGAAGCAGCAACATGCATCCAAATACAACAAGGCAACTTAGCATTTGTCTGGAAAAACAATCAGAAGGGTAATTTTATAACTGTCAGTGCAAACCATTTCACCAGCAGCGAAGAGGCACGTTAGGGTGTTTGGGGAGGGATGGAATCCAGAAAACGCTGTCTGGTTCTTGTGCTTCCCAGCAGACTTCCACTGCCAGGGTTGCAAACAGCAGAGAGAAGAAAAGGAAGCCCTGGAAAATTCAGGCAGTGCAATAAGGTAGAACTGGATGGAGACTTAAAATAGATAAAAATAGAATAAATGTATGAGAGCATCCAATTTTCCATGGGGAAAATAATCAGTTATTCTTTCACCCAGTGAACCATGCCACTGAGCCAGGGTGCCCTAGATGTGGGGAAAGCTAAATAACCAGGGTCGCAGATGACTTGTTTGCCTCTACAAAATTAGAGAAAAATGTCCTCCAGTGACATCATAGGACTGTTTTTCACTGTTTTTCCTGTTTCACAACATGATGATATTCCTCAGCAGCATGTTTCCCATCAAACATGGATTCCCGTTTTATGAACTCTCCCTCATTTTAGTAAAAGAAACATGATTTGGCAAGAATTTTTAGCACAAAAGTTAGCTCTGGCAAGCACATCTGTAAACATTCAGCTCTGCTCCACACAAGGGAGTTCCATCTGCAAATGTTACATCTAGGAGTCAGATGCAGAGATGGGGCAGGATATTCTCAGCACCTATTTATAGAAGAATGTATAAAATACTATAAACTTTGCCACATGTGACCAAAGCCATATGACCCAAATACTAAATTATTCACGTGCACACGTACAAACAGCAGAAGCAAAGCAAACAGCTTAAAAAAAAGCGTAATTGAACATAAAGGCACCATCAGGAAACATGTTGAGTCCCTTGTCATTTCACATTTCATGCAACACAGACAGGACGCCTTATCCCTTAGGTTGCTAGACATTAATCAAACATACTGCCACACTTGAAAGGATAATGCTATCTAAGGAGAGAAGCCTTTTGTATATTCACTTTGTATTCTTTAAGACCTGCAGACCAAAGTAATGAATGGCATCTTAGACCATTTTTCACATGAGGAGCCAGTATGTCATACAAAATTTCTTATTCCATACCACACTGTCCTTCCATGTTATGCTGCTTGTTTTTCAGTACCAGGATATCCTTTATTACGCTTTTTTTTTTTTTTAAGATTATTTCTGGGCAAAAGAATGGCTTTGTTGAACTACCCTGCTCTTTGCATTTCTTTTTACGTAAGCAGTCCTAATAGCTATGTAAGCATTGTAAATCCCCTTTACTTTACTTCTCTCTTTGCCCCATTCTTTCCCCAGAAATATAACAATTCCTGTGGTGTCATAGTGGAGCTAGGAAAAAGGCTTTCTCTTGCTGCTTGAGAACATTTCCAAAGGATTCAACTAGAAGTCAAATTGAATAGAAGAGGGTCTTTTCTACTGACCTGTTCCGGTGGCTGGGATTTGTAAAGATCATTCATTGGCCAAACACAATATATTTCATTACAATTCTAACTCTAAAATGATGAAGCTTAGGCTCTGATGAGGTGTGTCTTTGCAAATTCCTTTTCCTTCCTCACCACCTCCTCCCATGTCCATTCTCCTCCTCCAGCCCCCACCCTCTTTCTCTTTTAAGACAGCCTGTTTCAAGGCTGGAAACTTACCACTGCCTGAGTGACAGCATCTTTGCTGTAAAGCTGTTGGGTAAGCCATGATGTGGTCCGTGATCTCAGATCCACGTATCCACACTGAGATCAGTCCTGTAATGCCACTGCAAAGCTTTATAGAACAGTTGCTGGAGGATGCGGGCCATAGCCTTGTCCAGCCTTGGGATTGCCATCCACAGAGAAAAATTGTGGTAGTTACTCTACCTTTGGCTTGGTGAGTTAAGCTTGTCCAGTCAGCTTGCATGCTAGGCAAGTTAGGATGACAGCGTAGGTTCAGACTTTAAACAGAGACTAGGGTGCCTCTGGGTCCTCCCTACTTACATGTTTTTTGCATGGTATAGCTTCTTCAGTGGGGAACTCCCCCAAAACAGATATATGGCCTGACACTTAGAAGAGTGGCAGACAAGCCTTTGGAGTCAGCTGAAACATTTGTGGGAGTCTGGAAGCACTTTAGAGGCTGATAGATAAGAAGTTAGAAACATCTGAAGTTTTGAGGAGGAAAACAAGATTTACGGTGACTATGAAGAGCAGGAAATCGAAACTGTTAAGAAATCAGCTTCAGGTCATCATAAAGTTCTGATCCCTAGTTTCACATTAAGGAACAGAATGCTACTAGAAAATCCTGCCTGTGGTAATAAATAAAATTAATAATTAGCTACTATATACTGCTTTTCATCTATAGATCTCTGTGATAAGAAGAACATAGTGAAAGTCTAATTTATTGCAGCTAAATAGTTGACTGTTAAACATTTCTTTTTGTGAGACTGTAAATTCTACCTGTTGACATAAGCTCAATCTTAGCTGCTTTCTGGACTGGATTGCTTTATCGTTTAGAATTAACTCCTTGCAGACATTTGCAAGAGTTATTGTTTCTTGCAAGTGTATTATGAAAAGGAGAAGTCCCAAAGGAGAGAGAGAGGAATAAATTGGCAAAAGGCTTCGGCACTAATTGTAACCATGGCTACATTTATTGTTATACAAATCAATTAGGACCATATTTTGTGACTCTTAATTGAGGAAAACTGCCATTATTTTTACTGCAAAACTTGGTCCTAGAATATGCAATCTTTTAATCACATCATTTCTCTACCACTATAGGAAACATTTTCTTTAGTACACACTAAAAATGTAAGACCATGTTGCAAGGTGTACCTACTGTACATCTTTTTAATACAAGCAATAAAATTCTGAAGTGCCTGTTGAAATAAAATGCCAGGGAGAATTTTTGTATTACTTAAAGGCTTTGGAATTTGCCCTCTATTTAACCACAGATTTTGGCTTTAATTCTGAAAAATGATAAGTAATTTGGAGATGCTTTGTTTTTTGTTGTCCCAACTGCAGACCTTTCACATGAGCTCAGGGTTCATTTCCAAATTTGCTTTTCATTGAATGAAGTTCTTCACAGTTGTCCAAAAATAGTTGGCCCAGTTATTGGTCAGTGTTCCAACATACATTTATATAGGTTATGTGTTTTTATATTTAATGTATGTGTCAAAAAAAAAAAAGACAAAAACTAAAAGACAAGAAAAAGTGTGAATTTGTGTCTCACAGTTGTTTATTATACTGCAAGCATAAAGAATACATATAAGATTAGGACACTGTCTTTATTATATTTTGGGAGAATCCAAAGGCTATCCTTTGTTATAGGTTTGTTATTTGTGTGAACAATTAATAGGGATATATGTCCCTATGTGTGGCTGGAAGCTACACTTGGAAGCTAGCCAGAACCCACATGCTTAGACATATCTGATGGCTTAGCGTGATCAGAGAAAATAGACTGGTGACTCTTACCTGCTGAATCTTCTATTCAGAAAAATGTGGAAAAAAGGAGGTAGAGGGAAGCATGGGTTCAAATGTTCGATTTATCTAAGTCATTGGTATTTTTGCCAGACTTCTTTTTAAAGTCTGATGAAAGTCATATGAAGATGTGTATGATCTTTCTGAATTGCATATGACATGGATGCTGGCTGGTGACAATTCTTTTGCGTATCGTAGCCTTGAACCAAAGCCAAACAGATGCTTTTGGGAAGTTCAGCTGCACACATAAACTTTGAAGCCCTGAGTCATCATTAGTGTAATAAAGGTGTGTTAATGTACTTTGTCCAAGGAGAACTTCTTAAAAAATCCAATCACAGAATTTCCCCGGCCACTCAGTGAGGTCATCCTGGCAACTCAAGTGGCTGGCCTGGTAAGGACACTGCTAAACACACTTTCCTTGCTGAGGAAGAATGAGCTAGGAGGGGTGGGAGTGGCAGGGAACTCATGGGGAAGCAGAATGTCTGTTGTTAGAACAAAAGAAGGACTGCAGTGAGTGGTGCTGCTTTGGTGATCTTTTTTTGGGAGGGGAGTGAGCGAGAACTTCTAAAAATAGTAAAATGTGATCGTCCAGTACTGGCTTTTGCTGCCATCACCCACTGGAGTTCTGCTTTCAAGATTTATTATATCACTCTTAAATCTCTTGGAGTCATTACAATCTTGCCTTTCATCTAGTCTGTATATAAATAATTGATCATCATAAGGATTGAAAACTGTGGAAATGAAGACAGCTTAACACAGATATTCTTTATGACATCAATTACAGGGGGAATCATTTGATGAGAACAGAGAATATTTCAAATGGTACAATAATGCTAGCTTCTAAAATTACTTTGTATTTTAAATGAAATGTGTACACTGATTGGTTCTGTTGCCAGTTTATGGAGAAAAGTATATTATGGTTCAATGAAAAAGATGGTTAATTATCTGCACACAGGGCTCGCTTCACCCCTCCCCTGCTTCTCTTTTACACTAATATAGCTCTGTTGAAGTAGCTGTGTACAAGTGGAGTAATGCAGTGGTGAATCAGGCCTATATTTTGTAAGTAATTTATTGCAAGCATTTGCAGTACTGAGAGAGGAAACGTTCAGGCGTGTTCATTGTTGAGATTTAAACTCCCTGAGCGTGCATTCAGCTGGCAGCAGTCGCATGTGCTGGGCCAGGGGTGTCATAGGGTTAAATGCTGAGCGTAGCAGCTACAACAGTAGCTGAGCACGTTTATTGTATTAAAACCTGGTAACATGCTAAAATACTGTAAACAACATCATTAAACGTGTTGAAAGGAAGTTGAAGTTCAAGTGATTTTTTTGGATACTTTATGTAGTGTTGACTGGTGAATTTATATATTTGGTTAACTGGAGAGGACACTTCCTCTCCCTTTTGTTAGCTGTCATGTTCAGATTTTGTGTTGTTCCGCTCTTCATCCATGCACAGGTTATGGGTTGGTATAGGACCAATATTCAAGCTACTAAGGGAAACTAATGGGAAATGTAGAAGTATTCATGGCATGCTAGAAAGTGTTCACTGTTGCCTGGAGCACCTGTCTTCTGCAGTGCCTTTAGCTGCTAGGAGCATGCAGAACATGTGCAGAGCAATAATGCCATCTTATGTGGTGTGTCAGTAGAAAGAATGGCATGTCAAAAATGTGTCTTCATCTGTGTGAATGACCGATAGTGACTCTATTGTAATGGGTACTGAAAAAAAATAATCTCAAGTTAAGTGTAATGTGTTAAGAGTTTGGTTTTATATGAGCTATTTCTAGAACTAGACAACATCAAACAAAAATACCTTGTGTAATTGTTTTATGGTGGACAGGAAATGATAGGAATTGGGTGTGAAAGCAGAGCTAAATGATGACTTTGAGTTCCTGTGCATTTGCAGTCACTGAAGAGCATTCCAATTAGCATGAGTGAGAAAGGCAAATGCTTTTTTCCTTGGGGTTGGTGTGGTTAAATGTTGCAACTGCAAAGTTTGGGGAAGTAGGACAAGAGAGATTGAAAACTATAAATTTATGACAAATGAAAATAGCTAATCATTAACATTTATCTTGCTGGGGTTGTAAATAAAAAAAAATACCAAAGCGTGTGCTTTGAAGTCGAATGGTTTTCAAACTGAAATATTTCAGTTTCAATTTTCTACAGACACTGTGGGAATAATTCCTGTACAGATTATGGTAGCTGCTCTTTGTCCTTTGACCAAAATTATTGTAATAGGTCCTAATAGTTCTTTTTTTTATTGTTATTTATTCTTATTGGGGCAGTCCTTAGAAGCCCGCATTACTCATGCCATCTATGTAGTAGTATAGGTAGGCACAAAACAGTTGGTTTGCAGGTAGAACTGTGGAGCGGTACGCAAACAGCTCTTCAGTTCCTTTGGATGTGTTAGTCTGTGGTGTGTAAGGAGTTTGGAGGAGACACTCGATTTTGGTGTGAAACATTTTAGCTTGGCTTAGTATTTTATGGTATTAGTTAGAAAAAGTACTCATCTTCTCTCTTTTCTCTAGAGTGCTGCTACAAGAAGCAAAGTTTTTTCAAACCCCTGATTCCAGACAGGGTTCTGAGAGGCCTTGAAAGACCATAGCCTCTCCCAATTTAAAGTGATACGTATGAAGCAAGAAAAGGATATATTAACATCACCAACAGACAGGAACAATGACCCACCACTAAATGTGAGGAGGTTCAGCATAGCAGGCTCCAGTGCTTATAATCTGTTTAGTTACTCCATAAAATGTTGTTTATTACAAGTTGGTTTTTAGAACTCTTCGCTACCTATTCCTTCTTTTGTATCTTGATGGTGATCATATCTAGCAACATCCTGTAGAACCTATGTGTTGCATATTGATCCTGTCAATTATGCTTGCATGAAATCTTGCATCCTAATGAGTATCATTAGATTTTTTTGCAGAAGCTTTTGTGACATTATTACAGATAGCATATTATTGTGCTTGAAAAGAAAAGAAGTGCTAACAGCAATAACATCCAAACCTGCATACAGTCAGCTTTAACGAGTGACCTTATAGACATGCATACATGCATGCACAAACAAATACACATGCGCACACACACAGAGAGCGCTAAATTGGAAAGAGCACTGGGCATCCAGGGGATCAAAAGGACAGGAGATAATGGAGCTTTGTACAGCAAAGAGAAGTTCAGAGACAGACTGGGCAGCAGAAAGTGTTGCTTGAACTGACTGGGAAGAAAACTGTGTTCCTACCATACAGTAGCATCCATTCTGAATATCACTTAAGTGCACATTTACCAGGCCAGGTTTGCACAAATAACAATCTGCATACATTTCCATATTTTGTTACCAATCAATTGCATTTAGGTGTTTCTTAATTGTAACTTTACATAAAGAAAGATAAATGCATGTGAATAATGATAGGACTTAATTTCCAAGAGCTTGTGATTGCTTTGAGAAGTTAATGGGAATCACCAAGTGTAATACAATATCTTGTTGATTTAGACAGTAGTTTATTTTCTGTGTTCCTTCATTTGAGAGACACTCAGGTATGAAGAACAGATGTGCAGATGTTAGTCTGTTGTGTAGTGTGCCCAGAGGGAGAAATGTAGGTCAGGGATGATTTTTAAAACATTTCTGTTTAAGGTGTGGGATGTAGTACCTTTAGGGTTTATCTTTCTGAAACTTCTAGATGACATTTCTAAATTGCTACTGAGAAAACAAGCCCTTCCATCTCAATAATATCAAAAGGAAGCTGTGCCTAAGAAGTAACTGTAAGATCTATTCCCACTGCTGACTGATGTAGTTTTTATTTGCTATTTTGGAAAATGCTCAAAGTTGTTTTTCCTTTTCAAATCATAGCGGTGTCCTCTGGGAAAACAAGTACAATGCTTTTGAAGTTGTGTCCTTGCAGTTGCTGACTCCTACAGCTAAAGGGGTAAAGTTAAAGGTGACGAAGCTATAGTATTTTCAGTTGATTATGAATAGTGGTGCACATTCATATTCTAAGGACATTTACAAGAAATTTGAAGGGAGAGAACTAGGTTTGTCTATGCAAATTCAAAGACAAGTTACATCTGACAACACTAAGTACTGAACTTCTTCAGCTATTCACTTAAGCAGCTAAATTTAATTATAATAATGCAGCCTTTTAAAGTGCTTTAGCAATTTCTAACCCTGGATCTGCATGAGCTTTATAAGGCCTAGCACTGTTTTCGCCATTACTGTGGTGTGCGTGAACCCAAGTCACAGACTGGGACACTTCCATGTTAGATTCTGTGGAGATAGGACAAAAACAGAAATTACAGTAAATTTGTCACATGTTAAAATAATTATTATCTGACACTCCCAAGGTAAGATTCATGTCATCAGCTTGAGCTGCCTGCAGTTTATTGTCCTGGAACATGTTCAGAAATGGAAGGATAAACTGGGGGCACCCCAGTAGTACTTTGATCTCTCCATTACTGCTAAAGGGAGGATGGACAGACAGCTCAGACGGGACTCCTGTAACTTTCAGACAGTTGAAATTAAGTGAACCTCACCCTACCTTGGTAAAATGAGACTAAATTCCTATTACTACTTCATGCTCACCTTTTACCTTTTTTATTTTTTTTTTTCCCTGAGTTTTTTTCTAAGTTTCCAGCTTGTTTCAGAAGGAAGAGGACATTGCTTTCTGTTCCCTACTCGATACTTTAATGATTACTTGGCTGGCTTGCTGCTCAGCTTCCAGTTGCCTGGAACCTGTGGGTTTTTAGACAGGGAGATACCTTCTAGGAAGGAACTGCACTACTCAATATTTCCCTCATCAGCAACTCCCCAACTTCTCAGCAATAGTATGATTGTTTTATTTCCTGTTTATTATCTAGAGTGTTGCCATGTAGTTGATCAGTAATATAAAATGTGAAATTTGTATATGCGTGTGAATATATATACACACACGTTTAGCTTTTTTTTTCTTGTTTGAAGTGTGTGATGTATATGTTATATATGTCAGACAGAAAGACAGCAAAAATGCATAGGTGTAATCTGCTGCTACTTTAAGTGGTATAAGGTATGGTTTCTGGCCCCTAGAGACCACCCTGGACAGCAGGATGCCTCTACTTCATGTCCTGTGTGCATCTGTTGGGTACCTCGAAGCATCTAAAAGGGCACTAGGCCTGGTTTAAGCAAGCAAGAGGCTTCCATGTGGTGTGACTGTATTGGCAATGGAGGTTCTTTGCTACAGCCTCTGCCCCATCTGTAGAAGTTTGAGGTGGGGAGTGTGGCTGTAGCACATTTCATGGGGATGCTTTAGACTAAAACTATTAATGTTTATAAGGCATTTGGAAAGCCTGTACGAGTATAGATTTCAGCATTGTTGTAATATTAAGATCTTCTGAAATTCTGAAGCTTCTGAACACTGTAGTTCTATCAACAACATCTGCATTTAGAAAGATATAGCCCATCATTACATTTTTGTGTGAGGTTAATTCAACAAAATATTTTAAAATTTGACTCAACTCCTAGACTTATTGGGCTAGTTAGAGACTACTCTAACAGCCCAGATTGTCTAGATACCCACATAAAAATGTAACTCATACTCCTGTAAAGAGTGAAGCTGAAGTACCTCCATGGCAGACCTTTTGGAATTGCTCCACTTGCTTCAGTTCTTGTCCCATTAAAATCATTGGAAAAAAATGTTCTTGACTTCAAGGGGAGCGAGGTTAAACTAGTGCAGAATGTTTTGAAAATTCCAAGCTAGTAATTTAATCTTCGGATTTAACCATAATGGCCCTTGCAAGCTTTTTTCCAAAGCTGCACTCAAAATAAATGATGTGTTAGTCTCTAATAAATGGTCCTTAGTAAGAGTATGTATTATACATCCTTTGAAAAGTCATTTATTTCTTATGGTGGGTTTCTGATTCAGCTGTCTCCCCAGCTTGCCATTTCAACTATTTCTCCCTTTTAGGAGTTTGTATAAACCCTGCAACTTGCCGTGTTTGTGTACAGCAATGCGTGCATCTGGGCGTAAAAACATGAAGAGGATAACCTCAGACTTATTAGCATGGTTGTCTTCAGATTGAAAAAATACTTTCTGCTGTTTCATTTCGTAGAATCAGCTTCCTGATTTCTTGCTTATTAAATCATGTAGTGTTTATAAAATAAAAGACTCCCAGGCTGTCAGTCAGAACTCTAAAGCCTTTCGCAGACGATAAATTCACATTCCACTAGTTATAAATAGAAAACACTATTGCAGTGACTGTAAAACACTCTCTCTGATGATTGTATGTTCTACTGCGCCAACAAATCAGAAAAAGAGATGGTTGGGATGCTGTTGTCAACATCTTTTTGCTCAGAATTTCCATTGAGCCAATAAATGAGCTTGTGCGGATGATTTGTAGTATCTGTTATCACCTTTCATCAAACTGTGAGGAGAAAGGAAATACGGGATATTCCAGATGGGAGTCTGGTACATGTGTACTGGAGAATCTGTTTGTATTTCCTCTGATTGTTAGTGAAGGACAGTGGGGGAGCTATTGCTTGGTTTACTATGGTTTTTTGTACTAATGAACATATCCAAGTGACTCTTGTTAATACACTCTAATTTACAGTTCTTCTGGGAGAGGGTATTCATCTTTTCAGTAGCCTTAATCCTGTTGTATGTTTTGCACCACTGTAGTTTAGAACTTACAGAAATTACTCTGCAGAAGAGTAAATTTTCTCCTTTTAGCTGTTGTTAGCCAGCTTTTCCTGTGTTTTTATTTATTACTCTTAGAGTAGGTCTCACTAGGATACTTGCTTCTGCAATGTCCTGATTAATCAATACTAATATAGTTTGCTGAACGTGTTTTCCACTTGAGTTTCTGGCCCCTTTATTAAAAACAGAAGTATTTGATATAAAGAAATATATCTACAAAGCACTAGGGTTTATTTTTGTTCTATAAATGCTGCTATGGAGTGGTATATATCAGTTTGGGGTTTGGATATTCACTCATGAATCATTTGGATTTCTCTCATACATCAGCCACAGAAGACCATCCATACTCGCATTCTAGGAGCAGTGGCTTGTCTCCTGGTAATAGTGAGACAGACACAGCCCATTTTGTGGTGAGGATTTAGCTAAAGGACACAAAAAGCAACGTAAAGCAAGTCAAGATGCAGAAGCTTGACAGAAGTTACCAAAATGCTGACTGGATGAGACACGGATCTGTCTAGCCTGTTTCTGTTTCCAGCAGAGACAGTAGGAGACTATCTAAGGAGAACCTGCAAACTTGGCCTGTTCCGTGGTCTGTTCTCCTCATGCTCTCTCAGCATGGGCTGTTAGAGGCCATATGCTTGTGCAGTCTTCTTAGTAGTCATGGACCTGTTTTCCATGAATTTTCCACTTGAACCTGTTGACATTGTCTGCCTCAGCAGTGTCCTGTGGCAGTAAGTTCCAGAGCTTTGCTCCTTGCTGTGGGAAGTACTCTAATTTCATTTGAATCAGTCTCCCAGTAGTGTCTGCTACCACTTTTTATAGTGTTTCGGGATTTTATTCTGTTAGATCAGCTATCCGCTTCCTTTCTTATATTGTAAGCTGTGATCATACACCTTTTCTGGCCTTTCCCTCTCAACACTGAAGAGTCGTAGAGTATGTAGTGTTTATAATAGGTGCTTCGTCCCCATGATGATTTTAGAGATGACCTTCTCTGAATCTCTGAAGTTTGTAACTTCATTACAAAATTTAAAGTCATACTGTTGTGCTACAAGTGTGTCAAGCAAGAGAATCTTCCCAATGTCCTCAGCAGTAAAGGTGGAAACAAATAGTTCACTGAGCACCTGGGCTGTGACATTATTATCCATGAGTGTCCTTTTTTATATCTTTGTCATCAACTGATCACAAGATAACTTCCTGCGTTTGATGTGTTCAAAGAATATTTTATTATCAATTTGGGCACTCTTCAAGTACTTTTTTAGGCCTGTTTATTCCCTGTTTACATTTGAGCTGCTTTATTTTATATGCCTTTCTGTTCTGATTTCTGCAAGCTTACCAGTTTTTTAAATGCTGATATTCTGCCATTGAAAGCTGCCATTGCTTTCTTATTGAGCTGTCCATGCTGAGGAGGTTTTAGACTACTTTGTTTTCTCTTTGGTCTGTGCCACACATATTACCTAGGCTTCTAATACAGTGTATTTAACTGTATTTAACATCGGGCCTTCTGTAGACCTCATGGTTTTTGAACTAACCCTTTCAGAATTTTTGGAGGGGGGTTGTTGTTTGGGCCTTATTTCTTTGTTGTTTTTTATGTTTTGTTTTTGTAGAGGATATTATCGTGGAAAGCCTACCCTGCTCCATTGCAGCAGTCTGAATTTAACTTCCACAACCCTTTTACATCATGGTACCAAAATGGACTGTGACTACAATCTTTTCCCCTGTCCCTTAGGTATTTTGTGAAAAATTCTGTCTTTGCACCTGACAGAAATTGGCATATGGACTTCCTGGACATCAAAAAAACAGATATCTGTGTCTGAAAAATGTAATCTCCCACTTCCACCTAAGCCTTCCTGCCCTTGAAAATTCCCTTTTGTTTCAGAAGCATCTTGTGCTAAAGACGCAGTGACAAAGGCTTACACTGCGGACTTTGGAAGACAACACTGAATCCTTGTATCAGTTTCATGACTAAAATTGAGGTTAATTTTACAATCATTTATTTCACTGGTGTCCCATTTAAGCTTCTCAATTCAGATAATGCTGCAATACCACCAGGTAATAATAGTAGCTTATGTTTGTACTTACAAGAGAGTCTAATGCCCAGATTGCCAGGCAGTAGCCCTGGGCAGAGCCCACCAGTTAACCCAGACTCCTGGCTGATAACATTGCAAAGGAATCCCTCTGACTCGGGGAGAAGATGGTGAATTAAGTTACTTGCTAGCCAACCTGTCCTGCCTGATACAAGCAGCAGAAATAGTGGGCTTGAAGGAAGGACATATTCAAGGAATCTCTGCAGGAAAGCAGGGATTCACCACTGCCTAAGGATACTGAGGAGGAAAGAGTGTTTAAAAAAAGACATTTCAAAGAATGAGAAAAAAGGGAGATTGTCCTTGTTTTTAGTATGGAGGGGAGCATTTTTTGTAAAAGTTTGGCTAGTCTGCTCCAGGCAGGTGAAGAAAACAAAATTCATGAGGGATAAAGCGAAACATTCTTCTTGAACAGGAAAAGGTGGGGGAGAGGGAGAGAGAGAGAGGGAGACGTTCACCTGGAATGAAAATAAGTGTGTATTTCTGTTGCTTACATTGAATTTTTTATTATTATTTACATTGAAAACTTTACTTCATCAGCATGCTGAAAACAGAAAACATGAAACCCCTGAAGAGATTTGAAAGCAATGAAAATGTTTCAGATTTTCATTAAAGAAGGTAGTCTCTAAAGACAAGAGAGCTTTCAGAACCTAAACACCTTCAGTGCTTCAGTAAACCAAACCAAGTTTTGCCTGGCAGCTGGAAGATATCCCCTGTGGGTCCTTTGTGTTCCTGTCTACGGAGTTGACTGAGTAAATATGCAGCAACAAGGAACATTCTTATACCCCGTATCTGGCATTTGCTGGCTGATATTTTTAACTTAAGGCAGATACAGTTCGATAATGTTGCTTGCACAGCTCAGCAGTATTCATCAAATACGGAAATGACTTTTATAAATTCACCTTGCTGCATCTTCGGCTTGTAACAGCTGTCAGGTTGCATTTTAAATTTGAAGAACTCAAGTGTGGGCTTCGGGGAGGGTGTTAAATCACCACTGGGGCTCTGAATAAAAAGTGTTAGTCTGTTCCTGGAGACAAAATTAAAATACATTAAAAGTATTAAAATACCGTAAAAGTAAAGTCAGCCTGAAGAGCGTATGAAGTCTGTAGCAGATAAGGTGACAGGAGGTCAGAATTCAGAAAAATATCTGTTTTGAAAAAGGAAATGTTTTCTCTGCCTAAACTGGTATGGATTTCATGGGTACCAGATCTATGACAAGCAATGCAGGGAGTTTTACGGACTAAGGGCAAGCAGACTGGTGGACAGCTTGGTGGGTGACAGGGCAGAGAAATGGTCTCCAGGTTCTAGGGACAGACTGGACAGGGCCTTCCCTTTCTTCACTCTGTGGACTGTTTGGTCATGGCTTGAGCATGAGGCCCTGCCCAGATCTTTCTGTGACAAAAGTGGGTCTCTAAATTGGCTCCTTTCTCTAACCAAACTCAGTACGGATCACTATTGAAGCACTGAAGACCACCTTCAAGATCTTCCTCTTGACATGTCCTCATTTTGGTCCCAGCTATTTTTAGTTGATATGCTAGTGATGTTATTAGATCCACAAACATAGTGATTACTTTTTTTTTTAAGTAAAAATTCAAACTAGCCAGTGATGTATGCATATTTTAATATTTTTTATATAGCTGGAATTGTGATTGCCACAGGGATATTATGTGATCATGTTTGGATGGAATAAATAGACAATGATGCCAGAAACTTGAAGAGAAAGCTGACTGTAATACCACAAGCTGTAGAGGATTTAGGTTTTGAGCAGCTATGTAGTAACTCAGTACATGTTTCCTGTGTGGGTTGATGTTTGGGCTAAAACCTTTCACTTTTTGTGAATATTTTCACAGATTTACAGTGATTACTCAACTGTTTACAAGGAACAAAATGTGACCCCCATTAATCATAACTAATCAAATTCAGCATGTTCAGTCATAAAATTTTCAGCCATTCTTTTCACTTCTTTCATCTTTATTCATATTTTCCAAGTTACTCATGAGTCGTAAATTAATATTTACAGTTACCACATGCTGGTATCTGAAAGCATTTTTTCTTTTAGTAGATATTTAGTTTAACCTGTACATAGCCAGGAGAGCTCTAAACAAGAATTGCTTTCTTTCTGTGAAACTAATGTTCAGGCAAATTGCAGTTCTCATGGCTCTTGGAGATTTATCTAAAGGAGAGGGGAGGACAGTAGGGTAATGGGAAGCTTGCTCTGCGTCGTGCCAGAGTACCTCAGCTCTGCTTCACAGGGCTAAGGGAAGTGCTTGGCCTTCAGATTACTCAAATCTTGTCACCTCAAACAGCTGCCATGTAGCAGACTGGCCAGTTTTACCTGATAGAGCTGCTCATCTCTGTGTGGATGGAGCAAGAGTGACAAACTCCTCACTTGTATGGTTTCACATGTGGCCTGTGGTGGGTGTGAGGTGCTGCTTCCCAGAGGTTCTCTATCCATTTGTCATTCCTGCAAAACATTACATCCCCACTTCCAGAGGCTTTTCAACTTTTTGCAGTTATGCAGTAAATGACAATGAAGTACTCACTTCTGTTGCTTTTCTCTATAGCAATTTTTAAGGTCCAACTGGAACTTTAAGTGCAACTAGTGATTGTGTCACTGCTGGCTGGTTGCTGACTCCAGTGATGGTTTGAGGCCTGCATGGTGCTAAACAACAGACATGCTGAGTTCTGGTGTGTACTTGAAGAAAGGCCATTAAGAGTTGAAATGTCAGCAGGGACCCCATGCACCTGTAATAAATGTAAGCTTTGTAATTAGTAGCAAGCTGTCGCAGAGGGCTACAGACATACTAAGATTAATTTTCACAACGGCGTGCCCAAAGTTGTTCTATAACATAAGGCAACCAGTTAACATTGTCAAGAAAGACTATCAAGTTTCTGCATGTCAGGCCTGATCACAGAACTAGCCTGTAGGTTCCTAGTGGCAGCAGCCTTCTTTCCATGCATTTGTCTAGAGCCTACCACACCACGTGAGTGAAGACCAGAATACTTATAAAGGTACACTTCCTTTATGAGCACGTCTCTTTGTTCCTCTGCTGCTTTATGCATCAAAATCACTATAGTAACCAATATTTACAGGGCAAGGGGAAGAGAGTAAAAAAAAAATGCCAAATTCCAAGTGTATACATATATATTTTACTCATAAGCACTGGAGTTGCCAGAGAGGTAGTCAGCAAACGGCCTGCAAAAAAAAAAATTCACAAGTGGAGGAACTCTTCTGGCTACCTTTTTAAGGCTTTGCTAGTGCCTGTGGAAGACAGGTGGCTCTGGATTAATATAAAGAAGCCTCAGCTGAGGGTAAGTGACACTGGAGCACACTTTAGGCAAAAAGGCATTTCAAAAGGTATCATAAAGCACGTCTAGACTGGAATTTGTAGTTGAAAGGAAAAACTATTATCCTTTGGGTTGAAAAGTAACCCATGGCTTTAGGCATTAGTGATTTTTGATAAATGACCTGGTTTTCCCTCTCCCCAGTGTGGGAGGCAATTGGTTTCCACTGTAAACCTGGACGGTAGACAATTTGCTTTATTGTATTTGTAGCAAAGGTAGCGTAGCCTAATGCAACAGAAAAAAAAGAGGTTTTGAAAATGTCTTCGTTGTGTGTTTATTTGTATAAATAATATGAAATAACTATATCGCACTTCAAACTTGAAACTTTCCATGTGTTTATTAATGTATGGGATCTTTTTTCTCCCATTTAATGAAGTGGATGTGTTTTCTTGGAATACATATTAGCATGATTTTTGGTAAGTTATAAATGTGACATTGCTATCGCATATGAGCTGTTTTGGTCAAGAGCCATGTTAACTGCCCCATCAATTACCCGTCTAAATGCCTGTCAAATTAAGAAACTGCAGCTCTGGGCCCCTTAGGGTTTTTCCTTCTTTTAGGCAAAGACTTTTTGTTTTCACTCAGTACTTTTGATCTCCTTATCTTTCTGGAAATTTTCTTGCTTTTCTTTTTTCTTTTTTTTCTTTTCTTTTTTTTCTCTTTTTGAGAGAGAGGGAGAAAAAAAATCCTTGTCTATGTGGGAAGTAAACGGGGCCTTGTGAAATCTCAAACGCCTCGCAATGCTGAAAGAGTCAGAGCATTTATAATTCCTTTGGGACAGGTTACTATTGTGAAGGCACATTTGATGTCTTGGGTAGAGTAGCAAAGTTGCAAAGGTAGTTGCTGTTATATCTTGTTCTGTATATTATAAAAATGCTTACCATACTGTGCAGTGTGTATGTTAGCAAATGCTGGCATTTCAGCTGTGACCAGGTATACATTCACATATAATTTCCTCTTAGTGTATTGTTGTGCAGAACTTTTTCTATTTCTAAGAGTCTAAGACAAAATATCTGTGCCACTTCAGAACACACAGGTACTTAATTCTGTATGTTCAGTAGACCAAACATTATTGAAATGAATGTGGTGGAACACAGCTGGAGTTAAATGAACTATTGTTCTCACAGGGTAGGCTAGATTAAAATCCATGAAAAAGGAAAAGTTAAAAATCCTATTTTTATTTTAATGGCTCCAAATTCAAGCCTATCTCAAGATGAGCAGCTGGCAAACATATGACATTTTTTCCCCCACAGATCTTATAAAAAACAATTTCACATCCATCCAGCCCTCTTTCTCTAAGGGTGCTTGCTGGCACACCTTTCCTGAAGGAAGCGGTCCACCTGGGAAGGTTGTTGGGGTGTTGGCAAGGCAACAGACCTCGTGCAAGGACAGTGCCCAGTGACTGGGAGCAGGGCACCCCCAAGGAAAGCCCAGAGCTTGTCCCCAGCTTCTGGCTGACAGGTGTGTGACTGGGAACCTGCTGCAGGCTCTCTGCAGCACTGCTAGATGTTCTTCCCCTCCCAGGGAAGCTACCAGTAGATGGAAAGAGCTCAGAGCTTCCTTTTCTACCTGTACTGCAGTATTCTGTAACTCTGATGCTGCAGGGTTGTATGAGAACCCTGCATAGTCCTGAGAGTCTCTGTGTAACATTATTTGGCTTATACATATTTTATTATGTTTGGCTGTTGGTGAGAGTCAGAGGAAAATTATTTCCAGATTACAGTAAAGGAACTTCATACTTAATAAGCGTTGTTAGATCATTGACCATATTAAAATAAAATTTTAAAAGGCTATACATCAATGTTTAGAGGAAACTGTTTAAAAAAAAAAAAAGAAAGAGAGAGCATAGCATTATTGGCCTGAAGATACTGCTGAACCTTGGGAAAAGATTTGTGCCACGTTTCTAGTGACACTAACATCACAGAGGATATAAACCAGTCATTGGCACTCTCTCAAGAAACACATCACTGTAATTCGTTATAACAATACCACTGTGATATTTGTTCATAATATTTATGAAAGCTAGGCTATGAAAACAGTATGCACTGACTGTCAGCGGTGATGTATCATTCTTTAAAAGAGAATATACATGACAAAATGTTTTAAATGAACTCTAAAAATATACTGGCGAGTTAAACAATTTGGCTGGTCTTGCACTTCATGCCAGGAGGTGCTTCCCAGGATATGCTTCTGGATGACCTTTTTGAGGACATATATCAAATAGTCATGTATTTATTATGGTCCCAGTCAGTCTGCAAAAGCAATGATGAATGTTGTGTAGTGTACATAGTCATTACAGCTCTGTATAATACTCTGCTCAGTTTCCAGTTGCTGTCTTTTCTATGGAAAACAGAGCTGCTTGTGTCATGTCAACCCAATAAACCCAGCTTTTACCCACAAAGTGTTCCCAGTGGCATTAAGCTTTATCTGACCTGGCAGGGCGATACAGATGCCAGGAGCCCTGGAAGGAGGCTTCTGCTCTGCTTCCCCAGTTGTGTCTGTGCCCAACAGAGTCCATGGGGAGCAGCCTGGCTCCTGTGTCTTGGGAGACTTTATAAGCCCTTACAGCTTCCAGTAGCACGCTGGGATTCACTGTACTTCTGACGTCAGGGTAAATCTGGATTTCAGGACACTGAATGAGGAAGCACACTTCTTTTATGGCTGAATGGTCCTGATGACATGCAATTTTTCCATCTACCCCATCAGCTTCGGGGGGGACACAAGTAGCATTAATGTTCTGATGGCTGTTGCAACCGGGCATGGGTTCAGTCCAGTTCCTGGTGAGAGGAGGTCACTAGTCCTGGATGAGCTTAAGCACAAGAGGAAGCTGTATTTTGAAGATGGTGTGGTTGGGCTGAGGCTGAACAACAGCAGTGGCAAAGCATGGACTACTTTCCTACTTCAAAAGAAAGAAAAGTGAGACTTTGGAGTGGTTTGGGGACATAGTTTACTAGTAAGGGAAATAGAAAGCCCAACTTCTGTCTTTTCTCTGACTTTAGAGAAAACTCTGTCCACTCTAGTTCACTTGCTCCCCGATAGCTTGATGACTTGCTGCATTGGGGTGAGAAGGGAGGGATGAAAAGCAAAAGGGGAGGCAATTGCCTCTTGCCGTCAGGCATAAAGACTCCAAACAGAATTCAAGCTTGTATCTGTCAAAAATGTGGATAAATCTAAAATGACTTTTTGAGCTTAGTTTCCTGGATTTGCTGCCCTTTGCATGAATGCCTAGATTTGAGAACAATAAACACCATCACTGCAGGAAGCCCTAGATTTGAATTGTGTGCATGCAAAGTTATTTATGAATCATCCATTTTTATTTAGCCATTTCCATCTAAGGTAGTTGGCTCAGTTTAATGATGAAATAGCCTCTCCAGAAGTTCTGTGCCAGATCAGCTGATTGTTTGAGGGGGAATTAAACTGAATGCCAGTTTTTTGAAAGACTTTTTTAAACAAAAATGATTTAGAAGAGATAAAATAGACAACACGCTAGACTTACTGTAGTCAAGGACTACAAGTTAAAAATGTAAGCATGAAAAGGAAAAATAATGGCAGACTGAGATGGAGTAAAGAACAATAGGAAAAGCAACTAAGAGACCATGGAAAGCAGGGAAGGAAAGATTAAAACTGGAGCAGAGATGTTTATGTAGTGCTTTGTGCAAAAGAATAAATTCTACCTTGTAGTTTTAGCTTCTTCTCTATCACTTTCCCTCTCTCCTTCTATCCTTATTTATACCTTTAATTATATATTATATATGTAATCCACTCTATATTTTGGCTCTGAAAGTGTAATAATCTTTTACCACTTTCTTTTCTAGTTTAATTAAATCTCAGTTTTATGGATTTTCTTAAACTCACATGTCTCAATGGCATGAATTTCCTCTTCTCTTTCATTACTTGAGTGTATTGATTATTTGGAAACAATACCAGGTACTAAGAACCAATGTTCAGGTACATGCATTTTAACAACCATATTAAGGATGACTGTAAAATTTCTGATTCATGCTGGGATTGCATCCATGCCAAGGTTGCATCAGTGATTCTACCTCATAATTTACACATCACAGCAAACACAACTAGCTGTCCACACATAATGAAGTTTCACCTGCACCACTAGAATCAAGTCTGAGGTGAAGCTGGCCAGGAGTGAAGGATGAACTCCTTCTATTTTATTAGTCCACAGGAAATAAATGGTATTGCTTCCAAGTCAGGGAAGACAGAAACCCAAAGCTTCCACTAACAGTAGGGAACTGTTAGGGAATCTTTCTAGTTGAAATAGTCAACATCCTTGAAAGAAAAAAAAAATATATATATATATTTAAAAATGGAAACAAGTAGACATTTGGTAGCAATTTGGTTCCCATTTTAGCTTTAATCAAGAAGACCTAGTAATCAGTATATCGACATTAGTGATGACTTCAGTCAGAATAATTAATAGAAAATACAATGTTTAGATTCAAGTTTTAAAAGCCAATGAAGGATTTACAATCAGGATGTAGATTAAAAAGAAAAGACTAAATATTTTCATCTGGCCTAAATAATAGTTGCTTAATGGTTGCATACACATCAGATGAAAAATCACATATTGGTTTTGTAGATAGAGAATATGTAAAGTAACAAATAAGATGTAAAAAATCGTGAATGTATTTGTCAAGCACAGTATAAACACCTTCCAGATGATCTTATGAGATCATTCATGCTCTTGGACAAAAATTCAAAAGAACAGCCAACAAGATTTCAGTGTCATCCAGGCTGAATTCTAACTCCACTCTCAATTTTAAGCTCTAGACCCACCCTAATCTGTTCCCAGATTCTTTTCTCAATCCATTTCTAATATTGATCTTAGTGATATGAGCATCTTATTCTTTGCAAAGTACAGTGACTAGGTACTTTTTATACAAGTATTGTCAAATAGCTCGGGCTGTGAAAAGTGGCTGTATGCCAGTTGTGGTTGGTGAAAGAAAACTATGGATGTTGCTGCTTATTCTGAGCATCAGTGAGTTCTTGGAATAACATAGTAGTTATAAGAAATAAGAGGGAGGGAGGCTTATGCAGCATTTTCCTGTCAGACAGCATACATAACTCTGATCCACAAGAAAATACAGCCATGCAGAAATAACAAGTTTCTTAGGGAGTATGTTGTAAGACACATTATTCCAGAAATACTTTGACCTGCAAGAACTGATGATTTCATTTTCCATCTCCAAGTCCAAGGGATTTTTTCTGTGTGAATGGAGAGAGTTATGTTGCTTATGAGCTTCACATTTTCAAGTCACTTTTCTTCCAATGACTTTGAACAGTCACAAACCACATAGATGGACAAAAAGCAAGTTGTATGTGGTTCTTTGCCTCCATCCATGCTCTTTATAAAGGTTATTTCCTTCCTTTCTGTTCTAATCTCTACAATCGTTTATAAGATTTCTTTAAGCAATCTACTTTCTTAAATAGCAAATTATATTTCTATGACCTCTTCTGTATTAAGTGCAAAGAACAGAAAGAAATGTTTTCCAGCCAAATGAGAGTGCTCTGTCTCAAACTGAATTCTAATAAATGCCTACAGTCTGTAATTGATACTTCCAGGATAGTCTCAAGGAATTTAAAACAATCTAGAATTTAATAGCAATCAACAGAATCAAGACAAAGTGAAACTATTACACTGAACTTATCGAAAAGCAGGGTTTAAATTGATGCTACATATTATTCATTCTGACAGCTGCAAATTCAAATTAAAGATAGCAGAGACTGAAAGACAGCAAATAGAAGAGGAAATGCTAATTTCTTACAACTCTGAAGCTAAGCTTTTTAGTTAAAATTATGAAATACTTTACATTTCCAAGGTACCTTTGATCCATAGAAGCCCCAAAGCACTTCTCAATTTATAAGTACAGTCTTAATTTCCTATCATACCAGGTGATATGCAACTGTCTCTAGAGTGTAGCAGACCATTCCATAGCATCCCTACACAAAGATAAAATGAACAATTTTTCAAGTAAAATGACATGGAAAGGTTAAGTTGCTAAAGTACCTGTCTTCATCATGCTGTGTTGCCTGTGTTAGAAGGATGGGGAATGAAGAAATCTGAAATCTGTTCCTAACTACTCTGCTACTTGGTGTATAATCTGAGACAAGTCACAATTTTTTATGCTTCACCACAGAATGGGAACAATGCTATCTCATTTCAGGGGTGTTGTACTGATAGTGGAAGTACCATAGAGTGGATTCTTTTTTATAGGAATTGTATCTCTGTGTTTGGGAAGGCTGAATCTCTAAAGGAAAAGAAAATCTATAAAATTATTTGAAATCATACAGGTGGAAAGAACATATAAACCACGTAAATGCAAATTGCTATAGAATTTAGGAAGTTATAAGGAGGAGGGTGTAAGGCTGATGTTTTGCTATGCGATAGTTTGTTTCCTGTGCAAGAAAAATGTTGGGAGGTTTATACGTGTGAGAAGAGATCCAAACAGAGATGTTATACTCATTAGCTGATGGTAGTGTAAAATATTTTTAAACCATTACATTTCTAGTGAGATCAGTCTTTAATGAAAACTATTGGATGCTAGTGCAGTGCCCTGTAATGATTGAAGAGAGGGTTATCAGCTTTCTAAAACACTTTGAACGAGTCATAGCTCAGAGGCAGGCAAGGATCGTTCTGATGATATCATGCTTCTGATTTTTTGTTTCATGAGTATATCATTTGATTTCCTGATGTACAGTGTGGATGAAAACTTCTAAGACATTCAATGTTCTTCATGTACTATATCGAACTATCTCATAACTGACATCTTAATAGATTAACATTGTTGCTCCAGATTTAATCTGATATACATTGTAATTACCAGGTGTCAAAATGTTATCTAGAGAACAGTGAAGAGCCGGGTAAGTATCTCAGAAACCTGTGGGGTCTATCCTTTCCCTTGGGAATATTTAGAGGTCCTGGTTACTCTCACTGGATGCCCATGTTTGCAAATGCCAAGACTGGGGATTTTGAGTTGGTACCTTTGGTTAATGACAGTTACAGAAGTACAAAATATAAATGTTCAAATATTACACTCTGTTGAGCTCTTCCTAGATCGCTCCTAAGACATGCACAGTCAGACATGAAGGCAGGTTGCAGTGATGGCTATACATGGCTATAAAGCCGAGACAAGTTCCTCAGACTAGCCCCTTCTTGTGGGAGCAGGAAATGGGATTGGGAGATATGACTGCCAGAGTTGGTACAAGTATGTCGCAAAGAATAGGCCAAACCACTTTAAAAATTAATGAACTGTATGAGTTTAGGAGTACTTAGATTTATAGGGTAACGGATAACCATCAGAAGGACAAAATATTGTACGAAAACAAACACTGGGGAAATTTAGAGCCTTTATGTCTTTCCTGGCTTATGCTGATGTAAATCAGGATTAGTTGCACTGAAGTCATTTGACTTACCATAATATAAGTAGGAAGAGAATGAGTAATTTATGCTCACTTTGCAGTACCACACAAATAGAATTAAGTGGTCTTTTTGGAAATGAGAAATGGGTCTTTTCTGAGCCATTTTGCAGGAAATTAAGAATGGCAACCAGATGCTTCATTCAATGTGGATTTCAGATGGGAAAAAACAAACCTTGGGAGACTTTTACAGTATTTCTCAAGAGCATGTGCTATGTATTTTCCAGTTATAGGTCTGTGAAATTTATATATACTGTAGGCTATATTAATTTTCAAAGAATTGTGAAATATGCAGAACAAGAAATTATGGTAGCTTCCTAAACACTGTGAAATAGGATGTTTTCTATAGTCTACCAAAAATGCAATAAATCTACAGCACAAGAACTATGCAGCTTATCCCCGGCCATACACTAATTCTTTGTCTAGTTAAGGTACTTCTAGAGATTGAACCTCATAAAGAGACCAACTGTTCCCACTGGGTGAGGTTTCCATGTCCAGATTCTCATTCTGTGAATTGATGCCTCCAGCCAGGGCATGAACGGAGCGGCTCAGAGGTGCCCAGCAATTTGACACCTTCCCACCTTCAACAGCAATTAAAGATAAATAAATAAATAAATAAATTTCCAGGCAACCAAAAATACCTTTGCAAACGGTAAAAGAAAATGAACTACCTGACGTGACACCTAGCACAGTAGGAAAAGGGGATGCATCAGTGCATAGAGGGGCCTTTCTTTAAAAATATTGTGCCAAAGAACTTTTCAATTCATTAAAATAAAAATTTAACTATTTTAACTATTTTGTCCTATTTAACTTGGACACAACACTGGTCTCAAAATCATAGCTTTGTTTTTCATCTGTGTTCTAGGCCACAAAGCAAAAAATATTCTGTCTTGAAATTCACATGCAGCTATCAGTTCACAGTAAATCCCAGGATTATTGTAAAATTAGGGAATTTGCCTTAGAAAGAAATATTAGAGCTTGAAAAGAGTGTGTCCTGTTGGATGATTGATGACTGTTATCCAGGTAGCTGGGACTCCATAACTCTGAGCATGCTTTTTTCCTCTCCCTTAATACAGCAGCGTGCTTTGGAAACCCATCACCCTTTTTAGTTCAGGACCACAAGAAAAACTCATTGTCTGGACCTCTCCACTCATACCTCTCAGTTATGACGGAGTTGGAGAACAGATGCATGATGAGCTTCTGCTTTTATCCACAGCACAAACTCCTTGGGCATCTGTTCTGCTTTTCTTGCCTTCAGTCATATATTATCTCCTGCTGGAACACAACTCTTTCAGGTAGCCCTGTCCCTGTAACAACTTGCGCTTTCACCTTTCAGGTGACTGCAACCAATTACCACTCAGCATGATCAAGTATTTTTGTAATCATTGCAGTTTAATCTTGAATAGTTCCTCATGGCCACCACCACCACAAGCCTTGAAACTACACAAACACATAGCTGGAAGGCAGCTCAGGATCCAAGGAGCTTGCAGTGTACATGTGAGAAGAGGAGTGAAGGAGATGCCAAGGACCGAGGAAGAAGAGGTAGTGTGATGCCCACTTTACCTGAAACCTTGCTGCATCTGAGAAGCATGCCCACTCAGTCAAATGGAAAAGGCAGGCAGATGCTGTTGAGGAGTGTGGCAATGACAGGCAATTTCATTATGTGAAGGTGTAGTTCAGCACTGCTGCTTCTCAGTGTCCCTAGTCAGGTCAGGGCTGAGGCTTTTTTCTCCCATGCAGGGCCCTTCTCTGTCCTCGCCTCCCAGTCCTGGCAAGCCCTTCACCACCACCGGGACCACCACCAGGACTGCTGGGTTAAGACTTCTCTGAGCTGGCAGCTTTGCCTCTGCTGCAGAGGAGCGACAGGCAGAGCTGCAAGCAAAGCACAGCATCATCAGGCTAGTTTTTATGGCTTCAGCTCTCAGAGATGAAGAGAAATGACTTTCCTTGGTGGGGAGAGGGGATCACCTTCTCATAGAGATGCTGGTAGGATGGAAGTGGGGTGGTTTAGAGAGCAGCTATCCTGAGACAGCATACTGATTGCTCCGGGTAACCCCCCTGGCCCCAAACACACAGGCCTTCATTGCTTTATCACATGGTGGAAAGGCTTCGACAGTGCCAGGAAAAGATAAATAGCAGCAAGCTAATATTTCTTTGCCTCTGCTTACAGCAAAGTGCTCTTTGGAACAGAATGGGGTTCTGACCTGAAATCTAACTGTTCTCAGAAGGAATTCTGTTGTGGTATTCAAGCCTGCAGCTAAACTTCTTAGTTAAGACTGAAAGCAAGTAATTTATGTCTAAAAAGCTGTTCAGTGCAGGATGCAATGTTAAGGAGTTGGCTTCAAGTCAGCAAATTCTAAGTATCAGGGTAAACTTAATTTTTGTCGTTCTGGTTTTATTTTTGGGGGAGAGAGGAAGAGAAGCGGAGGGAAGTGTAGGTTTGGGACCAGAAAAAGCAGCTTTCACCCAGAATTTCTTGTTGGTTGTTCTAACATGGTTAAAATGATGATTTTTTAAGTTAAGTAAGAATGTGACAATCTATTAATCCATTAGTGAAGAAACTGATATTCTCAAAGATGATCTACTTTAAATGCTGATTTAATATTATTATAACATGGCTAAATACTATTTTACTCCTTATCTAAATTAACATTTTTTCAAGATATACTTAGGAAGGAAATGTGTGTTTATTGATTGTATGAATGAAATGACTTTAATTAAGGAAACAGGCCTGCTGCCAAAAATGGCATACATGACTATTAGTGTGGGCTGCTTCCTACAACAGCCCAAAAAGGCATCATCAAAAGCAGATGCCTAAATTAGTTACAACATACATCCTGGCCAGACAGATGCTTTAGATACTTGGCCATTTGCAGGACAGGTTCTCTCTCCTTTGAAAGCAAGCTGGAACACAGCTGCACTTTAAGGTTTTCTACCAACCATCACTGAAGATTTTGCAGCTCTAAATTAAAAATTACATCAATGGAGCTTGATTTTCTTGTGGTGATTGCCTTGTCAGTTTTCAGCACCCCCATTTAGATTAGTGCTTGGAGTGGAGGATAGGACATATTAAGAAATTTTAGAAGTTTCACCTTTTTGCCTGAAAACACGGGCAAAAAAGTGATGACAGTAATGACTACTGAAGAGGAAACATCAGTCTGTTGTGCTTTGTTTTATTTCGTAGCAGCATTCCAATATCTGATTTGCATTCAGAGCTTTTAGCTTCAGGATTAGTCAGAATCCAGGGTGGGCTGTTGCTACCTCCAGTGCTGTTGTTACCTCACACAATGAAAAAGAAGTCTTCAGAAATGGGCAGGGATATACAGTTTAGTAACTTCCCTTAAGAATGTAATTTTGGGATGCTGTGTAACTGAGCAGTTCATATATTTTCTGAATTCCAGTTTAGTAGTTAGTCAGGTACTATGCTCAACAAATCTTCCTCTGGTGCACGAGAATAAAAAATATTCCAAGCATAGGTGTTGTGGAATGTCTTTTCTCCAGTCAAACTAGGAATGGTTTAAAAAACATAGCCTCTGCACCCAACCACCACAGCTGTGAGTCTTAAAAAAGCCTGGAGGTGAGATTTACAAGGGAGAATCCCACCACAGCAGGGAGCATTACAAAATGAACAGCCCTTCAGTCAAAGCCATGGAAATTATTTATCAGGGGATGTTCTGGCAGCAGGGGTTGCCAGGGTCTGTCTAGCATTGCCTGATGATAGTCGATTCCCAGGAAGCCTAGTGGCTGTGGCATGGGCTGTAACCAGGACTGAAACAGCAATTCGCTGCTTAGCAAGAGCCAAGCTAAACTGTGATGCCGATGACTTGGGCTGTAGTATCCTCATCCCTGCTACACATTTTTTATGGCTGTGGCCTTTTAGGTGAGACATGGGCAGCTGGGACCTACACTAAGGTGCTTGTTGTCTTGGGAAGATGCTGGAGGTTAGCTAGGGCCTACACTGGGATATGTACCCATGTGAACTGTATGGAGGATAGTGAAGGAGTGTGTTCTGGTTTTATTTTTTGATTGCATTTTTCAATCCAGCAACCATCCAGGAGAGTAAGTGTAAGATGAGCTGAAAGTGCTTGTGGAGGAGGGTCTTCTCTACCAAGCTAACTTTCTGACAGCCTGTGAGAATGTGCCTATTTGTGTCACAGGGAATAAGTAGAGGGGCACAGGCAAACAACATAGGTGACAGGAAATGTGGGAAGGGCTGTAGCTCTGCTTATCAGTGCTGACCAGAGGTAAGCATGCTTCAAGTCACACTGTGACATAGCCCCCAGCGCTGTCATAGCTGAGCCTATCCCTCGGATGATAAGAACTACCCAACAGAGGAGCCTGGCTAGCCTGGACACCTGAGATGTTTTCTACACCCCTGACCTGACTGCAGCAACAGTAATTAGCTCAGCCTTTCAGATTAAGTTTTCCTTCCTAACCTTCAGCATGAGGAAATGCAGCTACCGACCCCCCCACCTTGTGTTCTCTGTATGTTGTGGATGTGTCCATACCAGCAGAAGGAATGTCAGTGTGAATTGTCTGATTGCATGGCAGGGGAAATGGAAGAATGTTTCTTCCCATATTCCAAATTCCATTGGAAGAGTGTTACTTCTGGCCTTTTCAAAACCAAAAATGAGATATTCCTCATTCTGGCAGGTTGTAGTGTGATTAGCCATGGGAAATATTGAGCTATCAGGACTTAAAAACTTCTGCTGCTTATTTTGGTAGAACTATTCTAGGCAATAGATAGAGGCACTCTTGAAGGATCAAAGTTCCATCTCCATCTCCTGAGCTCTGGCCTGTTGTGGTCTTTGCGTGACAGTGTAAAAATGCACTGCTGAAGTGTTGACCTCCTCTGCTCTTGCAAGCACCCTCTCTGAGGCTGTGAGATTTCTGTATCCTCTGTACATACTGGCAGGGAATAATGGTTTTAGCAGTACTTACGGGATGACTGACTTAATTATCACTGTCTCACTTTTGTAGCCACTCTATGTAAATGCCAATAAAATCTTCCAACCATCCTATATAACTGTAATACATATGTATTATATCTCTAAATATTGTAAGTGATTAGTGTCACAGCACATAATATCTCCTTACGCACTTACTCACATGGGCAGATATGTCCCTCCTATTCAGAAGTACCCAAATATAGGAAGGAAAGGACACTTGCAAATCCAGTAACCAGTAACAAGTATTTATTGATGATTTGGCATGTGTTTGCTAAACGTATGCGTGCCTTGAAGAAAGACTGTGTGAGGGGTCCTCAAATCAAGACATACAACCAGCAGCTGCTTTGGGTTAAATCATTTTAGAGATTTAAAATCATACTGGGGATTTGAGTGCTGTAGTACAATGAGTCACCAGTAAGGGGAACCCTTTTTGCAGTAAACCTTCAGGCTTTTACTGCTTTGATGGAGAGCATGGTCATAAAGATAATGTGACATTTTGGTTCCCAAAAAAATGATGTTTAATCAGAAGGCGAACAGAGATAAGCAGTTTAAAATGAAATCTGAATTACAATTTCAAATCTTCTTTTTTTTTTCTTTAAACTTCTCAATGAGACTGAGTAGGAAACGTGAATGAACCTACATTAACCCTCACAGTGGTGCTAAAGAAAAGGAAGTTGATTTCCATGACAGGTTTTAAAATAACATGAGTCGAACTACCACAGAACAGGGGCTGTCATAGCCATTGTTTTATCAAGAACAACAAATGGTTTATTTACCATTTGAAATTATGTTATCACAAGTAAAAGTTCATCTGTGGCCAAGTCTTCAAGCTCCAACAATGCGATTTTTGAAGCTTAGGAACTGCCATTCTAGATATTCTAAAAAGTTATAGTTTTCAGTAAGCATAAAGATGAATCCCAATACTGTAAATGCTGTAGGAAAATTCTTGAAACTGTCTTAATTAATCTACGTTGCTGTACAATAGATATTATGTAAGGAGAATATTCTATGTGTTAGTTCTCTGTTCATATAATATCCAACATCAATATACCCTTTAATTTTCATAACAGGAATATTTTTATATTGCCCAGACAGAGAAATATGCTTTATAGAGTGGAATAGAAATTGAGTATTTACTCAGCTAAATAATCTAGCTATAGATTTTCTTATATTAAATGAGCAATTCTGGAAGTGGTGTGATGGATGGATCTGGGGGAATTCCTCTCCCTGTCCAGTGCATGCTTTTCTACCACATTTAATCCTAATATATATATATATGTACTTAGGTTTACTTTTTGACTAAGTATCTTTATGAAACCACTGAATACACAGATTCAATGCAGCCCATAACATCTAACAATAAATACCACTGTAAATCTGAGTCAAAGTTTCTGCCATGCTTTCTCAAATGGTCTTCCCTCTAGACTGCTAATTAGCCTGTCTTTCTCTAACTTTGAATACTCCATAAATGCACTATGCTGATTGATAGTGCATCAATATTAATTAATAATTTACCACACTGTTGGAATTTTCCTCTACATGTAATCACAGCTCCAGCTCCTTGTAAACCTTTCTTTATTTAGAAGGAAAAAAAAAAAAAAAAGGATGAGGAATATAATTTTACTTCACCCTGTGTTGTTTAGTCTCTCCTTTGGTTTGTCTGCAAATATTTGGAAAAGTCTCTCTTGGATATTTCTGAAAATTCACATGGTTTATATGGTAATGTGGTTCCATTTTACAGAAGTGTGCTGCTGCTGCTAGTTGGAGCTAGTCTGGCATGCTTCTTCATGTTTTATTTATACCCACAGTACGTAAGTGAAGCGCTCCAAAATACCATCTGCACTTTGTTAGGGGTTTGGAAGTCTAGCTTTCAGATGAGGCCCCTGGCTCCCACTCTAGTCCATGGTCTGGCTGCGTGCTCTCCAGGGGACCCGGGCTGCATCCTCTGCCAGGGCAGCAGAAGCTGTTACTGGCACCGTCCTGCTGAAAGGTGAATCGGTCAGAGTGTAGCAGTGCCCAAAGTCACACAAGCGTTTGTAAAACAGACTGTAATGTCTGTCACAATAATGCAGTTCTCTACAGGATTGCCAAATTCTTTAACGTCATTAAAGCAACAGGTGCTGCCTTGGTGGGATGTACTAGCTGAAATACTTCAACTGCATTTTCACACGGGCCATGAATCACTTCCTAAAAACATCTTTCTTTCACAGGAGTCTCTGTGTAACAGCATGTAAACACTTTTGTATAAAAATGATTCCCCTAAAGCAGTTGATTCCGCTAAAGCAATTCAGGCCAATTACCTACTTTGTAATTATGAGATCTTGACACAAGTGGAAAGTCAAACCTCTGAAAAAAATTTGCAGTTAATTTACATGAGAGAAAAGGTATAAAAAAATGTACATTCCGTGTGCATTTGGATGTGCCTGTTATTTGACTAATCTTATTAGTCTCCCTTTTTGGGGAAGACCTGAGGATTTGCAATTCATTCTTGTTGCAATTCATTCTTGTTGCAATTCATACATCTCAAAACCTATCCCATCATTCTGTTTTGCAAGTAGCTGTCAGAGCCTGCAATGTTGTTGAAATGTCCCTCCCAAAAATTATATTTGCCCAATATAATATGAATCTGCAGATTTGCAGATATTTGGTGACAAGCTTGCATAAATTTTGTTTGAGCCACTTCTCTGTTTCCTGCATGAGAAACCCGTATATAGCATCAGCCACACCAGTATCATACCCAACACCGAGCAAACCTTCCTTAGGGTATACTTTCCAATTCTTAATTATTTAAATACAATACATGGAAGTGTACATTCTTAAGTAGTATTCAAAATGCATACATGTATATTTAATTTATATTAATATTTTATCTTCAAGGACAACCTTTGCAAATCATGCAAATGGTCATTCTGATTTGCAGGAAGTCTAGCCAGCATTGCAGAAGGCCAGCTCAGACTAGCTGGGAACTCCTGACCGAGCTCAGAAATGTTGTATTCCTAGGGTGGGAGCAGGTACGGGCTGCCCAGGAGGAATGTAGAGACATTGTTCCAATGTGCAGAGAAAGAGTTAGGAAAGTGAAAGCTCAGCCAGAGCTGAAACTAGAAAGGGATGTGAAGGGGAACAAGAACGATTTCCATAAATGTACTGGCAGCAAAAGAAAGACTATGGATAATGTGGACCAATGTTTAGTGGGTCAGGGAACATAATGACAAGGAACATGGAAAATGCCAGAGTACTCCATGCCTTTTTTGCCTTTGTTTTTACTGGTAGGATATTCCCTCAGTTCTCTCAGGCTGCTGAGCCTAGTGGTGGAGTCTGTGGGAGTAAAACACTTCCTACAGCAAAGGAAGATTAAAGGACCAATTAAGCATACTGGACATACAAAGAAAGTTTAACATCTTTGTTAACAGCTCAGACAACAGGACAGGTGTACACACACTGCAAGTTTGTGTACAATACTAAATTGTGGGGAGTAGTCAATACGCTGGCAAGCAGGGATGATATTCTAAAGGATCTCAATGGGCTGATGAAGTGGGCTGACAGGGAATTCATGAGTTTCAGTAAAGGCAAGTGCAAAGTCCTGCAAATGGGACAAAGTAACCCCACCCAACCATACAGCTGGGCAATGACTGCATAGAAAGCAGTGATGCAGAAAAAAACCTGGAGCGCCCAGTAGACAGGAAGCTGAAAAGGAGACAGTAGTGTGTTTTTGTGACAAATAAGGCCAAGAGCATACTGTACTGTAATAGCAAGGGTATAGCCAGGAAGACAAGGACAGTGGTTATTCCCAGCACATCTAGGGCATTTTCTCAAGTTTGAGGCTTTCTGGCACAAAAAGGATGCTGACACACTGGAGCGAGTCCAGCAGAGGCCACCAAGATGGCCCCTGGAGCACATGATGTATGAGGAGAGGCTGAGGGGAGTAAGATTATTCAGCCTTAAGGAAAGAAGGGGGGGATGTAATTGCTGTATACAATGATTAGAGGCTGATCAGGGCTGTAGAAAAGACAGACTCCTCTTGGAGCCAAACAGTGATGTGACGAGGAGATAATGCAAGTTTCAACACAGGAAATTTTCATTTGATATTAGAAAAAAAATAATTGTGAGGGTAATTAAACACTGGAATAGAGGGCCAGGGAGGTAAAGTCTACATCCCTGGAGACTATCAAAACTTGTCTGGATGAGACCCTGAGCAGTCCCGTCTAGTTGGACCTGTTTGGAGCGGGAGGCTAAATCAAGTGACAACTCAGAGATTCCTTCCAACATAAACTATTGTATGATTCGGTGATATTGCAACAAATTCCTTACTAAATATTGACAGAATCAGTCAATATTACTCTGTTAGAGCCATTTACAAGGTGTTTTGTCAAAGATCTATCTGTCTCCGCACTATAGATTAATGATGTTTTCATTATCAGACTGTGTCTTACCCAGAAAGTAGCTATTTCTAAAAACAGTGTATATTTTAAAATAAGAATGGCAAAAAATACAGGCTGAGATCAGAGTCTAGTTGTTATGTTTGTTTCACTAAAGATAGAGAGGATGAATTAGGCCTAAAATGTTTTTCTGGTGAAAGCAGAATAAGACTCTCGACAGTGAGGGCAATCCCATCAACACCGCAAACATAATCAGAATTCCAGACTTCATCTTAAAATATCTATTTCATAAAGTCTGGGTATTGTAGGTTGACTTGATGTTTTGTATGAGCTTTAAATTGTGTCAGAGATCTCCTCCTTCATGCATTTGTACCATATCCCTGTAGAGACATGACAGTGTTGATCCATCATGTTTGCATGTTGCAAAAGATCCTGTTTACTAGTGGCTAGGTATTTCCAGTTAGCACAGTCCTGTATTTCTGTCTGCAGGAGGTGACTTACTTCCCCAGGGCTGTAGGTTTCAGCTGGGAAATAGAAATCTATTCGGAATATTAGTTAGGAGTTAGGTCTCATCTGCCTATCGGGGTAAAAACCTGCTACTTCTGGGGGCAAACCAGGAGTCCAGTTTCACTACAATAATACTGAAGAAACACAGTTGTCTCTTGCTTTGAGCTGAAGACAGATGATCATATGTATGAAACTGCTGAGTAGGAAATTCTCCCTACTATTTATTATGTCCCAATAGTGGGATATAATAGGATTTGATGAAGAGAGAAGCCTGTGACAGAAAACACATCATTACACTTAAATAAAGTGTTTTTCCCCCTTAATTTTAATGTAGATTTTGCAATTTTCATAAACAATAAAATCAAAAGATCACTTGGGTACAAAAATAAATTTAACATTTTTGTAATATGGCTGTTACTAAATAACTATATTTAATAGTTACTGTATTTTCTACTAAAATTTTATTTTTTTTTTAACAAAGAGAAAGTATAGACCCTCTCTTATACAGACTTTTATATTGTGTTAGAAATGGCCAATTGGAACATAATATTTCTTCAAGTTTTCCCATGCAATTGAGTCTTTTGTTTTTCATCCAAACATAGAAAGGTCATACAAAAGACATGATCTAGACAAAAGACCTGACAGTAGTGTGGGTAGAGAGAATGTGAGATCTATGTCAATTCTTCCTAGTTCTTGTAGATTTTCCAGGTAGAAGGGACTGTTTCTTATTTGGAAATGTGTGGCTATAGCTAAAGTGTTCCATAGCTTTTCCTTTCTCGAGTGGTCCAGAAACACCATAACAAGTTGCCTTGCTCATTCCAGGCTTCATTTAAGAAGGATTACTCACATAAAGGAGGACCAATCTTGGCCACAATGGTTGTGTGCTTTTTTCTAGAAAGCCTGGTCAAGTAACCTTGAAGATCAAAACTGTTTTACGAGGTGTATATTTAGGTTGTTTTCTGGAATTGGTCTGTATGAATAATTGATTCTGTTTTTGTTTTGGTTTGGTGTTTTTTTTGTTGTTTTTTTTTTTTTTTTTAATGGGTCAAATTCCCTATGAATGAGATGAGGAGATAGAATTCTACCGAAAGTAATATGTAAACCGAATATATGTCATAACTTATTGAATGCAAATTTTCCTGGGGCCTCCTATTCAAAATTATCATGGAATATCTGTATGACTCCTGCAACAGCAAGAGCTACAGCTTAATTTGGTATTGGCCAGAAGGCATTTCACCTCCTCTTTATTAAAACTGCTGCGTTTCAGTTTTGTGTACATCTAGTGGAATGAAGATATAAATGGAACCATTTGGTTACCTCCTCCAACTCATTTTCATTTTCTGGATCTTTTTCCTGATGTGTCTTTGTTATAGTGATCCAGTGGGCAGGTTGAATGGGGTGATGGGAAGCTGATGTGGTTTTGAATAACAACTCAGCATCATGCCGAATTGGATTAAAACAACATACACATTCTTGTAGATGAGTCACTGTGTGAACTGTCAACAGATTGTGAGATACATGGGGTGTATTGCCTTGGATAAGGATAGCTGCAGTATAGGGTTTTCATGCCAGTGAAATACTCAGTATTCACCACAGTGGGATGGATACAGGACACTCATTCTCAGGAACATGTATTTTTGTTTCTACATACCAAAGCTGTTCAACATAATGCAATCTTTTTACAAAAAGAAAGGAGAAAATATAAGAGAGGCATCCATGGCAGTGATCCCCATGGCCTGAAAAAACAGACCCTACTGGAAGAGTCCCAAAATAGAGGAAGAAAACATTATTTTCCACCATTGCAACTCATGGGAAAGTAAAAGCACTTCTTTCTTTGTTTTCTTTGTATTTTGGGGTCAGTAATAAGCACGGGATATGTCATGTATCTAGTAAGTTGTTGGCCAGTAAGGAAAGACATGGCTTTTTAGTGGTTGCTCTGGTGCCAAATGCTAATTGCAAGACTGTAGACATCTTGTATACTGTTCCTTCAGGATACACCTTCAGGATAACCCAGCATTTACAAAGTAGTGAGTTAGATACTGTGTTCATGGACCAAGGCATGTGCTCCAACTGTGCACTCCCTCAGACCTGGGAGCAGTCTGCATTTTGCAGCTGAAATGTTGATCAGGCCACGAGATAGCCCCGTATTTTAACTGCTTTCAGCAGTTCTTAATACTGATGTCAGTCCCAGCTCTCTTGGTGAGCATGCACAGAGATTTGCTTGTGCAGCCTTTGCAGGCATACAGGCACCTCAGCCACCAGTATTCCCTCAAAATGCTAGCTGCCTTTTGCTCACAGCCTTTGTACGGGAAGATGCAGCCTGGTGATTGAGGAATGGAGCTGTGCATATCCCTTCATGTGGGAGCCGCATTCCTGCTCCCTGTGCAGCTTCCCTCGGCCTGCCTCCTTGCTATGCCCTTTGTGCTGCCTCCTTGCTCCCTCCCCTTCCTCTCTTCAGGCTCTGCTAACAGCAGTGCAAAACTGATCTGGCTCCGGAGCTGTGAAATAGCAGCAAGGGATGGGGACGCTAGTCAGTTTGATTTCTGCTGCTGGGCTGACAGGGACGCAAAATGGAGGGGTGTGATGGAGAGGGAGAACACAGAAAGTGTAGGAGTAGGACTAACGTGTCAGGAATGAAAGGATGGAGAAAAATCAGACAGCAAAAGAAAGGGAAGTAGCTGTTAGAGGTGGGGAGAGAGAAGAACAGCAGTAGTGGAAAGAAATCAAAGCAGGAATAAAATTTACTCCTATGCTAATCGCACAGGAGATGGAGGGTAAAATTCAACAGGAAATGCTGTGTGTGGCTTTGTGGCAAGAGTAAAGAGAGTAGTTAAAAGAGATTTCTTATCAAATAGGAAGAGGAAAACTGACCTGCTCAAAACAATCTAGGGAAAATTAGGAAGTACAGCGATTTTGCACAGAGTTCAAATTTTCCCTATAGATCTATCAGCAAGGGCTACTTCATACTTGGCAACATCAGCACTATTAGACCTGAGAGTTCAGATCACAGCCCTAGTCCTCCTCATATAATGAAATTTTCTTTAAAATAGTACAGTGTGGGTTTCTTTTGTATGTTTTTAATACGTATTTGAATCCTGTTTTTATGGGGCTAAATCTAGTTTCCAAAAAAAAAAAAAACAAAAAACTGTGATCTTCAAGAGATCATGGGAGTTTAAGAACTGAAGCTTTATAAATTCAGCACAGCTGGTGACAGAATTCTGTGAGCTGGTACCGCTGCAACATACTTCACTGGCCCGTGACAGACAGTGACCAGTTAGATGAGACAGGTGAGAGGTTAGATGGGAAATTCTGTGGCCCGGAAGCATTTTATCCTCTACATATTTGAAGACACTGAAGTGGTCCTGTTTCATGTTTAGTTTGAAGCTGTGTTTGCTAAGCTAAGCAAACTAAGCTAAGCTAAGGTTGATTGACAGTACTAGGGGACTTAGCAGCTCCTCTCCCCAAGGAGCAGTGGCAGCGAGCCAAGGCTGAGGATGAGTGCCACAGAAGTAAGGCAGTGAGAGCGGTGAAGGGATACAATTACAGGATGATCATGTTCTGGATGGATAGTAATACTGCTTTCATAATCCATCTCTGAAGTGCAGTAAGGGAGTGGCACCCATACAGTGTTTTGATGCCAATGTGGTAACACTGCCAAAGCATTCATCTGCAATTGTTACTAAGAGGTTGTGTGCAATCAAAATATAGAATGACTGTCAAGCTCTCCAAGGTTAAGTACCCTCAAACTAGAATATTTCTTTATCATCAGTATTAGTACCACCTCATCCTAGAGATGTTCCTAGCATATCAAGCTGAACAGTTAAAATGACAAATAATCCATAAATTTAAGGATGGCCTTTAGCAACCCTCAGCCTTTACTCAGCAGTAAAACTTCAGCTGGATGTCTGTACTGGTAGCTATGTGTGTAAGGAGTCATGGCTGTAGCTACTAGTATTAACGCATACCCAGGAAACCACACCAAAAAAAATCTTTAGACAGCTTGGACAGCTTTTTCTATTATATATGCAAAAGACCTAATCAATATAAAATGCTCTAATAAAAGGATCTCTTTTTCTTAACATTTGCACTGGATCATATGTCATAATAAAGCTAATTTCTTGACAAGACTGAAAGTGAATGGAGACACAAGTGTAAATAATGTCAGGAATGAAAGACCTTTAGAAACTTCTCTGCAGTCTCTGCTCCACATGAGGGGAGAATTTCTTTGAAACCTAGCAGCAAGCACGCTTAAAAATAAAATGCAGTGGAAACCCCACCCAAGCTGTATGTTCTCTCTATACACTTCCTCAAGAGAGGAGAATGAAGCAAAGATGATGGATGTTAGTCTCATCAGTTAATGTGCTACTCAATGGAGTTTAGACGCTATGGGGATGAAGGCAGCTTAAGAGCTTCTATGGACTATGAAAGAATAATTCTATCACTGCCAAAGTATGTAACACCTGCTCATGCAGGGGTTCTGACACTAGAAAGAAATCTTTAGCAAGGTCATAAGAAAGAGCTTCACTTTAGGGGTGCTCAAATATGATTATTAAACAATCATGATAATATCACATTAAATAGAAAATCACAATAAGAATTGAATATCATGATGAAAATTAGGTAGAAAATAAGCCCATTAATCTTCCTCAGATAAAGAAAGTAACAACCTGGCTGACATCGAGCACCTTATTAGAATAAAACAGCTTTAATTAGTTAATGGAAATCAACTTAAAATATGTTTGTTGATCCATCCTTGATTTACTAAAATGTATGGGCTTGAGCCTGTGCACCGAGTTCTGATGAGATAATACATGCCCAGTAGCAACACAGTGAAAAAAAGGACCTGCCACCCCCATTCATTCCAGGCACCAGCAAGGATACCTGAGCTTTGTCTTTCTGCTATGCTCCTTCGAGAGATTCTGCTGGAAACACAGCAGGTGGGTTCTGAACCACTCAGATGAAGAAGGGGAAGAGGGAACTGATTCTAAACTTCCCACATCTCAGAAAAATCTTCTGACCCATGAATTGTGAAACAAAATGGAAACACCTATATATTTTTTGGAAGACCACATAAGCCTGCTCTCCTCAGTGTTTCCAAGTAATTGGCACTACGTGGCTCCTGCTTGGCATACTGATGCTATAGATCCCATGCAGAGGTAGCTAGCCCTCATTTGTTCTTTCATACACCAAGGTCCTGCAGATGGGTTCTAGGTACCAGGTCAAGCCCTGTGAAAAGCCCCCACTCTTCAGTATCATGTGCTCCTTTGGTTCTAGCCCAGGTCCTCTGGGCGTTTAACATCCTCATTGCCAGTGCAAAGCTCTTACATCAGTTTCAAATTACACAGGAAGATGACCATTTCATTAAATGCTTTGGTGAGATTTATAGAGAGCCCTAAATGCACTTTGTGACTGATACTGGACACTAATTCCACTAGGTTTTGTGTTTAGAGGAGTTTACACTGTTATTACTTCGCTGGTCAAAGGTTATGCTTCCTGCTCTCCATCAACGCAGCAGGCCTTTAAGTGTTTTCAGATATTAGTCAGATCACCTTTTTGCAAGAACCTTGCTAGAGAGAATGTGCCCGTGACAGCAAAGTTATAGCTGTACTGGGAAGACATATCCAAGTCTTCCTAGTATGTGGGACTAACCACACACTTTCATCTTTTGAAAACTTGTGGGAGTGTTTTTATGTCTGTGTTCTCATACAACTATTGGCATAAATCATCATACTTGTAGCCCATATCACAAATTTTAGAAAATTGTGTAGCAATACTGTTAATAAAAGCTAAAAAAAATAATCAAAACTACATATTTGTCACAGAAGAGTTTATACAATGTAACACTGAATCCCTTCTGCTAAGGGGATAAGACCGTAAGTCTGCAGGGGCAGGCAAAGTCTTACAAGAGACAAATTATCTTGTTTAAATTTAACACTTTATGTTTACAAGATTTTTTTTTAAGTAGCCACATAATTATTTGTCTTTTCTACTTCTCCTAGTTCTTTTCTTATTAGACATTCAATCCTCCAAGAATTCATTGTGACAGAAACCCAATATGTTTGAAATGCCAAAGAGATCCTCCATAGCTGAATTACAGCCCTTAGACACTCACGTCATCTTAGCTCATGTGTCTGGGGCAGTTTGAAATAATGCCCACTCTAAAGTCAGCCTGCGTGAGCTGAATAGCACTCTATCTTTACCTCGGTTCGGACCATCTCAAAAAAAACATAGCAGATTTCTGTAGTCATCTTTTTTGGTTCCCTCTTTGAGCTGATGCAGCATACTTTGTGCTGAGTTGTGAAGAATATTTCCTTCTCCTCTCATCACACTTTCTTACTGTGGTAATTAAGCCCCTTACCATAAATTACAAGGCATGACCAAATCTATCTTTATGCAGAGGTGGTGGTAGTGCTCCCTCTCAATGAACTTTTTCAAAGGTAACTAAACAAACCTTTCAGGGCCCATCCACTCCACTAGCCACCTCACATTCTTCATCCCAGTTTTCATCTTTGTTTCTTCAGACAAACCCTCCAATCTCACATCATTCCCCTGGGGCAAACTTTGAAGGTCAACTAATTTAGCAGAGTGAAGTTTAATTTGCTGAAGGAGAGGATTATTAATTTGTTCTGGTTTCTTTTGTTGATTTTCCTGGTTTCCTATACACAAATCACAGATGCATATGCAAAGGCCAGACTAGTTTCAAGTGCCTGAAATGTATATGTTGAAACATAACACTAATTTTGTCTTTGGGGACTTTTTGCTTTTTCAAATTCTGTGTGTTTCTGCTGGTGTCAGTTTGTTAATCCAAGAAACCATTGCTGGCATGAGCAGATCATGAACATCAACTGTGAGGCTCATTCCTGATAAATCAGACAGCAGCTTTATATATATATACACAAATGAACTCCAAACAGAATTATATTTTACAGAAAATATTTCGGTATTTATTCTAGCAAACTTAAATCCTGCTAGGGATTTAACTGGCAAGCAGCCAGCAAAGACCTTGAGTACCTTATCAACTTGTATTTGTTGCAATCATTATACTTCCAAAGGTGTGATACGTACCACAGTTATAGACAAAAGAGTGTCCGAAAGAGCAGTCCCAGCTTTGTCTAAGAAATTTGTGGGCTCATTGTAGCAGAGCTCATTGCTAGAAGGGGTGCTTTGGTGGGTTACAGTGAATTTGGGTTAGAAGACAGAGCTCAACCCAGTGTGTTCTGTAAATTTTGTATTTTGCCCAATCTCCAGAACTGTGAAAACTTTTTTCCTCCCAGACCATTAGGTCTTCAAAGCAGAGACGCAGCCTTTGCAAGTATTTACTTGAGGACTCATAAGATACAGCCCTGGTGCTACTAGTCTTCATTTCCAAATTTACTCTCGCTTGAGAAAGCAGTATGGGTCTGTGTACAGAGTGAAAGGAAGTGCGACGTGCAGGGCAGCAGCACTGCCTGTGACCATGAGCCCTGTGTGTGCTGCAGAGCAGCAGCAGCAGCAATTCAGAGCTCAGCACGTGGCTGCTGTGGAGGAAGTCAGATGGACGCTGAAGTTTTCCTGGTAATGACTCTGCCAGCTTCACACACTTGTTGATGCCTACCCAGCTGCGTATACCTCCTCTGAGTATGTTGGAAATCTCACATACACAGCTCCAATATTTTTTTTAATTCCAGTTTTCCCATTCACATTCTTATACCAGCTTTTCCTGGTCCAGAGACAACAGGCACAGAGCTCAGCAGTGCCTTGATCTCAGGGTAGCAGTCAGAGAAAGCATACAGTAGATTTGTCCTTCACCTTTGCTGTTGCTTTTATTATGATAATCCTTGAGGTTCCTAGGGTATTAACCACAGGAGAGCTGAAGATTCAATTTGTCCAATGCTCTCTTTACCATCACTACAGAATTCAGCCAAACAATACCTAAGACATTGGTGATGTCCATTTCTAAAAGTGTAGTGACAGTATTAATAATTAATTTTAATGATTTATAAACATACCTTACAGAAAAATAAGAATTTAAATTCAAATTTCTCATTACAAATATTTTTTGTGACTAAAATTAATGAAAATACTATATTGGTTGAAGGGAAGACATGACAACATTGCTTTGTTTCATCAGCACAAGCAAGAATTTTCATCTGCAAATAATAACGGCTGAAAGAAAAGCCAACGAGCCTCTTTTCAGGGAGAGGTAAGACTTCCAAATATTCAAGTTCAGATGTGAACTTGTGTGCATTTGATACTGAAGAATTCAAAAAAGAAAACCTGGTGTAAGGGAAGAAATAAAATATGATGTAGCTGGTCCTGATTCCAGTTCAGAAATTCCATAGGAAGAAGACAACAAATGTTCTGCTGCAAGAGGAATATTTGGGGCTTACCGCAAATACCAAATGACATCAGTGTTTTCAGTGCTGTGTTGACAGAAGTGCCAGTTGCTCTGAGTTGTATTTGCACGCCTCATGCTCATCATGGTATATCCCTACACAGATGTTTTGCACAGCAGGAAAGAACAGAAAGAAAGGAAAAAAAAAAAAAAAAGGAATTTCTTTAGAGCAATCTTTTTGAGCTATGTTTTCAGAATCACAGACTTGCAGTAAAACAGAAATGGTTTTGAAATGAAAAGTGAATATGGCTAAGAATTTTTTGGCTCAATACTCTGCCTGACTACTTGAGTCACATTTAATTCTGCCTTAATTTTGACACAGCAAAGCAAGTCAAGAAATTTCATGGTCTGAGTTGTACTGTTTGCTACTTTAGGAGCATTAAAGCATAGCTAACTGCAGCAAGTTTCTCCCTATCTGAAGACCATTTTCTGCTGTTCATGTTTCCTGTTAAATATTTTGCGATCACCATATTTTATGATGATTTAAGTGACTTTAATCACTGATGGTTTCATAAAGTTGCCCACATCATCTTGTAAGCAAACATTAAGATGAAGTTCATTTGTTTGTTGTTGTTTTGTTTTTTCCTTGATTTCTCCACTAGTCTGTATAAGCTCTTGTACGGTCCTTACCACACTATCTAAGAACCACCCAGAAGTGCGTCAAACAACATGACTAACATTTCACATGTGGTTTGGTCTTTCTTCAGCCCACTCCTTGGGGAGAAAATTGCATGCATAATGGAACATTTAGCTTTGGCAGAGTTTTATTTTTTAATTGTTGCTTTTTCTTTCTTTTTTTTTTAAGCCTGTTCCACGTGTTTATTTGAAAATTGGAAAATTATGTCTTGTACTTTTAGCAGAAGTGGGTGATATTTGTGCTGATCCTGAGTTACTACAAGAGCTCATTCTTGGCTGACTCTTGAAGTTCTGGGTTCTTTAAACTCAAGCATTTCCATTTATTACTTCAAAGACAAGGCCTAATGTCTGAAATTTCACTGGTTATCCTCTAGGAGTTAGAATAGGCAACAGAGGATCGATTTGATGTGCTTACAATGCCTGGGGTTATTACAAATCTTTCCATACCATCCTTTCTGATAAATATGAAAGTATTGTGGGATATTCCTTTGGTTCTCAGTGTTGTTTCTGCATGGTATGTCAAGCTCCTATTCCATATTCTGCAGCTACATTGTGAGCTTCTTTTGAAGCAATGTATTGATTTTAAAATTGCTCTCTTGACTTCTTCATCATTGTCCATTTTTATTTAATTGATTTTCTTTCTACATAAGCTTCTGGAGGCTCTGTGAAGTAAAAGTGGGGAAAAAAAGACAAACAGCAACCAACAGCTGGTTTCTTGCTTCTGGTTAAAGCCCCCACTGAATTTCTCAAAGATAAGGTATTAGTGCTAATTTTCTAAACACAACCATCTTTGGTTAATATTGTCTTTATGCCCTGTATCTAAACTCCAACTGATCTCTGGAATCAATATTCTCTTGCGCTGTGTCTTTGTGGCGTATCTTATGATGCTATGTGTTGTTAAAGCAGTTTATTGCTATCCTCGTAGGGTTTGTTTATGCCAGGCAAAGCAGCTAATATGCACGTTTGTGTGTACAACACCCACACCCACTCTCACTCATACGTAGTCAGTAGTCAGTAATAAAAGCACTTTGCTGCTAAATAAATTGAAAATAGTATTAATGCAATAAATGTCCAAGCAGGATTGATTCTGTGTATTTTATAGCATCTGCTATTGCTCTTTGTTTTCAAGCTGCTAATATCTTCAAGTCTGCATAATATTGTTATTTCCAGATGCAATACTGGAGTTTGTCTGAGAGTGCCAATATTGGCTTGTATTATTTAGATTTAAGCTTAGGCAGAGATTAACCACTCCATGTGTGAACAATTTCTTATAGCCTGCATTTCTAAAGTACATCTTAGTTCTTACTTTTATTCATTTTCTATAAAATGCAGAAAATGTCTATCTACTGTTCCTTGAATTTAGTAAAAACTACTGAAATTCAACATAAAAGATCAAATGTATGTATAGTGAGGACAGCGATAACTTTAAAATTATGAAGACAAATTAAACTAACTCTGTAGTAGGAGAAACACCTCTTTGTCCCCCTCTGATTTTTGTTACATTCGAGGAGAATGTTACATGGTATAATAGCACGCTATTATTCTATGTTTACTCCTTCTATGTAGTTCATTTACAAACATAAGGCACAAGAAAGCCGTGATTAGAGTATATAGGTATGGAAAGACATGTTACCAGTTAATGTAATGAAGCAGCATAATTCATTCTTTGCTGTCTACATTATGTAGAGGGAAGCAAATGTACATTAATCATGCAGAAAGCAGGAAATTGAGATGTATGGAAGGGAAGAGTGATATGATACATGAACCCATCCCCCAGCCTCACATAGCTGGCAACAGGTCCATTTTTGAATAATGCATATTTTGACAGATATGTCATTTGACAGGCAGGGCTGACCAGAAGGGATGTAAGGAAGCAGCCACTTATTAGGAAGAGAAAGGAGGGAACAGAGCATGATTACATCTAATGCAAGTAATACTGACCCAGTTAGCATCCGCTAATGCAGAGGTGCTGGCTAACTGACAGCTTTCAGGCAGCAGCCGCCCATGGGGAATCGTCACAGGGCGCGGACGTTCCTGGTGTGTGATGCATCCTGCAGGGGCTGCTACCAAGGCTAAGGCTGCTCAGCACAGTCCAGTCTCAGCTTCCTGACAGCCCTGCTCTGCACGATTCCTACACGGAGAGAGGGGGGATGGGAAGCTGACTTTGTACTGGTTTGTCCTGGGGCAGAAGCAAAATTCAGCCTGCAGGATGCTACCTGTGGGAAAAGCAAGGGAGCAGGCCCTGCAGCCTGCAGGGAAGGGGGAAGCCAAGGGGCAGAACTCCTGCAGAGGGTACAGAAGTGCAGAGAAGCTCCCAGCCCCTCCACTCATCATGCTTGATGTGTACCCATGCTGGGCCTGCCCACATGGCTCACAGAGGGAGACAAACCCATTTAATATCTGCTGTGCCAAGCGGAGCAGCACTTGCATGTTTCTCCCAAAAACTCCTGCTCCTGGGGTGTGCAACCAGCTTGGTGCTTGCTGTGCTAAGACAAGCAAGACAAAAACCCGGAGTCCGCTCAGCTGGTCCCCGACAGAGCTGTGTCTTGGCATCCTTCTGTCACCCTTTCCCTGAGCCATCCGCTCCTCCGAGATGTGCTGCAGAACCGCAACCCCTTCACCACATGCTGCTTTGCCAAGGGAGATGAGCAGATCTTCACAAGGCCTCTGTCCTGGTATAGTCTCTTTATAACCTCCCTTGTGCTGTCATTGGGGCAGGCTGGTGGAGGTGGGACATGGGAGTTAAAATCAGGAGCTTTCCAGTTACAGCACTGCTTCGTGGGCTCTGCTATTCTGCGCCAGCCATGGGAGAAGATGACAAAGGGGCCCAGTGCTTCTGCTTGATTAAATTTCAATTCACAAAAATGCTGCATATGACATTCATATATTCTTTTATAAGCATACATACATTTATACATTATTTCAAATGAATAAGGTCATAAAAAAGATGAAGATTAAATAGAAAAATCACAGAAAAGAAAGCTGCATCTGATGTTCACCAGCCTAGCATGCTCAATGTTATTTTTTTTATCTGCTTCCTATTTTTTCCACCAGTTGTCACTTAAGGAAAGTTAAAATATTTTTTCTTTATTATGAGTCTCAAAAAGAAGATCACTATTTATTTGATTGCAGGTTTATTTCCTTTTCCCCTCTCAGCTCTGTGTTTTATACCTGTCTTGATTTTAGATTTAGTTTGTGGGAATTTATTTTGCTTTTCTATTTCCCCAAATTCCAATATGCTTTATACTTAACAGAGATCAGATAGATCTTACCAAGGTAAAAGATATTTATCTTTCCTAGGTAGTCTTACACCCAGACAAATAGAAAGTAATAAAAATAAATCCATATGGAGAAAAATGATGCTTATGGAATTGTAGGCATAAGCATTGGGTAAGTCTAAACCCTTGCACTGGCTTTAGGTAACATATTTTTACATTTTCTTTATTATGAATTATTGGAGGGCTGTTAGCTGAGAGCTCTGGTTCACTTTAATGGCACACAGTCGTTAAAGTCACTCTCCTTGTTTTTGATTGTTCTGCCCTCCTTTCTCTTTTCCCCTTCTCCCCATATGTTCCCCCACAACAGGAACTGTAGTGTTTTGCTGTGGAAAAATACTTTTTCAAGAGCCCCTGGATGATATTTCCAGTCACATTTTTGCCACATCATTTTGTCTCCAGCTGCCAGAAGAAATTTGAAATGCATCATAGTCACTACTCAAACTGATAACATGTGAGCGGGCCAGAAGAAATTGTTTATAAAATTTCTGACACAGTATGTCTTGTAATACTGCTCTGTGTCATGTTCCATAGTTTTATGTCCTAATCTGACATTATGAGATTACATAATGGATTCGATCTTTGAACAAGTATTCCTTTGAAATGTTTGACAGAGTTATGGCACTTCAGGTATTATTTCTTATTATGGACAGATAGGTCAAATCTGCAAACAATTTAATGGCCATACATCGCTACCCTTGTCAAATCAATTCTCCTAGCAAATGTGCTATCAGCAGTAGGAACATTTAGAAGCCTAATCCTTCAAGGTGCTAAGCTTACCCGTCCTCTTGGCTCCAAGTGGAGGTGAAGGCTCTCAGCACCTCACTAGAGTAGGGCTCCAATTAGTCTGCTTTTATAGTGATGTCGAATGCACGGACTTCCTGTACGTATAGGGTTCAAACTACGCTTTAGATTTACTTCACTGAAACCTGAGAAGACGCTGTACAACTGTGGATTAAAATGGCTCCATATGCTTCTTGGCTCCAGTATGTGCTGAGGATTTCTTTTTTGCTCTCTCTCAGCTGAGAATTCTGCTTTCAGTTCTGCTGAGCTTAAGAAAAATGTGGTGTTCTCATTAACACTTTAACCCTGCTCCCAAATAAATTACCTCACACCACCATTTAGCTTAGCAGCAGCAGGCAAATTGAAAGGATTTGAGGTGTCAAAAGGGGACCAAACTTGACCTCTGAATACTAGGAAAGAAGTATTTCCTTGTTTAAAGAATTGGAGGAAAGAACGGTGCCTGAAATGCACACAGCCTCATGGAGCAAACACTGATATGATTAATACCTCAAAGAGGTTGTCCAAAGAAGTCTTGAAAGATCTGCTAGCTTCCTTTGTTAAAGCACCGACCTTTTGCATGTGTGCATTAGCTGAAGTGCTATCAGCAAGGGGATAACATCGCTTTCCCGTTTTATCTATCTTGCTCTGTAATTTTAGGGGATTTCCTTTTTAACTCATCCAAACTGACAAAAGTGTTAATGAAGGAAAGAAAGATTGCACGCAGAGCCAGATGCAGGACCTGTAAGATTTCCAGGGCGTTTCTTTTGCTTTTTTAAGGCATCAAGGCAAAAGCAGCTCTCATTTCAGGGCACCGTACCGATGCCACATCCCCGTTTCTCCCCAAAGTTGCCACTTTTACACCTCCTCTTTGCAGACATGTCACACACAAGCTTTGTGATAGACAAACAAGCGAACTCCCTGTCAGAGTGACAGCCGTAACACAGAGGGACAAGAGGTGCTGTAACAGACATGAGGCACTGTCACCCCCTCTCTGCTCAGCGTACAGCCAGAGGACAGCACACCAATGGAGCAGCGAATGCAAATGGCAGCAGATTTCACCAGACCCAGGAAGCACGTCCTGGCCCCATCTCCCTGCTGCTTATCCAACACCCTTGGACATGTTTCCCTGCTAAACATTTCAGATATGCAATCCAGAGCTGAGGGAGAAGGAGACAGGGTCATGACCATGAAGTCTGAGAGGGAATGTGTGCGCCTGGGAGGCTGTGGGCGGTGCAGTATGTTCCCTCAAGCCTCGTGCAGGTGCACTGAATAAATCATCCCCAGATTGCTTTAAAGTATGCATGAACATTTTTGTAGCCACAGGAGCATGTTGTGAGGGTGTCTGGGAATGAAAGGAGGGTCAGCACTGGCTCTGTATCAGTATGAAAGATAAGCAATCTAAATCAGGGAGTACGTGGTGCTTGTTGGGAGACTCGGATAGTCCTGGAGCACCAGCTGAAAAAGGAGGATGAGCAAAATGCAGCTCTGGTATTGGACCTTGTTCTGAAGCCAGAGCTAAAGGTGATAAGACCTCTGAATACAATGGCTGCAAATGATTTGTTTCTGACTCTGTAGGGCCCTGCTGTGAAGAGCCCTGGAGTCATGACTTTAAGAAAAAAAAAAAAAAAGACTTTTTAATTGTCAGAGATAAAATAAATTCCATGTCCTAATGCTGATTGCTTAAATATGTTGTTTTTTTGTTTGTTTTGTTTTGTTTTTTTTTCAGAAGCTACTAAAATAAATGTTGTAAACAGGTGGTTTTAAATATTTCTTCACGGTAACATGGTGTCTCTGCTTGCTAGGAAGGCATTTGTGTTCATAGACAAGCAAAATCAATATGCACCTATTCAATATAAATATTCCAATATAAAAGTTCATTCTATATTAACAGACTCCTGAAGAAGCAGCATTTAGCTGTAGTACTGCATAGTGTTAAGTAGTGATGGCAAAACTGATGTTAACATCGAATGAGAATGAATAAGATCTAAGTTGATAATGGGAAAATACCTCTCGTAGCACATTCACTAAATTGTATTTATCTAATTCTTCCCTTATATTTCTTCTTTCCATTGTATTTCTTCTGAAGTATAGTTCATTGTATTTTCTTCTTGCCATTCCAGTTTATCGCAAAAGTATGAATTCCTACTATGTTGACTGAGCCTGTGTATAAACGTGCATGCACACACATAACATTCTTAAGGTGATTTGAACAGCTTTGGCTTTTCAATAGGTATTTCAGGAGTCCTCAGTAACTCTCAGTGAAGGCACATTGTAAAAACAAGGGAAGTATTTTATTAAATCTTTCCTTCTACATTAAGTAATTCTGGTTTCTTTTAGGAAGTGCACAAGAAGGGACATTTTGACAATGAATGTAGTGAAATTACAGCACTTTGACACTGTTTTGAATAAACAGGAAGATATATAATCTTATTTCTGCATTTTTCATAGAGGTGTTGGCATGGTTAAAATCACCTCATATTTGCCATTACGAGACTGTGGTCTGACATGTTTATTGTTCTCTGAATTTTTAATCAGAACAGCTGAGATTTGCTGTGACTCACAATGATTTTTTAATCAAATAAAAATGTTTGACTATTCCTGATAATGAGTTGACAGAAAAATAGGTTGATTTGTTCCTGTTAAAAAAATAAAATAAAATAAGCAGATGTTGAAAAAAGCTTTTCCATGCATTGGCACAGGAACGTTGTCAGGATACTTGTTCTGCTGCTCAGGGCCTGTCTGATCCTATTCTTGGGGAAAAATCTACCACATTCAGCAAGGTCTCCAGCAAAAGCATTGGACAGAAAAAAAAATCGGAAAAAAACACTGAAGTAATTCAGCTTCTGTGAGTTTACAGATTCAGTCATGTTTAGTAATGCAATCATGTAGATGTCACTAGAGGTAGCGTCTGCATCTTGGCAAAAGCATCGTCTCGGTGAAGCTGCAGTGACCATGCAGCTGCTGCCCTTCACCTCTGCGCTGCTCAACAGATTAGTAACGTGAATTTTGCACCCTTTCCTAAATCAGTGGCTGTTAGGAACTGCTAAGCCAAAATATTGTCAGTGCGTCTTCACTTTATCTGCATTTTTAACCGGAAGATATAAATGATTTTAAAAAGCATCAGTTAATAAAGATATGCATTTGTTATCAGGGATTTTTAATTTTTATTCACAAAGCTCAGGAATGTGATATCAAATTGTATATGGTTTCATCCTGTAAAAATAACATTCAAAATTGTGTATGTGTGTCATCTTCAACTAGCAGAGCACTGTAGTGTGTGCTTAATTTTAGATATATAAGTAAATTCCATGGAAGTTAAATGAAATAAAAAAGTATACTTTGAATGTTTTTCCAAATATGTATACATATCCAACAAGTATCTCAATCAAGTTTACTTGCAACACCTTAAATATAAACAAAGCAATTACTCTCAAGTTATACTCACAGGTACCACTTCTGCACTTGCAAGACGTACTATGGGCTTGAGAAAATTGTTGTAGGTTGACATTCTCTACAGATTACACAACCAGATCAGATTTTCATAACATTTTTGGCCGTACAAATACAAGTCCTAAGCCTATGCTGGCTATAAATGAGAAACAATTTAGTAAGTGAGCTCTTTTCCTTTCACAAATAACCAGAAGCACCACTTTACAGACCTATTCAATAAAGCTGAGCCAGGTCTTAAAACTTTATCTTTCCTTTTTCTTTGTATGATCTACTGATTTAAATATTTAAATGACTGCTATCAGTTTAATATGCTTTGATCACATAAAAATATATGATTAAGAACCCCAGTGGCTTTGTCTGTATCAGTGCTAATATATCCATTTACAAAGGCTATTGTCTGAGCTCCTGAAAGCAAGATATCAATAAGGGTTTAGTTTATTGGATAAGTAGCCACGTTTCTTAAAGAAATACGGAATTGCATGTATACCCTTGAGAGAATTTCTTAAGAAATTCGTGACCAAGAAGTTTGCCTCCTAAATTTCTAGATAGCTCAAGCAGTGAAGGACTAAGAGAGAGTTGAAGGCTCAGAGCTGATGGTGGGAGGGAACCACTGATGTCTGTAGTCCAGCCTCGTGCTCAGATCAGGTCTATTGCCATCTCCAAACCAGGCCAGCCAGAGCTTTGTATAGCCAAGCCTCAAAAACCTACTAGGCTGAAGGTTTGAAAGGCTCCCTTGCTGACCTGCTCCAGCACTGTGCTGCCTCCAGGGGCATCGCAGAAGTACTGGTGTTCAGCATTGTGCTCAGCAGGAGCCAAAGGCCCACAGAGGTCGTTGCCAGGTGGCTTAGTGGAGGTTTGTATCTTATTTATATTAGAATTTTCTGCCCACTCCCGAAGAGAAGTAGCAAACTAGAGACCAGGAATTAGTCTGGCTTGTCATTTTTGTTGAGTTCATTTTGTCTTATCTGAGACTTTCACTTACTAGCAGAGGTCTCCCAAAAGTGGAAAAGTTTGCCACAGAAGCAAATTCAGACACTGTACTTTGAGTGGGGTGGGACTGACGAGTCTCACTTGTATTAGAGGATCACACTAAAGAACCTCTGCAGCTTGATCCAGCAGCTCCTGGCGAGAGATTAAGCAAGCCACATGATCTAGCTAGAAGTCTGTTGTGATCCTGAAGATCTTGGAAATGTAAGCAATACATTCAAATGTAATGTTGGAAGCAGGTTGTTGCTTGCAAGCTCATTCCAGCCTGCAAGCTTGCTGCAGCTTGTGAATTTAATTTTAGCTCTGGAACTTGCTCCAGTTTTGAAGGATTACAGAAATCCTGAAAGAAGCCAGATTTCTCACATGCACCAAGAATAGCGTGTTTTCTTAAGAATTAAGCCCCCTCCTCCCCCCTTAAAAAATGAGTGTGCTCCCAACACCAAGGTTTTGAACAGGGTTTTCCCACCTGTCAAACACATGCTGGGCCACCTGGCCATTGCTGTGCTATTTGATAGCAATTATTCCTCACTCCTTTCTTCCCAGCAGCTCCAGCTTTGCTACAAGGATTTAATTAGTGAGCTTTTCCCAGCCCCAGAAACAAGGAGACGCAAAGAAGACCAGGAGCCAAAAGAGTTTGGTGCTGCATTTTGTATTGTGTCCTGCTTTGCTTTGTCTCTGCCACCCGCATCATCAATAAAACAATAAGACTATCTTAAAAGTTAGAGCAGCATTTGTTTGACTAACAGCCTGCTCCTTACAAAGTATTTGTATTTGAGCTTATTGAACATTCATTATGTATTAGACACTCAGCCTTGTAAAATTGATCCAGGAGAGGCACGCCATACCGGGATTTGCCTCGCCTGCAAACAGCAGCTCAGGCTGTCATCCCCAAAAGCAGAGATCGCAGCCCAAATCCTGCTTTGCCCAAAGCAGCAGGACAAGGCAACAGGGCAGCGGGCTTGCCCACGTGTTGAAATTGAGAGGGGGGACACTGAGACTGACCCACCAGCAGCTGGGCTTTAAGGCTTGAAATAACCCTGCAGCCCTTAGGCAGGGGCTGGCAAAGGCAAAAAGTGTCGCACACATGGCTCATGGACAATGCCATACTATTCATACAAACACAGCAAATACACGTATAGAGAGATAAAATTAAAAAATAAAAAATAAAATTTGAAATAAAATTTAAAAAGAAAAAAAAATCTGTAATATAGTCATGTAATCAAGGAATATATTGCTTTAGTTTCCGCATTCAAGAAGATAGCACAGCAAAAGCTTTCTGAGGCAGCCTACCAGTAAGAGCACAATAATAGCTCTTTTCCTGACCATTAATTCACACATCATGCAATCAGTCAAATGAATCTGTCCTCCTTTGCAGCTCTTGTGGAGATTGCTGTCCTCTCAGCTCCAATGAAAGGGACCCTGACTCAGTAGCCTGTGTCTTCCTTTAATTAGAGCCAGTGATGGCCCACGGACAGGATCATTTTGCCAACGGCCATATATCACACGGCCGTCGCTCCCTGGCACCAGCAGATTGCTGTCTATAAACACAGCATCTTTGATATGGAGACAGCGAGCATGGGAACACCCTGCGAGGCCACAAAGAGAGCTCTTCTAGACCTTCTCTCTGAGGCTGTCCCACACTGTCTGGCTGGGTTTTCCTGTGATCCCAAGCTTTAATTTTGATCCCATATCAGAGCTGAAAGTGGCCTGTCAGCCTTGAACGAGCCCTTTGAAAATGCCTGTGTAGGCAGTCTCATCTCAGCACTGAGTTTAACTGCTCCAGAGCAATCTGCATTTTAAGGAGAAACAGCTTTGTCAGTCCATCAACTTTCCTCTGTTGCTGCTGCTGCATATTTTATGTCACCACCATAACACAAAATGAATATTCCATATTGCAAAATTAATACTGGAAATATTTCCTGTGCATTTTATGGAATTATCTGTGCTTAGCTTTCTCATGATTGCCTTGCTTTCCTCTCTAGAGAATTAATAGGATCATTATCAAGGGCAAACAAGCCTGGAATTAATCTGATTTAATGTTTAATTATTACTTATGATGATTTTTAGATTACATACCGGCATTGTAGACTGCCATTTTACAAGCCAGAACAGAGAGATGCATGGTATGCTGGGGCACTGGGATTACTTTGAGACTTCGTCAGTGACGTTTTTCGGCAGCAGCATCAGAGACTGCGTGGGGTGAGGCTTAGTGCAAATTGCTGTTCTCTAATCAAGAGAGCAGGAACAGCGCTTGGACAGGAAGCTGAAAAAAATAATAAAAATTTTAAAGCTGAACTGAGAGCCACCACTTGGATAATTTAGTATCAAGCACAGCTCAGGTCTCACAGCTTTCTCTGGCAGCAGCTGTTGTCTGGGAGGTTGCACCGAGCAACTGCTATGGAAAGAAAAAAGAAAGAACCTGAAATAATATTGCTGCACGTGTGTTCATTATCACCTATGTAAATGGGATGGAGAATTTCCGTAGCTTCTTTTGAAGACTGATAGGGTTGTGGGTTTGGGTTGTGGTGGTGGTGGTGGTTTTTGTTTTTGTTTTTGTTCTCATTTGTGTGTACCTGAGCCTGCCTTGTGTGGTGAAATCCTAAACAATACAGATGAAATTTTGGCCTCCCTGAAGTTCATGGAAAATATCCAATTGGTTTCAAGGACAGGGAGGCAGTAAGAGGCTGATTCTCACCTACTCTTTGCTGTCTGAGAAGCCAAGCATTGAGCAGGGCGGGTGTTTCAGTACCCACAGGAAGAATTTAATCTTCCAGAGGGCACTTTCCTCAGTCAAGGAGCAAAGGCAGGCACCTGTCCGTGCTAAAAGTCCCGTGGCAGCAGGACCTGCACCATCCCCGCTGCCTGCCTTACTCTGCAGCGGCACATTTAGGAACAGGTTGTGCCGAGGAGCTCTGCGCCAGGGCGAGCCAGAGCCACAGCGGCACGCAGGAGGGCTGAGCTCTGCTGGGGATGTCCTGAAGATCTTCAGTGCAGCCTGTGGGCAGCCTCTTCCTGGGAAGACAGGGATCACACATAAGTAAAATAGGTCTCTTTTTTTATGGTTTAGGGCTCTGCACTAGGGGAATGGATGCGTGATGATCTCTTGAGGACTCTTCCTAATCTGTCTAAGCCCTGAAACCCCATGTTCATCAGTGTGTAGGCATCAAAATCAATAGCACGGCAGCACTGTCCCTGTAAAGCCGGGGGTGCAGGCACTGGGGTAGCGCTGTCTACAGCAGGGTTTGTGGTCTGCATTACTGCAGAGCGGGGTGGGAGCAGGAGCTGTGTCCTCAGGTCTAGCAGGGTTGAAAATACTCTGTTTCTACTCCCTTTACGCAGAAGAAATAATTGCTCTTATATTTCTCTTTTTCTCTTCTTCATTTTTTTTTAACTTGAAGAGTGATGGAGCTAAATAATGGAGCTAAAGGGTGACTAAACACTGAATGCAAATTTTTTAATTTAAAATAGGACTTATCACCTCCCAGCAAGTTCCAGATAAATTGTACCTAAAAACTCCTTATTAAACATTGCTTATTGTTGTTCACCTTTGAAATTTAGTTTACATAAAGATTTAGGGGTAGGGCCAAATAATTACATGGCAGGATAATCTGTTCTGCTTATATATGGTTATAATCATTTAAAAAATCTATCCATGGAGTAGTTCAGGAACAAATATTCCTCAGCAGCTATTTTGGGTCAACTCAATGCATAGTCTATTAGAGGTATTACTTCTGCTGCAGAGTAATGAATCATATTTGCAGTCAGGAAGTCACTTGTGTAATTGTCACTAAATATAATGAATACAGTGCTATTTAAAGGGTTTCGGGACTGCCTGATGTTATGGAAGGTGCTATTTCTCTGGAGCAGGAGGGTAGAAGCCCGATAGCCCAGCTGCCTTCAGTTCTTATAATGAAAGAAAGGGCACTGCCAGGATTTGTGCAATGGGATGCTGTCACACTCAGAGTTCCTAGGTAAAGTTAAAAAAGGGCTTCTTAATTTGGAAAATTTAGTTCTCAACTGCTTATAAAAGTATAGCAGAATTCCTCTGTGTATTAAAGCCTAGCTTATTAGTTTAAAAATCGTTTCTTTTGATTATTTATTCTGAGGCCTGTGTTAACAGCTCTAAAACCCACATTGCGAATCGAAGCAGAGACTCTGAAAATACCCTGATTGTGGCAGACAAATTCCCTGGTGCTTCGTTTGACAAAAAGATGGATTAGAACAAGCTCTGGAGTGTTATTATTACCACCTCCATGAAAGATTGTTTCTTTTATTTGTATTAATTAGTGATTAGTGCTTTATATGACTTCAGCTCTATCAGATGTTTTGAACAAGATGTATTGCTTTCCATAGTTTCTTATCTGAAGGGAACCCTGACAGAAAAGCGGTGTCTCAGCCCGTGGAGCACAAGGAAGCCATTCGTGTGGCCACACACTGCACTTGGGGGCTGACATGTAAGTGGAGAGTCTCTGTGTCACGGCAGAAAGCCCAACCAAAGTCCTCTGAGGGGAAGCAAAGCGAAGGGCAGCACTTGGCCTCTACACCGTCATCATATGTAGAGGGTGTGGGAGATGTCATAGCCAAAGGCTTCATAGACAGTGCGGCCTCTTGCTGCCAGACAAATGTTATGGGTCAGACAGCAGCTCCCGGTCTTGCAGCTGTTGGTGTGGCTCTGGGTCGTTACAGCTCATCCTGGAGGGCCTTCTCGTCCAAATACTCCTGCCTTCACTTTCGCTGTTCAGTATGAACAAAGGCCTTTTTTCTGCCTAGGAAAAGGCACTTGAAGGAGAAATTACATAGATAGATGGAGAAGGCTGTGTTTAAGAACCTTAAAATATTACTGATCCCAGGTTTAGCCTGAGGAGATCTCAAAATGGAAAAACCCAAGGCAGGTTGCTAAGACTTAGGACCGCACTTCAGCATCCTATCTGAGAAGAAAAAAGAGTCTTCCTGAGATTCACAGGTCTGATTTCATGCCTTTTGTGCATAAAAAGGACCATATCATCTTGGATGTGATGAAGAGGGGCAGTTGTTTAAGGTACCACTTAACTCAGGACAGATATTTTGTCAGGTGGCTGTACAAAAGTCAGTGGTGTGCCGTCTGTGGCCCAGGTTTTGTTACAAGGGTAGTTTTAAAATAGCCCATTGTACGTCATCAGCTGATCTGTCATTTTCCATAATTCATGAGCACTGGGGCAAGATTAGACAATAGAGTCTTGGACGAGAATTCATTAATTTCCTTCATGTTTTTAGAAATGTCAGAGGTGTAAAGCTGAGAATAATAAAAGTCAAACTCCCTAGATATATCTACTGTGTTAGGAAGAATATTACTCTGAGCATCCCTGATAGTACACAGTGTCTTAGTGTGCATGTGTCTTTAATTGGTATGCAAGGAGTTTATCTACTTTACTGCCTGCACTTATCAGAAAAGATATAAAATGGGATGGTGATAATGGCCGCCTTCAAAGAAAAAGATATGTTCTTTCAAGGGTGTAAGTGCAATAAATCTTTCTAGTTTAAGGGCTCACTGGAAGCAGAAGGATTCTGTTCTGCTGACAACTGAATGTGGGAAACTTTCCCAGGGGAAAACAAATCATGTTTCTCTATTCAAAATATAGTAAAAAGTCACTGAGATGCAGTACTCCAGAATGTATATTACAATATTTCCTATTGACTCTTTTTTCAATTAAGACACGCTTACATACTAAAATGTTTCTCAGATAGTTAATATAAGGTACCTGGCACTGAACACACTTAGAATACACTTGTGAATAGTTCCCACAGTAATCTGCAGTTCAAATCAAAAAAAAAAAAAAAAGAGAGAGATTAAAAATAACCTGTTTACTTTAGGTCTTTCTGTTGTTTTGCTTGTCTGTTTGTTTTGTTGATGTTTTTTTGTTTGTTTAACTATACAATAGGAATTAATTTGACTGGAATAAAAGAGACAATGCTGAGTTACTTGCTATTCCAGAAACATTCTGTGCATCTATGGAAAGCAGGGTTAATACTACAGGCACCTACAGGGTCTTTTGTGAGTTGAAAAGAAATCAGTCCATTTACTTTAGAAAACCCCACATTATTCATAAGAATCAAACATTGTGCCTGACTGTTATGGAGAAACAAAGACAAGGGTATTTTAAATTGATCTGTCAGGATGGTGCTTGCCAGTGCTCACTTTGTTCATGCGGCCAACAACTGATGTTAGCATGAATTTAAATAATTCGTCTTGCTTTGAATAATGACCAGGAAAGTTGAGTAATGGTATCTAACAAATTTGCTAACTTTTGAGGAGCTTGCTCTTATCTGAGACTGTTTGCTCATCTCCCCCCCGCTCCTAATTGCAGCGAGGTACTCCACACAGCCTATGACTAAACATAATACAATTTGATTTGTGTTGCAGTGTTCTCCAAAGAACAAATCTGTAAAATTACAACATGTGAAAGCTTAACACAATGATATAAAATGGCAGTGGCATGGTTCATATCTTAAACTGACAGACTGATGGTGATTATTGCAAGGACAATGCCCTGCATATGTCAAACGATTTGCAAATAATTTATGTCACCTTATCCTCCATTATTGTTTTTGCAGAGGACATAAACTGTGTCACTAATATTAAACTGTCGGAAAAAAAAAGCCTACCTCAGCTTTTTCCTAGCTGAGAATGCAAAGACATCTGCACAGAGACAAACATGCATATGGCCGTCATTTGTCCAACATCTTACACATTGTGAAGGTTTTTTACTTGAAATGCCAACCTATGTGGCAGATGATGTATGTGTTTCTTCAGTCCTGTGATTACCAGCACAGAGCTGCTCTGCAGTGCTCTTCACCTCATCAGTTCCACAAGCTGCACTCCAAGGTGTGTGAAACATTTGCAGGAAGATGGCATCTGACATGCAGCAAGGCAAAAGCATTCTGGTGTGAATATTTGACTCCAGATTTTGTTCAAATCAGGGTCAGATTCTGACCTGGAGAAATTAGTGTGGGTAGAGATTTAGCACTACAAAATAGCAATTTGAAAACTGGAATGAATATATTTTAAAGATTGGAAAGCAAAGGAAAGTGGTGCTGTCTCCTGGGTGACTCACAAGGGGCTGCAACAGAGAGGGGAAGGGGGAAGTCTTTATAAATGACCTGGGTTTTATTCGTTTGGAAATAAGCAGAGGACAAAGCACTCTTGGTTATTTCTATTTGTTAAGTTGCATCATCTCAACTGCTGGGTTCTTTGTTTAGGTTTTGATGGTTCATTTATTACTACCAAGAAACGCCTTTGAAGGGTTATTTTCAGAGGCTGTTGTGGTTAAAAGAGAAGCAAAGAATGCGGTGTGATGGCTGGAGTGTGGAGCTGGAAAGCCAGCCTCAAGCCTCCTGGTCTAGATTTTGCCCTGCTCACATTTGGGACAAATTAATTGCAACTGCTGTGGCTTGACTCAACTCTTCTGTCAGACAGGTTTTTAGATCTGACTCATCCACTTGGATAAGTTTGCCAAATATTTTGTAATCTTTGGCTAGAAATCACTCGTTTGATTGCAGACGAGTGACGTTTCAAATGTGTCATGTAGTGATGCATCAAACAACTTCTGCTGGCTTCAGCGCAAGTGATGGCTCCAACTCACTGTGGTGAGGAGCACAACATACAGAGAAACTCACTGATCTGATTTAAGGATTGAAAGGTAACTCCGGTCTCTTATTGCTACCAGTTTTTCCTCTTTTGAAAGCCTCATTTAAGCATTTCACACTTTTAACCCCCTCAGGAGTGAGGAATCTGCTCCTTGCCCTTCCAAGCTTTTCTCAGCCTGCTTCTCAGTAAATCACATTTTATGACTACATTGATCATTTTTATTATCATAATACAAGAATGCCAAAGAAATTTGAGAGAGATGCATTATCCAAATGAGCTTTAATCTTACTTCCCATTATTTTGCAGTGGTGAATTTTTTCAAAAAAAAAAAAAATACTTCATTATTGCAATTTTTTTATGATTCATAAATTAGAAAAGCAGATTTTAGGTATTCTAGTCTATAAAAATACACCATGTAGCTGATTTGCTTTATAAGCCCTCTGTTTCCTGTGGAACCAGCATTTGGAGTCACTATCGCAGAAGGTGATAGGGTTGTAGGATGCTTCTTAGTCTGAACAAATCCTAGAAAGCATGCTGGCTTCTCTGTTTCCTCCAAGGAGATTTTACTAGTGTGAGGAATCTCGTTCAGTGCAGACTGCGTGATGGGGTCCACAGGCCCAAGCTTCTCTTCCCAGTGCAGGAAGACCAGGAAGCAGCACCAAAGGTGGGGGGGTCTCACAAACAGGAAGGAGCAGCTGGACGGCGCCAGGAACATGCACCGAACCAAATGAAAGCTCCTCCTTTGAAACAGGAATGCAGGAGCTGTCCTATGTGTCTCAAAAGTGTTTGCATCAGCTGACGGGCAGCGTTACAGCAGTGTGTTTCAACACAGTAGAAAGACCTTTGCACTCATGGTAGTACAGAAGCTAACAGCCAGATCTAGCCTAATTCTGGTGATCTTCACATACATGTGCATGAAACTACCCGCCTTTTACAAAACACTATAGCCTATGACAAAATATGCTGGGGATAAATTTATTTAAGTAGATAAAAGTGTACCCTTCCCATAATGCTCCCAAACTAATCTTCATCAACTGGTTCCTTAAACGTGCCACAACACAGACTTAAGCTGCAATTGAAAGAGATCTCGGTGATAGTCTGTAATCTTAGCTATACACTTCTTGGCTAGGAGGCATCATAGATCAAGATACTGCTCACTTCTGGGGGAAAGAGCCAACAGGAACTGCAGAGGAATTTTAGAGAGGAATTTACAGGAATCAAGGTAGAAACAGAAGTGGACCTAAAGGGAAGTTTTTATTATCTTCAGAAGAAAAGAAAGTGGAAGCTCTTAGCCTAACAGATGGCTAACATCTGAAAAATGAGAGGTAATTTTCACAGAATAATCTCAGGTGATAATCCTAGGCCTCAATGACAAAACTGTTGATCACAAGAGTGAGAGAATGGTGTGACCAGGAATAGATAGCTTCAAAGTCAAGAAAACCTGGCCAAAATTTTACTTTGGCGTCCTTTCACGGATAGTGGCAGATGTATGACAAAGGAGGTGGGGTGGACCTGCTGCTGAAATAGTTTTTTTTCAGGAAGAAGTGGTAGAAAGCGTAAAGTGTTTCTGAGAGACGTTCCCCCCTCCAGTGCCCACACCAAGGCTCATTCAGGTGTCCTCTGATGGCTGCCTGCTTGCCCTAGGAAGATGATCTGTTCTCCAAGCCCTTAGCTGCTGCTCTTACTTTCTGCGATGGAGCATTCTCTTCATTCATGTTTCAAATCCTTGTCACTGAACTGGAGTCACAAAACCTAGAAGAATGATGATTTGAGCAGCATTTGTAGAGGTGGCCATCATGTCCCACATCCCCGAGATCTCTAAATTTTTTCTCAAATGCAAAATGAACTCTTAGGTAAAAAATAATTAATTAATTAATTAATTACCTGAGGGGGCATTTATGTGAGGCAAAGCTTTCTTAAAAAAAAAAAAAAAAAAAAAGGTCTTTATTAGCAAACGGGAATACTGTCAACATTAAGCCAAACAGCAAAGGCATGAATGAGCTCATGCTAACCTCTCATGTCAGCTCACAGTTTCAAGTCAGCCTTTGTGCGTGCTGGCTTGGTGGACAGCAGTAATTTTGGCTGCCACAGAAGTCAGCAGGAGCAGCCAGACTGCGTGGACAGTGGGAGGCTCTTCTCTTCAACCAGCACCACATTTGAAGTCTGCAGCGGTAGATCAGAACGTTCATTGCTCTCTGTGCAAAAAGCCAACGTCTTCTTTCCAGAAAATGCATTAGGTGGAGCCAAAAGGGGCCTCTAAAACATGTGGTTTTTTTTCTTTTTTCTTTTTTTTTTTTTTTCTTTAAGCCACAACAAACAAAATTGAATCCAAAGTTGCTGTTCGCTTTCAGTGGTGGCTCGTCGCTACTGGCCTGAGTTCCTCAACTGTATTCGAAGCTGAGAGTAAGTTTTTATGCGTTTTTTATGAGCCCAGAAAATAGAGTTTCTATGGACAGCTACATGGTCAGCTCCTCAGCTCCCTGCAATGGTCTTGCAGGAAGAGGATGTGGCATGATATGGTGGTTTATGGCTATAATAGTACACAGAGACCTCACTTCAATGTATCCAGTGTAGGCCAACCCTTTTTTTATTTACATGTGAAATACTTCTGATCAGGTGGCTAGATTTTTTTAATATTTTTTTTTAATCCAGTAGGTGACTAATGTTCCCAGTACATGGAAACAGTTACCTGGTTATAGGCTTCTACTGATGTTGCTTATTTTGTTTCCTGCACCCCTATTATTGCCTTCACACAATGGTGTTTTGCCAGTCTGGTAGCTGTTCTATAGCAAAACCTTCCAGCCCAGACAAGCCCTGAGTTAGTTATTTCAACATCTCTTTCGAGGTGATTACACAATGGGTCTTGAGCTGCTTGCCAAATGCTACTTTTTGCAAAGTTGGCAATGGGGCGGGAGCCAAGTATTGCAAACCTCTGACGCAGATGAATGCATGTTAACAGTTAGTGAATGACAGAGGAGAGATCAGCCAGGAAAGTTTCAAACTACATCACAGCAAAGCCTGACTTTGCTAATGCTTTTTACTTCCAACTCCCACTTTTATCCTAAGATCAGATAACGAGTAGCACTTTTTCTTTGTAACAATTCATTAATCAGAGAAATGATCCTTGCTAGTGTTTAGATGTTTTACTTAATTTGGTACTTCTGGCCTGCTGCCCCAGCAGTGCCAAAATTATTATTTCTCACCCAGCAGGTGATAAATAACAACTTCAGTCATGATTAATACCATGAATTTCTCAACCTGACTAATGCAAAAAACTTCAAACCTGCAGAACAAGTGGGTGATAATTGTTGTGAGAGCCATTGGAGCTGCACTCTGCTTGTAAAGAAAGAAAGCCACGGGAAATGAAGCGTTTTCTAGCAGCAAGGCTGATCCTAAGAGGCATCATTAAGTGCAGCTCAGCAGCATTCTCCATGTGCAGGGCTGTGCTAGGCTCTTTTTTCCACTAGACTGAGTTTTAAGTACTTTTAAGAAGCAGGAGATTGCCCGGTTATTTTTTTCCTTGGGGAGGAGGAGGAGGAGAAATAAAATAAAAGGCAGATAAAACAGCAGATGTATATCTCATTAACACCACTCAATACTACAATTTTTACTGTCTGATGTATGGAGTGATAGATCTAGGAATAGCTGCTAAAACTAAAGATCCTTTACCTAACTTCTCTCTGGTAATCCTGTCACATTATAAAATGCAGCGTCAGAGGCTCCCCCATCCAGGAGAGCTGCCTTCAGAGAGGCACAGGAAAAGCAGGGGCTCAGGAGGAGCTACCAACTGAAAACCAAGATCCAGCACTGTGAAGCCCGTGGCTAAAATCCTCGCCACTTTCACATCATGGGCTGTTTTGCCACTGCCTGCAGTGGAGCAGGATGGTTGCTCCATTTTCCATGTCATATGAGCAGCTCACGGGACCCGCACCTCCACCTGCCAAGCTAAACTGTGCCAACAAGGCACCTCTTCACCTCCTGGTGATAATGTCCATTCACTTGTAGATACGAGTGCCTTTATGACTTTGTGTACCATTTTGGCTGAGTGACTCTTGCAGTTCATGGTAGAGCATATTCAGAGGACGTACATTGGTGCATGGTGGAGCCATGGTGCAGCAGCTTCTGATGTCCCTTTTGTTAGAAATCGAATTTTCGTCTTAATTTTAGGAAACAATAAGTTCCAGCTGTCTGCTTGCTTCTCCCAAAACAGCCTCTGGGAGTTTAGGATTTTTGAGCTTGAAAAGCTATAAAAGAAAATCACCATCCACACTGTCCTGCTCCATGAGACACACCATAGGCCTCCCTGACCTGATTCCTGCTCCTGGTGCAGTTGTACTTCACTCAGTCAGGGGCTGTCTTCTAGAAAAAGACACAACCCAAGTGTAAAACTCTCAAAGACTGCACGTTCACAGCCTTTGTCTCCTGGAGGGCTATTCAGACTAATAGAAAGCCCTCTTTGCTTTGCCTTGGATGAGGCAAGTCGACTGACTTGCTCAACTCCCTTGTTATAAAGGTTATTAGGATTGGGGTTTGTTTTTGTTTTTGTCTTCCACTTTTTATTGCTGCTCGTGTTTCAACTTTTCATTCTTTTTCTTGAGCTGTGCACAGCGGTTCAGCAGCAATCAGTGTCCTTTATATGACTGTGACTTCCCTGTGTTAAAGCACGGTCTGCAAGCTTGGGTCCTCAGTGTTCAGCTCAGGCTGCTCTGTAGCATGCTAGCAATATTACTTAAAGAAGCATCGCATCATGATTTCTTGATTTATGAAGACCAACGTCCTTTGCCTATGACTTAAATAGCTATCTTCAGCACTGGCACCAAAGCCAAGATTTTTCTTACAGTTTTAAATTTAGATACTGCCTAGAAGGATGTGCAGTCTGAACACGCCATGTGAATAATTTTGCTCTTAAGGAAGTCAAAAATAGCCCTTCCCCTTTAAATTTTGTTTTACTAATGAAGTTATCAAAGTTGCACTAAAGGAGCAAGGCGAGGGGTGGTTAAACTTTCAGATCTCAGTCTCTGCATGTCCTCTCACTTCAGTATTGAAAACTCCAAGTAATTTGCCTGTCTCCGTATCCCTAAGTGTAGTCTGAGTAGCTGAGATAGATTTACAAAATTTTGCTTGTAATAAAGATCACTATCTTTTGCCAAACCACTTCCACAGCATTTAGATGTATTTCTAGATGAGACATTCAAAGTGGGTTCATGCATATGGCTACCTCAGTAGTTTTTTTGTTTGTTTGTTTGTTTGTTTCCCTCTGAAGTTAAAAGCTCGCTAGGTGTTACCACACAAAATTTGCAAGGACTATCTGTTCAGCATTCAAAGTGTCATATACCACTGCTTGCTCTTCCTCGTGGAAACCTGTTCTTGCCAAAATGTAAAAACATGGCTTAATTTAATGCTGTCATTTCAAAGCTTTCTCTAGAATTTGGTAGCAAATTGGCTAATAGCCTCTGCAGCCTTAAAAGAGGAGGAACACATGGCCACCTGCACTGCCAAGCTGTATGTAAGTTAATGCCCGCGCATAGGTGGCTTTGAAGTCCATCAAGTAAACTACTGGTAGCAGGATTGCCAAAACCACAGAAGCCAAGTTAAAACCTTCAGTCATAAATGGTGCTCTGAACATAATAGGAAGTAAATGCCAAATTTAATCACTCTGGATTAAGATACTTCATTTTTCACACAGGATTCCCTACCACCATGGCACTGCTAACTTTAGAGACCATTAGAGAGTAGTTTTCTCTCAAAGTAGCATATATCACAATATGCCATTCTCCCCAAATTAAGAAAAAAATATATTTTTTTTCCTGAAGTTGCATTAATACAGAAAAGAAAATGCTAAAGGATTGTTTGGGATCTCCACTACCGCCACTGATAGCAGAAACTGTCACAAAGCAGTCAAGAGCTGATGGGGTTTAATTTGAGAAGATATTCAGATGAAACAGGCTTGTGAAACAGACAGAAATGCAGAACAAGGGAAATTTTCCTCTGTTGGCAAGTGATTTGATAGATAGCCAAGCCCCACTTATGCATGGATACTAACCTTAGTTTAACTCCCGTACGAATCCTGTATCAAAAAGAAGGCAGTAGGAATTCAGCTCCCTATTCCAGTTAAGCTGGCAATGCTGGTCCCCGCAGCATGAGTAAGTAGCAGTGGTTCACGAGCCACAGAGCCAAAAGAGCCCCAGCCAACCCAAGGCACACTGCTACCTTCTGCTCAGGTTTTGAGAGGAGCAGATGGCAGCCAAAGATCTCGTGACCGTTGCATAACAGTTCGAGCCTTTAAGTGCTTTGACACCAAGAGGTGCAGTCAAAGGAACATGTCTCATAGGAACAAGGCACAACAGTTCCAACCAGTCAGACTGCTCAAGCAAGTTCCCAGCTGAGCACAAGGTCTGGTTTTGGCACCAGCACATTTCTTGGGTTGTTAGCAGTTCTGGAAAAGCATCAAGCACAACCGAGAAAGCAGAGCAAAATGGTGATGTTTCACGTGTTCGAGGAAACACCAGTTAGAGGCCTACACAGAGGCACCATCCCTTGAAGAGTTCGAGGTTGCCAGGGGTTTTGGAGCACCACAATTGTGTGGTTTTGCTTACTGTTGTATTATTGTGCTTACGTGCATCACAGGACAGGGAGGCAGAAGGACCAGGGCATGTCAGCCCCAGTCTCATACCAAGCCCTTTGCTAAGAGAACCACCCCAGCAAGTACTTCAGAGTTTAGAAGCAGCATTAACATACTGGAAGTGGAAACAGCTAGGCAGATGCTTAGCTAGCAAATTCATTTTAGACAGACCAAGACAAGCTGAGGAGAATTGGGAAATCACAGGAAGGAAAAAAAATGTAAATCTGAAAGCCAAAGGTGAACAAGAAATAGAGGCAAGACACACATAAGAAAATATGAAAGCCAGAAGCTATTTTGACATAAGGACTAAATGAATTCACATCAGTTGTACGCAGCAAAGCTCCAAGACATTTTTGTCACCCAGTTCCTGAAGGCATTTTGGCTGAGGCAAACAACTTAAATTCTCTAATGCATTTACTTCCAGCTTAGCAATATGGACTATTTTACAGCTATCCTCCAGGTGTCCTGTCAACAGGATCCCACTCATCTAGCTCACTCCCATGGCCTGATCCCCACACATCACTACCGATGCAGATGATGACATTACTAACAGCAGTCCAAGCAGAGGATGAGGATAAAGACCTTTTTTCTTCCTTATAGAGTATCTGTCTGGGACGGCACCAGAAAGCTTGCACTTCTGTTGCTCATAATTAGTCTTGCCTTCTGTAGTGAGAGCTTTGACTTAGGTGCTAACTACCCATATTCCACAAGTGCAGCAGTTTCTTATTGTATTGCAAGGATGTAAAGAAAGGTTGAAGTGTTACTCTAATAGTAACAGTAGGAGGGGAGAAATAAAATAAAAGCTAGAGCTCTATTTTTACCCACTAGGTTATAAATGTTGGTCCCTTTGTCAACATGTATTTTTGAAGTGCAAGCACATGAAAGGCTGGGGAGTACAGGCAGAAGGAAGAAGTATTTTCTCATCATTAGTTTTATTACATAGTCAAATTATTCATTTGCTATTTCATGCAAATTGCATTCCTTGTCTTTTTGCTATAATGATGAGCAGAAACTTCTATTACATTCACATAAAGCTTAGTAAAAAAAAAAAAGACATGTAGATCAGAGAAACTTTTTAAAATATTTTATTTTTTTTTAAATACAGATACAACGTTTTTCCAAGGTCACTTTAGAGTAAGTGGCATACAGCCAATTAATGTGGAAGTAAAATGGAAGTGCCCATACAGTCATTTCAGGTTAAATGTGCACAGTACGTTCTACAACACAAAAATTATATTTAGAGTTTTTCTTGACCCAGAATGATTTGGCAGCTTCAAAAAGCTAACACGCATTTCCATTTGCAAAACCATTCATTAAACAACAACAAAAACAAATGCAATCCACTCCAACCAAACAACTTTCTTATCTCAGTAAGGACCTCTTAGCAGATCTGGCTGCAGCAGTTCCAGAGTTGTCCTTATCATGACCTTCAAAGTACTGCTGTTCTATTCGCCTACAAAAGGCTGTGAGATTACCATAGTTTTTCACTTTTTCAGAAAGTTCATCAGTGGTTAGTTGAGTAGTGAGGATTGTGAACAGATGTCCAAATACCAGAGCATCTAATTCAGTCGGTCTGTAAAATTAAATGGAAAAAAAAAAAGCAGGTATTTTGTAAAGTGAGGACTGATTAAGAAAAAAAAAACACTGTTCTGAGTAACTGTTACACAGCAATGCAATCTAAGAATTGGGAAGTAATCAAGCAACACTCTAAATTTAACAAATACATGAAAAAGTATATATATATATAAACTATACATATAACTATATATATATAACTATGCATATCTATATATGCATATACAGATATAAATATATATACACATATAACAATGCAGAAAAACTGTCCTGGCATGATGTACATTTACTGTCCTGTACCTAGTAGAGAACGTTACTTAAACACAGGTAAAGTTTCTTATAAAAAAAGACGCATTTAAAGATAACTGTATAAAGGTGCAAATTTTTAGCCTATGTGAGATGTGGTAGACTCTGTATAAAAGACAAGCAGGAATAAAATTAAATCAACAGGAAAAAAAAATAACAAACATACAGAGATTTCCTTTTAAAACCTACAATTACTTTTTTTTTGAAATATCAAGTTTGTATTCTAGTCACATATTTAAATTTCTTCAACCAATAACACAGAATTGAAATAAACCAGGAGTTTTTTATATTTATACATGGAAAGTATATATGGTGTGTGTATATATACATATGTGTGCGCACATGCATATGCTTTATATATATATATATTCATTTACACACACCATATACATATTTTAAAAATATTTTTTAGGGGTGGATGTAACATTTCAGAAGAAAGTAACTTACTGCTTATTGAAGAAATATGGTTGTGTTCCTAATCTCTGGGAGAGAGCCTGACAACACTGATCTACATCTTCAAGCACCTATCAAAACACACAAGAGATAAGATAATCATATTGTCAGGAAAGACCAACATTAAAAAAAAATAATCTTCTTACTGTATTTGTGCTGACAGAGGGAACAAAGAATACACAATGTTGGAACATCAAAAGCTGCTAAAGGTAGGTGGTTAAGTGTTATTTAATCTAACATTTAACGTACAGCAAATTAAGTGCTTTCCATAAGATTTTTAACTTAGCTTAATTAAAAGTACTAACTTACACCTCAAAACTGCCTTTTTCTTTGTTGCTACAATCCTGAAAAGCATGCCTATTAACGCCACAGCATGTGGGGGATTGTAATTTATAAATTATTTTCAGGACCATGGCTTAAACTAACAGTAGCAAAAAATACACACATAGCAAACTATCCTTCCTCCCACCCCATCAGAATGCATATAATTTAAGATATATTGCTGCTGAAGGTAGATACCTGACTCCAGATAATTTTAAAGTACACAATATATATAATTTTTTTTTTATTGTAACTGTTTCAAGAAAGCATTACTTCTCTGAAGTCTTAAATAAGAGAGGTAAAGGTGGTGAAGAAATCAGCTTCACCTTTCATACTGACCTGCTCAAGCGACTTGCCAGCCCACCCAATGGCTTTCATCTTCCGCCTTATCTCCCACTGCTTCTGATAGGCCAAAATGCGGTTAAGAGGCCACGGGTATGGGGAGCCATACCTTGGGTGGGTAATCTTTGTTTTAGAAACAGAAAGGTACTTTGTCATAACAGAAGAAATGCAGATACCTCTATTTACAAAATAGCTAATATTCACACATTTCTGTCACCAAGGGAGATGTAAGAGAGAAAGGGTTTTGCGTGACATGTTGCAACTATTTGTGCAGAATTTACAGTTTGCAGTACTTAAAACTATTACCATAGAAACTTACGCAAAACCCACATCTATTTTGCAGTCATCTACCTCCAGTAAAGACACAACTTCCCTAAAACGTATATGCAAGCAAAATTAAAGCGAAAAGACTATATCATTAATGGTACAAACCTCAATGTTTCATTTATGAGCAGGGACTTGCAATTGTGAGCAAAAGTGTTTTCTCATTAAATTTTAATTACGATAAATGTTGCAGAACCACTCACCTCCTCTACTGTAACATCATCACACCATTGGAGATACAGCTAGGAACAGAAAGAGCATTTACTAAACTTCCCAATAAACAAGAATACAATCATTTCTCACCAGTAGAATTTTTTTTTCTATATTACATTAAATTTAATTCCTCCTATTAGACCTCTGAACATAGAAAAGAAATTAAAACTGGAAGCCACATGCCCAGTTGCTAATCCTTAGTTGGCCAGCACCAGAGCAAAGCTGAGGCTGAAGGCCCACCCACTGTCCTTGCCTGTGCTGCACACAACTCAACACACAGGTTTCCAGCCCTCAGCTACGTGCTTGTGAGCATTTCCAGTGCTGGAACTGCATCATGTTAACCGCCCACGGATGCAACCCATGGGTAACCCAGCTTCTAGCGAGGCACATGAGCACGTGCACTGTGAAAGGCAACAGTAGGGCTGCCCAGCCAGCCAGGGGATGGGGCAGAATCCCAAGAACCGCTGCCATTTTCCATCTGCAGAAATCAGTTGCTTCTACAGCTACATGGCACACTTCAGGTAGGTGGGGGAATCATACACATGGCTTGTGTTTACAGGAACATTTCAGCAAGTAGTCCCATAGGATCCAGAGAATTTATTCCTGCCTCATTTCTCCTCCAAAGTTGATGACCTAGTCTAAGACTTAAGTACAGGAAAAAGTCCCGTCCTTTCCAGTACAGGAAAAAGTCCTAAAGCTTTCTTGCCTATAATCACTTAAGAAAGTGTGTAGAGTCACTATGGCTTGCTGTACCTCCGCTGTCAAGAGCATATTATTGACTAATTCCATGTAGGCTTTCATCTCAGCTTTTTGGACTTCATCCAACCCATCACTGAGAGAATGGCCCTAATGGGGAAAGAAAAAGAGAGACATGTAAGAAAGAATATTGGAGTATTCAGCAATGCCTGACCCAAGGACCTCTGAAGTCAGTGAGCTTTGGCTCAAATGCTGATCTCTTACATAGCTCAATAACAAATTACATATGTACTTTTTACATAGTGTACTTAGAATGAAAAAGAAATCATTGTAACATGATATAGCTAACCTACAAGAAATATAGGCTATTACCAGTAACAGGTTAACACAGTTTGAGCACACAACCTCCCAGTTAGTATATGTTTGTGTCAAGAAGTAAACAAGTTTACATCTGTGATACAGCTTTATCAAGGTGCCCAGTGAAAAGACAAACATTTTTGAAAATACAAAAAAAAAAAAGCAAATATAAACACTATCTGACACTTCAAAATTTAAACCAGCCGTTTCAGGGTTTAAGAATTCTGAGACACCGAGACAGGGCACATAGAAAAGCGTTCTCAAAAACTGACATTGGTATGCAGATGTTCTGCACAGAACTTACTTCCAGAATTTAAGGTAATATCAAAGAAAAACATTTCCACCTCAGCAAACTCCCACTTCAGGGTATCCTGCTTTTAAAACGGCATCTGATTTCCACACTGCTTTAAAAAATGAAGTAACAGTCCAGAGGAGCACACCAAATAAGCACAAGTGCTAAGGAGAGCTAACGTGCTATTCTGTAATTGATGAAGACAATGTATGATTACCTTGGCTTTTACAAACTGGACTATGGGCCCGAGTTCAGATACTACTTGATTTCCCACGTGAATAAAGGGCACTTTGCCTGTAAAATGAAAAATGTATTTTAGTAAGAGCTTTTTATGCGTGTAAAACAACATTTCATATTTTCAAAGCAATTAAATATTATAGGTACACCTGAACACCATTTTTTGTTGTTGCTTTTGGTTTTATTTTTAAATGAGAACAAGTAAACTTTTCAGATACATAACTCACACAGTTTTAATATGTAATAACAAACATAACTGCCTGATCTTCCTCCTCCTGACCCACTTTTACATGCAGGATTTGCAATTGTGTATTTCAAAGTTATTGAATGAGATCTATTGACTTGTATTTTAATAATTGGTTTTGTTTTGCTGGAAAGACCAAATTCAACATTTATCTGAAGTACAGCTGGGAAATCCCAGGAAAGCAGACAGGGCCCTTGGCTAGTTTGACGACAACGCGTTCCCACCCTCCCTTCTAACCCACTAGCAGGGAAAGGGTTGCTGAAAGGATGACAGGAGAGGTGGCACTGTGCCCAGAAAAGCAAGCAGGGGGAAGCAAAATGCACAGTCAGCAAGGCAGGATCTTGACTCTCCCTCCTCCGGTTCTTCAGATTTCCAGCGACTGGGTCAACTGGCTCCTGATGACTGCCCTGATGACTTCACCCTCTGGTTGTGAGCTAGCATGTTTTTAGGGCACTGTGGTTACGGGGTCAGGAACAGCATTAGACCCACATTTTCCCTGTTGGGGAGTTGGAGGGGGTGGGGAGCTTTTTCAACGTCACGGAAGCAAAACTGTGCTAAAGCTTAATATCAGAAAAGATCAACACTTAGTCTATACAGCTCAACCCAGAAGGCCCAGCATCGAGCAGGGCTAAAACCAGCCAGTCAGCAAAAGGGATCTGGGAAGTGACTGTGTACTGGTGGAACTTGCGATGGTGTGAAGGAAGGCTCCTGAGCCTGCATGGACCGTGTTCTCTGTGTGGTGACTTTTGTTAAACACAGACCTGAACCGTGAGGAAGCACTGTTACATGCAGCAAGCCACAAAGAATGATAGAAGTTGCCTCATGCCCCTTTTTCACAGCTTTAAGCATGTGAAGTTGAGTGCTCCTGCTTCAATGCACCCTAACCACACTGCTCATTCTGTAGATCTACATCCAAATGCAACTGATAAACACCAACCTTAAGTAAACACCAGGTAAACTGAAGACTAAGTCTTATATGATTACTTACATGACTAAGTCGACCATAAAGTGGAGACAAATGCGGGACATTTTGTATTACTGAGAAGGCCCTCATGACCGAAGACAGCAAACAAGTCTGCCCAGTGCAACGGGGCATAGCACATGCTTTCCTGTCTCTTGCTGTGGGCAAACTCTGCTTCCTATACAGAGCCCAAAGAGCAAGATCCATCAATACCTGCCTGACTCCAAATACGTTATTAGCAATACATGCATTCCTTTCCACTGAAACACATAAAACCTAGTGTTAGGCCTAGTTCAAACAGAGTTCACGCTCGCAGCATTCAGTCATGGTTTTTATCCCGAAATTCCCTCTCACTGGCTCAGTTGGCCTAAGGGTAATAAATGAAGTACACCACACCAACAAAGGCTCCATCTGCATCCATACACTGCATACTGCAAAAGGAAATGCAGACCTTTCTGAGCTGCAGAGTTCAACGATTTCAGCTGGGCTGTACTTTCCACACAAAGACAATCCTTCAGTATTCCACTTTTGACTCCCTCAGAATGGATTTTGTCATTACAACGACGACAAAGTAAATAACCTTCACCCCCAAGCGATGAGATGCAGATCTCTGTCTACCGCTGCTATGAGACAGAGGGTGGCAGGAAGGGAGCAAATACAAACTTTTTTCAAATTATCCTTACAGAATGAAAATGTGGTAAACAAAGGAAACTGGGAAAATGTCAGATGCCAGCAAGTGTGGACATGGGTTGTGGATGGCAAAGAAGAGGGGGCATGCAGCTGCCACCAGTCACACTCCTGCACATCTAAGAAGCTCCTCTGTGTAGATATTCAGCATTCTAAAGCTATCTTTATTTACAAAAGGTAATTATCTTGGTATTTTTCACTGCTGCCAAGCAGCTTTCCTTTTTTCTTAATAGTATAACTCCAGCTGCTTTGACTGAAATATCAGTAGCAGCAGCAGAACTCGTACAGTTGGCAGACATATACTGACAGGCCTTTCCATGTGGCAAGCATCAGCTAGAGCCAGGCAATTGGCAAACAGTATCTTGTAACACAACAAAAATTGAGAAGGAGCGCACTGACTGCCAGACTTATGAGCCCTGCATTCAGCAGTTCTCTCTGGGTATCAGAGAGAGGTTTAAAACCACCAGGCACCCGTAAGAGTAACAATGCGTTCTTCCCCTGTATTTACATACCAGCCACCATCTCCCAGACAAGGTAACAAAAGGTACTCTCTCCAGTTTTGTCTCACCCCAGGAACAGGAAAATACAATACCGTTCACTGATCAGCAGGAATATTCCCTGGATGCAGATTAACGGTATTTTTGGAAACGTAAGTCTTTCTGTTTCACGTCACAATCCTCAAGCTTTTTAGAGAAGGTTGCCACCAGGCACTTGAACTGTCTGCTACACCTAAGGATGGCATTCACAGGCTTCCTTACGTATTGTACCATTGTTACTTTACATTTAACTATTTTAATTGTTTACAGGAAAGAAACTGCACCAGAGAAGAGGGGGAAGGCATTCCGACACGTAGCATGGACCGACTTATCAGCAAGACAAGGCTCAGTTGCCATGGCATCAAACTGGAGGTGTAATGTGGTAAGCTAAATGAAGGCCGCACTTACCAGATGGGGACATGTACTCGGCATTTGCCCTGCAAACCACTCGGACCGGCAGGTTGCACATTTGCAAAAAGGCCTGCAAACAAAGCATTTAAAAAGCATTGATATACCAGTGACAGACAAATGTGTTCTTCTCAATACATATGACTATGTTTTTAGCAAATTCTTAGCACATATCTATGACATATAGTTCCTTGCATACTGCTTTTAAGCAAAAAGAAAAACACAGTTTTCTAACATTTTTAGACAATGGTTTATTGTCCTGTCATTGTCTGGCATTCTTCTAACGAAGTTTCTCCCCCCCCTCCCCTCAAGAGGAGCGAAGAAGCGCCATCTGAAAGACACAGCTAGTGTTGTGGCTGTACAGAATTAAGTGACACTGCCCATCCTGAAAATCACAGTACTTGCTCCTTGCAGCTAGAGCTGGCTAACCAAACTCATGCTGTGTAACACAGCAAACACACATAGCACCTTCCCACATTACAACAGTTGCCAGAAGTTTTGCTTTACGACACTCTAAGAGCACCAGCCTGCTTTGGGGGGGAAATATTTATTATCTGTAATTTATGTGAATCACGGAGAGTGCAAGTCATCAATTTACTGTTTCTTTCATCTCTAACCTTGGATCCAAAGCATCCTCAGTAGGATACTGACTTTTGTCAGCATCTGCTGTCACTACCAAATCCCTGGTGCGTTTCTGTTTAAAAAGCAAAGCATCAAGACAAATACTTGCAATTTAGATGTATCATGGCACATAAGGAACCTCTTAAACTGTAGTCTCTCACAACTGGGCTGAAGTCCTATCATTCATTTGTCTTTGCAATTAGAAAGGTTGGAATTGCAGACTTCCAACATTACACCTATTTATCCACCGTGGCTTGAGGTTCAAAAAAGCCTACCCCAAGAACACAACCAACATGAAGGAAAATGCTGCTCTGTCTTGAGGGAAGGTGTGGTCTGCATTTGCTGCAAGTGAGAAGATCAAAGCCAAAAAATGTTAAGTGCCTCAGGTCCCAGAGAATGGCAAACAGCACAGCATACTTTTAAAACTGTTTTAGAAACAGCTCTCCCAGCTTGAGTAACGTGTACTCTATTTGCACTTGGATCTCATCTGTGAGACAGAGTAGAAAGCCAAAGAAAATAAAGTAGATAGCACCCAGCAAGAGCCCTGTCACAGATTCCCAGAACGTGACCTAACCATAATTACATTCAGGAAACCAGTGCCCCCAGCAGAAGGTATCACTGGCCGCTTTCTGCACGAGCTTCCACCTAGGTCTTCAGGTTACAAGATCTGGCAGTAAACTGTGCTCTCACAGCTTTAGATGCTCAGGCCCTAACCACAGACATCAAAATAACCCAAACCTTAACTGCACTAAGACTGCTCGTCTCCACACTAAGTAAGTATGTAAGGCATTAACTAACACTGACACCAGCATTCTTCCCAACTTTGTGGCTTCTGTAGTATCCATCAAACAATCCCCCTCCTCTCCCTCATGGTCTTCCGGTGCTTCGTTCCCAAACCCTAACCCAAGCACTGACACTAACTGTACCCAGGGAACAAAAGCTGAAATCTTTGGTCCCTTTCAAGGCCGCTTCCAACCAACCAAAGAACCGCACAGTTCATTACACCTTTTGGCTCGTGCATTTTTAGATGAGCTATGGACATGAACTGCTACAAAGACACTGACTGCAGCTGACAGCAGCCTGCCTCTGAACTCTAGAGGCTCTGCAAAATTCACTCGGATAACTTGGGTTTCTACAGATTTTTATTTCCTCAGCCTAACCCTAGCTGAAAGCTCTGCTTAGGAGCCAGTTACTACACAGCCACATGCAGAACTGCGTGTGTGTGTGTACGTACATCTGCCAAGTACTAAAAGTCTTGTACTATTCAGGAAGAAACCGGTCCTTTGATGGCCAAAGCCTCCTCCCTACCAGAACCTCTACAACTGCTTAAGGCAGCAACTATCACCCACAGAAAACACAGGGTGCTGCTCACATCTGACAACACTCCCCTCTTTAACTGTGCACCAGCTGAAGTCCACCACATACCAAGACTCTTGCAGCCTCAGGTTTCCGAACTCCATGTAAACAGCAAGAATACCCAAGAGACTAATTCTTAAACAGGAATTTAGGGTGTTGGTCTCAGTCCTAGGCCTCTTCCTTCGCCTCTTGGCTCTGCAGGATCTAGGAATGGTGCAGACTGTTCCAGGTACCGCTATATGCACCATGTCCTCCGCCCGGACTGAACTTTGGAAATAGACAAGAGACAAGAATTTGGTGATTTTGGTTCAGATTAAATACTTATTAGTGTGCCACTGCTGGATGCGGTGTCACCTGCTAAAAACATCCAACAACTCCACTGGAAGGCAGATTTGGTTCTTCCCACAGCTCTGTCAGTTGTTACGGTAGGACACAACCTCCCCTCAGCAGCTCTGTGCTGTGGTGGAACTGCTGGCACCAGACAGCAGCTTCAGAAGGAAATTCATCTTTGGGCAGGAGAGAGGGGGACCGAACTCGTACCATACTACTTAATCCCTAGCCATTGAATTTCACCTCAAAAATATGTGAAGTTTCATTTCATCTGGGCTTACCAAATGAATTACCTTTGCAGTAAGGCATTAAATTAACTCTGCAATTCTGCATTAAGCTAGAGATGAATTTTAAGACCACCATGTACTATTCTCACTGCTGGTGCAGAAGAGAACATCTGAACTGCACTGGCGTTTGAGTAACACATGAATAACTAAAGAGCTTGCGAGTGCAGAGACACATTTGAGCACGGGGAAGTGACTCATAAAACTATTTTTACTTTTCCATATCAGTGTGTCAAAAATGAGATATGCCAGCACAGAACGCTTAGGTTACAGGAGTTCCTTCAGCAAGTTATTGCCTGCACTGTACATAGGCTTCTACACAGTACAAGGTTACTACAAAAAATACACAGTTTGTAACTGTAAAAAGCATTTCTCAACAGAGGCTAAGCTATAAATAAAATCTTATTAGTGTAAAGAGTTCAGCCAAGATTCCATCAAAAATCTAAATGTGACTTTTCTCTCTCTCCTTCTCCTCAAAAAACATCCACAGACCACAGAATATCGACCCTTATTATATTTGGCAGGAAAATTCTACCTCGGTCTCTGGCCTAGTTCAAAGTGGACTGAGAACGCGTTGCCATTGGGACATCTTCGAAATGCAAACACGCTGGGTCCATGTGTCTTTTCAGCACTTAAAGAAAAGCACAGAGAGGAGGTTAAACTAGAATTGAGCTCTAACGTGGGAAGAAATTTTAACTGAACTAAACAAAACGTTCACTACTCTGCATAACAAAGAGCAGACTCTAGCAAGCTTAGAAGTCAGCTGGTCTACCCTCAGCAAGCTTTAAAAAAGACCCTTAAAATACCCACCAACACAACACAACAAGAAAACATCCTTGGAATTGTCTCCATTTCCAATGAGCATTCCTTAGATGGGAGACCAGAACTGAGCTGGAGAAGCTGAAGAGTGATTCAAGGTTAAAACTGGGCGCTTCCATCTAGCTCTGCCTTCACCCCAACAGCCCTCCTGCAGGTTCAGCAACACCACACACCAGAGCTGCCTCTCTCACAGCCTCATGAGCCCATTCGAGCAACTCCCTGCAGCATCTGCGTGTCAACACCTATTCTGCTCCCGTCTTTGTCTGTTTGGGATCAGCTTTAACAAGTTGTGAAGTAGAAACAAAATACAAAACCAAGGGAAAACAGAACAGTGAAAGAGATCATTTAATCATAAAAATCACTTAATGCCATACAACAAACCTAAATATCCGAAAATGAAAAACTGCTATCATGCCTTTAAAAAGTTACAAAGGCAGGGAATTAAATACCAATATGCTTGACCAGTAATCTGTACCCAAAGCAATCTTAAGTGCTCCTTAGATATTCCTGTGCAGGAAAATGAAAAGTAGAAGGAAAGTTCCACACCGTTCCACTATAACGGCTCAGCCTAAGAAACAGACCTTGCAATTACCATCACTGCAGGAGTACTTAGTATCAGATGACTGAGAAGCTTTGGATACTACTAGTATTAACAACACAGGTGGGTTCCTTTTATATATTTTTTATTTTTTTGACTTTTGAGTACAGTGAATGCTCAAATAATTATGATTTCTTTTAGAGAAGAGATGGACAAAAGTTATGATCAATGCATCCTTATAAATACTGATTGCCGGAAAACCTCAACTTTCTTTCTGATATATTCAGCTAGATTAATTAGATTTTAGCCAGTAACTGGTTAATCGGCATGAACGCTTACCAAAACAGTTGGAATTGGCACGAATTAAGGAAATCCCACAGAGAAAACATAGGAGAAAGAAGACAAAGCAGCAATTTTTGTGAGGCATTATCTCCTTTAACATTTTAGCTTGGTGATCAAGGGAGGATGTGTTCCCTTTTTGCCCACTCACACAGAATGTTAAGCACCAGCACATTTGGTGTGCAGGTGGTATCAGACCACTACAGTTTCCAACCCCAATAAAAGATGCAGTGGAACACTAATTATTCCAGCTCAGAACATCTCGCTCTCCCTTGGGTACATACTTCACATACACATCTTGAGCAAGCCACCAGGAAACAGGGAGTGAGCACCGCTCCTCCGAGTGCTTTCAGAGTGAAGGCTGGAACCACCCCAGTGCAGTTCTGCTGAGATTTATGAAGATATCAACACCCCTTCAAAGACATGGCATCAAAAGCTGAGCGACCTGAAAGATCAAGGGCCCAGCCTTATTCTAGTACATCAGAGATCACTGTTAACATCATAAATTTGGCTGATCAACTTAAAAAGACTGGAAGGGGCCAACTGAATTCCAAGATAGTTAATCAAATCCTACAAAAAAAAAAATCACCTAAAAACTGGTAAGCAAGGCAGTAATGGCAAAACTAGAAACCTGACACTTAACTGAGCACAAGCCTAACTGTCATACCTTGCAAAGATGCTTTTAATTCCAAAGAAAGGCATTAAATTCCCCTCTCTCTATTCCTCCTCTGGGAAAAAAAAAATTCTACCACAGAATGAACAGAGTGAATCCACAACCTGGATCTCCTCCAGCATTTAGGACTCTCATGCAAGAATATTAAAGCAGTTGCTTAACAACTATCCAAAGAGTTAACTACTAAGATGAATTAAAAGAGAAAAAGGATTAATAGTCTTATTTCCCTTTGCACATGTTACAGAAGATCCGAGATGACTGCCCAATACACTTTATACAAACAAAGGAAACTTCATTCAAGCATAAACACACAGAATTAACTACAACAGAAGGACATCAAACCAAAATGCTCAGGCTTTTGAAATAAATGAGTAATTTCATGGTTCATACTAGCTAACGCAACATTTACGAGAGCAATAAAATCTCAGGTTGGGAAGGACTGAGTTCATTCCCCTGGCATCAGCAGGACTTCCTCCTGTATCCATATGTATATATCACTGGCTATTTGCATTTCTGTTTATTTAAACAGGGGCCTGACTTCTTGTTCAGTACCAGCATTGGCCAATGACTGAAGCAGAAGACGGGAAGACAGTCCAGGTTAGTAACTTATGTCCAGTGTAACGTCTTCTTCAAAAACCTTTCTCCCAGTTACTTCTGGAACAAAGACTGTCCTTTCTTTGAATGAGGTTAATGGGAAAAACAGAGAAAGGTATTAAAAAAAATAAAGATTTGACTTAATGGGGTCTGTCATTATCTCTTGCACATGTGCTCTCTCCCCCCTTCTTCTCTGAGAATCCCCCCCTTCTCATGCCAGTCCAGCCTCTGTACCTGTAGCAACACCTACTCTTCTGGCATCCGGGAAAAGCAGAGAAATGTGAACAGTAACTTTTTAGCAATGCTACCACCACCTTCTTCCAGACTGAAAGCTCTCAGTCTGAAGTTTCTACCTTTTCTGTGCACCTCATTTTTAATGGGAGGCTTTGCTGTACACTGCAAAGTGGAGAGCTGCTGCAGATCCATGGGGAGGAACAGAGGAAGGGAGAAAACATGCCACAAAATGAATTACATTTCTCCTTCCCGTCCCCATATTTAATGTTACAGTCTAGGGAAGACAGAGTCTGGGAACAAGGACAGTAAACTAATAAAAAGCACAGAGAAGCCTCTCAGGGCATCTCCTGTCCTAACGCACCCAGCACAGGATTACAGTTTGCACTGGGCTGCTGTGTTCTTCTCCCAAACAGTGGCAAAAGTCACTCTGTTTTGAAAGTCAGTGTGGAACAAGCCAGTTTGTATTTTTGCTGCAGCAAAAATGAAGAGAATGAACAATCAGCAGTTATGTGAACAAGGTTGATCTGAAGCTTTGAGGTGACACTTGTTACAAAATTAATCAAACAACTTATGCCTATCACTCACTTCAATCATGGCAGGTGACACCTCCTGACAAAATTAATGAGGACATTTACAACAGTGTTGCTTAGAGGACACAATCAACTGAAGGCTTGTTTTGTTTTCTTACAGTTTACCCAATTTCAAATTCAAAACGTAAATAGTACGTTGGATTTCAACTACCTAAAAAAATAACCAGCGCCATCATGTTTGTGCTGCTTCACCAAGGCTCAAAAGCACAGAGCCCAGAAACCGCCACCCATCACAGGCAGCTCACCCCAGCCCTTCCCTCTCCTCCACTTCTCACACAACTGACATATTCAGCTCTGCTGCTGCCCCCAAAACAATGCAAGAAAGTGATGCCATTGTGTCTTCCTACGATGACAAGGATAGAAAATGACTGTGCATGAAGTACAATGGGAAGGACTAAGAGAAGAGAGGGGAGAGTTTTGTATTTATTCCCTCGGTGACCCTCACTCACCCTTCATCTTTGCCCTGCCCAACTAAGATTGGGCACTGTCGATTGGAAACATAACGCACTTCAGGCAGTGAATCACCCCATCAGAGCTCCATCACAATTCTCTCCTCTTCCCCCCCAGCCCCCTCTCAGAATAACACATATGAGCAAACACATATACTCATTAAAAATGAGTTACAACTTGATGTAAATCATATCCAGATTGCAGTTGCCGAGATCAGAGGGAAGAATGAAATTACTTATGCCAAGACTCAAATAGTTCACAACTTACGTCCCCACATGAGGAACACTATTTTCAGATGGCACACACTCCAGGCTTCATTTGAAGAAGATTTAGTCATGATTAGATTTTTAATAAAGAACGAGCCATTCCAAGCAACTCTATTCAGCAGCACTTCTAAAAGCACTCGCACAATACTGTTGTGAAGAAAGAGTAAAAGGCATTTTCTGTTTTCATTCTTACATTATTTCATGAGCATACAAAGGACAATACGTGATGACAACTAGAGAGTTATTCTCTACTTTATTGCAGGAACACATTTTAAAATTAAAAACCATGAACAAATCTACAGAATAATTCAGTTTTCATATCAAACAGCTGCAGACCCTGTAACTGAAATAGTATGTCTAAGGTTATAAATGAAAACTGTTCAGTATCATTCTTTGAGTGACAGATTAAATTCCTAATCCAGTTATGGTAATGGCCACATTTGTAGTTTAACATAAATTAAGAGCTTAATTATATTTGTGACTATTTTAAACAAAATAACAAATTCCTTTGTACCTGTGAACGTAATTTATAGCAAAGCCACGTTCATTTTCCAAAACAATCTATTTTAGACTGCAGCCCAACACTGCTCTAATGGTATAATGTAATTCTAGTTGTAGAATGTGGAAAGAGTAGATTCACTGGTAGCGCAGAGGTTTTGAAGATAAATGAAGATGCTATTCATTCAGGGGTAATTTCATCTTAGAACTATATGAAAGATGTTTCACTCACAAAAGGTACCTGTATGGCTTGGGATTTAGGCATGTTTTCAGCTACAACATAATGCTGCTAGATTGATTATGTTGATACTGCATTTCTCATCATGAAGAATTCCAGCTTTTATTCTCTTTAAAAAAAAAAAAAGAGACTGTCAGATTTTCATTTCACTATGCCTTTGTTCAAACCTCAGCAACAAGTTCAAATTTCTCCTAATGTTTTGTCTAGAGGAAAACCAAACCACAATTCATACACACACAAAAAAAAATCACAAATCTGTTGAGAGCAATTAATCATGTGTGATTTACACATTTATTTGATTACTTGTTGAAGTAAATAAGCAGTTAGTCTGTGTAACACAATTTTAAATTGCCCAAACATCCTTCTGTCATTCAGGACTAAGAACAGACAATTCTAAATGCACTTTCCTGGAATATATTAAGACCATTTACAGGGACATCAATTGCACTAGCAATTAATACATATCTTAACGTAATGAGCTGTATAACCTCAGGATAGCTACTAGAATTTCCACAGTCCTGAACAATCTAGACAGCCTTTTAAGCAAGACTCTAACGCTACCTGCATAAATATTTCAGAAGAATCTGCAAGGACAGAGGTAGTCTAACCACTCACATTCCTCCTCCTGACAAGTTGGGACAGCACAGAGATGCTCTGTGCTGCATTTGAGGCTACAGGCCCAGCAAAGCACAGCTGCATTTAGCCCCTGCCGTGTCCTCTGCTGCACCAGTGCTGCCCAGCCGCTGGCCAAAAGGCTTTATCTGCGCCCAGTATCAGTAGGAAGACGGGGCCTGGGCAGGCCCTCTGCTTCAGGCTGAAGCATGGTCTCCTTTGGTTATCAGGTTTGATCCAAGTTCATGGCTGAAAGTAAATGAAAAACTGTAGCCTACCTGCACAAGAATAAAGCAGTATCCTAAAGTATATAAAACTCAAAAAAAAGTGTTTATAGACATACAAACACACAGCAGACCTAACTCACCATCTGTAAGAGATGAAGACAAGGGTGGCCTGGCTTCTGGAAGGCCTTGGGTCTGGTGATCGTCCTTACAGAAAGGCCCATAACCCACTTCTTAAATTGCACAATTCTTTCTTTTACTTTTCCAGCTGACCACGCATTACTGAGGTCTCTCTCTCCCAGATACCTCCACACGAAGTATCATACAAAAACACTACATTGCAAGAAATTATATGCAGAAACTTACACACATTCTATATTCTGTTTGCCAGTACACAGCAACAGTGTCTAAAGGCACCAGACCTACAGACCAGACATGCATAAAGGCAGGCTGAGCAGCACCTCAAGTACTTGGCAGACAAACGTAAATAATAATAATAAAAAGGTTGTGAATACAAAAAGTATTTACATTACTGAGAATGAGCATTTAACGTTCATTTTCCCTTCTTCCCTCTCCCCCACCCATGGTCTGATAATGGTAACCCAAAACCCCCCTACAAAACACCTTCGGTTGTTCTGTGACTGAAATAAGTTCTGTCTTTGCTTCTGGTTTTTGGTGACTTTTTTTTTTTGGTATGATACGACTGATAAGCAGGAATGCTGTATAATGGAAGCCATACAATAAATAAACAGAGAATGTTTTTATCCATGAGTCACACTACCTAGGAAGTATATGTATTTTCATTAACTTTAATGAGAACGGGGCTGAACATCCCATGAGAAGAACACAGCCTTCATTCTACATACAACATTCTCATTCCTGTAGCTGGAAAATCATTGCTGACACTAAAATCGGGGAAAAATACTAATTCCTCTGCAGTGAAAATAGTTTCATTCAATATCAAGACTCTGCAGCCAAAGAGCAAATGGGCTTCATTTTCAGCAGGACTGTGTAATACCCTACTTCACATTAACAAACAAGGAGTGCAAACACCAAGATGTAACAGAGATAACGCACTAGCTCATTTGAAGTTATGTTGCATTTTCAGCAAATTTAAAGGACCTGAACACAGTAAAACACAAAGGAATTCTTAAACCAGTCTGCTTTCAGGAACAACAATGGGTAGAAGAGGAATTAAAAAACAAAAGCAAAAAAACTACCAGAATCAGCAGAAAGATTCCACAAGAAGAGAGGGATTTTGTTTGTTTAACTGCTGAAGGCACCACTAACACATCTGCCTAGCAATTCCCAGAAGACACTGTCCTCCCCTCTCTTATATGAGATAGAGCTATAGTCAGGAGCCCAGACTGCACTGCACACGGAGAAGTCCTAAGTCCAATCGCTATCAGAGCAGCAAGACAGAACCAACTTCCTACATTCAGCCTGCAGCCCCCACTACCCACCAACTCCAACAAGATACCCACAACAGCCTTTGTTACACCTCCACTGAGAGTAACTCGCGCCACCGTCTGCTCGCTCTCCTGACAAGAGGTACCCCAAGTGCCAGCTGCACCGCTGGGTCGTCAGTTTTACAACTGCCAACCTCCACGTACTATGGCATTGGATTTTATTATTTATTTTAGATCTATCTGTATATGTGTTCTCTGAGAGCTATCCCAGAGCAGCGTGATGCAGAGATGCTGTAAAGAGATTGAGAGAGATCTGAAAGACCAGTTACAGCACATGTAGAGTCCTGACGTGAGCCGCATTCCTTCAGATTTGATGACAGCTGACTCCGTATGCTCTTTTGATCAGATGTACTCAAAATTCTTATGCATTTTCACCATATGGAAGTTCATCAAGCCATGAATGAGCTATGTATCTCTCTGGTGATATTCACTTACCCAGCATCTGTAGTAGGGACAAGGGAAGGGCAATTGTGGGGAAAAAAGCCCCAGGTACCAGCCCTCCTATCCCCCCCACACACCCCCCATTTCTTCCTCAGAGAAGAAACGAAAAAAAAAAATACACACAATAGAAAAAGATATGCAGTAAAAAGATAAAGGTCCTCTCATCAGCATAAAAAGCAAATTCTGAAACAGAGGCACTCAGCAATTTACTTATGCAAACCACACCACTGGTATATTTAAAGCTTTCTGATCACTTTGCTAGTAATACATAACTACAGATCCTAGTATCATTTCAAAATGGATCGCATACACCAAGGATAACTATTCTTTCACAGTCAGAGTCTTGTTGCACAGATTCTTCCAAATAGATATGATTCTCCAATACAAAATTGTTCTATAAAGTTTAAGATCAGATATCTACCAGAGCCATATTTATAGTCATGGCTACTATCAGCTGTCCAGCTAGAGAATATTGAAGAAAAACAAGCGTTTTTAATATATTATAGCCAATTTATCATCTAAGTGGCATGTGTAGGATAACAATGGACTGGAAACAGTAAAGCAAAATGATGCATTAGAAAAGGAAATTTTAGGGTTATGTTGTTTCTTTTGTTTGTGTTTTAAATACAAGCCACACCTATATGCATTGCTAGATGGTAAGAAAATTCATAAGAACCACAAAATATAAGGTTTCTGGACTGAAAAGGAACACTGAGATCAAATGGGCAACAAAACCACTTATTTGCTTTAGTGTGAGGCATGATATAAAACACACTGCCCAAACAAATAAATATTGCCCCATTTATTTGGTATCTCAGAGATGACTCATCTTTCGAGCACGAGATAAAGGTACCTTTTTGCTGGGATAGAATTTTACAGTGTAGGCATTTCCTATATTGCCAGACTGGAATAAAAAAACAGTTAGAGATCCTATAAGTAGTTACCACGATCAAACCGTCCTAACCTTCTTACCAGTAACACCAGTTACAGTCTTCAGTGTCCCTTTTTGATAGCCCTCAAAGATCCCTTGGACGAGCTGCTCTGAGCTCAACCACACACTAAAAGCAAGGAGCAGGGGAACAGTGCAGCTCCCTACTACACAAAGCAGAGGCAAATTCGCTGTCGAGAACAGGAACCTTACAGGCATCCGGCTCACCAACACTTCTGACAGCCAGACCCTCTCTGCTAATGGGGAAAACATCCCCTCGAGATTTGGGGTTACTGAACCTAACAGGTTAATGGAATTTACACGGACTTCACAGCCACAGAGGTGCTTTTAAGTCAATTAGAGATGCAAGTTTGTCAATTATATGGACTATTTCTAAAAACCACATTGGATCTCAACTATGTATACATGATGAAATTGAGAAAAACTGTCAGACATATGGAGATTCAATGCTCACGACATGAAGCACGGATGCCTTGAGTTGGGGGCATGAATATGCAGCAATCATCATGCAAGATGTTACAAGAGGAACTAGCATGCCAACTGACAAAAGATGGGAACCACACACGGGTCCTAGATTAGGCAGGCAAGCAGATTTTGTACGATATAATACAATATAAATAGGAGTACGAGCAGCCACACTGTATATAGAACGCTCAAAATCCTTGAGGCTCTGGCATGGCAATGACAACATAAAACACATCAGATGCAGGAAATAAGTCACTGATTTTGACAGAAATAATTCTTAAATTATTCACTTAGGTAAAAACAGTTATTTTAGCTAGAAGATAATAATTCAAAATATAAAATGTAATTAACACCTTTAGTTTAGAAAAGATGACATTTTACCTGAACAGCAAGGGAAGATGCATTATCAGAAAGCAAAATTTGATCCTCTGTTGAAAGAAAAAAAAAACAAAACCCACGATTACAAAAAGCAGTGCCCTTTTAGCTACCAACCTGTAAGTCATTCTGGATTGCATTTCTTACACATAAAACAAGAAGCACATACATAATTATTATGCAGCTGGACTAGAAAACCTGTGATATGAATATTAAAAAAATGTATCAGGAATATTTCTCCTGCAAATGCAACAGCATTTATCACATTATACCAACAACGTACAATAAAAATGCTCACAACTGAAAACCAAATGCTTGAGCTTTATGCCAATTACTCTTCTTCTAATCAAAGTTAAATAAAACCGCATCTTCATAACTCCTCTGGCTAAAAAGTAAAAGCATTCAGAAACCTATAAAAACGGCTTGCAGTTAATATTGCACACTGTGTCTAGGTCTGTCACACAAAAGAAAGATGACAAGTTCACTGCAATAAAAATTCCATGCTTAGAAGACTAGGGCTGCTACCTATTAGTCTTCATTACTTTGCAGTCTTCTGACAACTGTAGCAGGCTGCTGAGCCCCAAATGGGGGCCATAATGTGATCTGATGATATATGAAGAGCTGCTAAAGGGAGCCTGAACCATCCTAGCCTATACATTTTAACAGTTCCTTTTTACTGAGAGCCCACTTTACCACAAGACTTCAAAAATCTGCTGCCTCAGCTATTGGTGCAGTAAATCTGCCAACTGTGCCTGCAACCACATCATTTTACACTGCCTACAGCAGCCAATATAATGAGTCAATAATAAACCAAGGACCTTATAGGCCATGAATAGCTGGTTTATATTGGCAGATGTAAGCGTAGCGAAAACCTCTGACCAGACAAACAACACAAAGAAATCTTTTAACAATTTCTGTGCTTCCTTGCAGTTAATTATCTTAGTGCATATTTAATGTGTTTTTAACAACAAAGTAATTACTAATTGCAAAGAAGTGTACCCACCCTTCAGTTGCTGATACAATGCAGCGTTTTCAGGCCAAGGCTCTGCGGCTGTGGAAAGAAGAAAAATTAATTAAGCAAGCCAAATGACAATGCGCGTACAGATGCTAACTGAACACGAACGTTACCTAGAGCAGGAACTCAAACTGTAAGGATGCTGATGCAAGATTTGACCTGCCCCAAAAATGTCCCACTGCCATTCACTTCTCCTGTACTTTTTTCTGCTCACAGAGGTACACCACAGCGCAGAAAAATTAAGTCCCAAAATTGAACAGTGCAGTAAAAGCTAAAATTCAGTCTCCACTGCAGAATGGCCCTACAATTATCAAGCAGCAAAGGCAGGTAGCGTCCCTCTGCCAGAAAGACAACATGCGTACATTGCCATCATAATTCTGGCCACTCGCCACAGCAATTATTTATTAAGATACTAAACAATGAATTCTGGAAAGAACAGAACAAAACTCAGAGGAGAGAGGCACAAACCTCAAAACCAGGTGTGAAGAATGCTTCAGAGAAATGGAAAAGCTTTCTGCCTTTTGAGGTTGTGTCCTCACTGGTCCAATATTATACTCACAAAGCTCAGGTGCTCAGCCATGTCAGAAACAAACCCGCCACAAAGACCAGGACTACCTTTTGTTTTAAATTATGTACCAGTCAACCCTAAAATGGGAATGTCAATATTCATTAAAAAACCTGCATCATCAGTTGTTCAGAACAGCTGAACAGTTGTTCAAAAAAAAAAGCAAAGATATAGAAGACAATAACATCTCCCAACTGAGAACTGCTGCACTTAATCAATCATATACCGTGTGAATTTATGGGAAAACAAAAATAATAATCAGTAGTGATTTACTGTTAATGCTAGCATTAGGATAACAGGTCATCGCATTGTTTGGTCTCTGTTACATTCTTTGTTAAATTCATTTTAGAAATCTATTTTTAAATACCAACTCAAACATGGATTCTATCCAAACTAGCTATTTGTAAATAAAATTAATGTTCTAATCCCATAAATAAAGATTTTCTTAAGCAGTGAAGTCTATAAATAATTATGTGTAATTCAGACAGGAATATGCCACTGGCTTCCGTAAGGTCATTCTCTGTGTCTTTGCCCTCAAACGCCAAGAAAATACTCATGAAGTATTAACTTTTATGGAAGTCACATAGAACTGTAAAGCTTATAACACTGTGCAGAGTTTTACAAAGGTCACTACCTTTAACATTAAGGCACAGAGCCTATCAAAGCTATACTAGTATGGGCTTGAGAAAGCAACTAATCACACTTAAGTGTCACGAAGAAATGTTTTATGTTTTATTGTAGCAGTTACTGGTTTTACACCCCTCCATTAAAGTTTTGCCCTGGAGTAAAAATTCTTGAGGTGGAAGCACATTTACTTCTTGAAATAAAAAAGACTAGATAGCGTCTGTGGTACTACAGCCCTAACTGTTCAAAATAATTTATCTAAAATACATTTCTTCAAGTCCACTGAAGTCTTGCTATAGCAAATGGAATGAGGGAATTAAGAATGTTATTACTGTACTGCAGCAAACTTGCAGTGCTGAACCGTGAGATACTTACAAAAGTAACTAAGTCACAAAGGTACGCTGCCAGCAAACAGAAAACATCCTTTTTCCATGCCCAAAATGGTACTGAGACCTTGAAATTGCACGAGCCCATTTCAACTGATAGTTTCTGCCTGACCCTTTTCAGACTGGAGTGTCAGATTTATATCAAATTCCTGGATTCCAGCCCAAACTGGAAGCAGCCTGTTCTTCCACAAGCATGTGGCTGAACTATCTCAGGCCCACTAAAATTAAATGAACTTTTCACGTTCCAACAAAAGAGCTAAGTACATCTCAAGAAGTTCAAACACTAATTGCAGTCTGATCCTGGCATTAAGCTACAGGCAGCCCTGGATATATATCACAGCTTCTTAGCACACAGAATCCAACAAGACACCACTGCTACAGCATGCCATGTCTATGTTATAAAAAAACCATGTTCGTGTCATAAAACAAAATACAAGCAGAACGGTTTTGAAATTTGTTGGCCCTTATCTGCTTAAAATTTCCATCCACGTTCTACTGACCACATCCAGATTTTCACAAATCGTATTTACTGGGGATTTGACCCTAATTTCATTAGTCATGATATGAAGTCTTTACCGCATATAGTCTTAGCATACACAGGAGCACAAACCAAACTAAAGGGAAGGAAAGCACGAGGGTAGTTTTAAATCTTTGCATTTGCTCATCCACCACCCAGCTGCATACTAACACGTCATTTGACAAGTAAATGACGCAAGGCCAAAGAGTTGCATGAAAGTCTCAGCCATTCTTATTAGGACACCTTAATTCCAGGTTTCAACAGTTTTAAGAAAATAAAAGAGTAATCCCCCTGTTCCCAGCCTCTGACAGGCTCCAGAGGGAGGTCACAACTCTGGCCGTGTCTGGACGAGGCGGACAAGTGCCCACGAGCCTTGAACCGAGGCCTTCACTTCTTCTCGAGTAGAGCAAACCAAAGATTTTACTGCCGCTGTACAGGTTGGATATTAAAACTATCAGCTTCACACTAAGATTCACATATTATTAGACATACCCTAGGAAAAGTATTCTGCAGCATGCTTTCAGAATTGTATGCGGCAGAGACAATGTTCAACGATACCAGAGGTACACACACAAAGCCCGGGCAATTCTCTGTAGGTTAAATGCCTAGTCGCTATCTCTCCCTTGTCTTCCAACTTCTACTTACTCTGCCTTCTCAGGTGTTCTGAGTATGATGTATTTTTTTCTGATGATTGAGAAGTTTAAATATACATTGCTGCATGAGATATCCGGGTTTGTGAGGTGCAAGCTAAGTTCAAAGACCAGCCCCACAGCTGCCTTCAGCCACTTCCCAAGGCCAAAACCTGCAGCTCGGGGAGCCCAGAAGCCCGCTGGGGAGCCGAGGAGGAAGAGCTGCTGAAGGGATGCCACATGCCTCCACAAGGAGAAAGCATGCAACGTCTTTAATGTACAGCAATGACTCTTGCCTTATGAATGTAGGTGAAGACATAATTTGTAGAATAATAGGCACTAATATTACACGCTGCTTCAGTTCTGTCATATTTCCAATCCATCAAGTTGATTAATGCTATAATAACTCCTCACAAACTTATCATTTGCGCGCTAATGAAGTCAAATCCAGTTTATCCTTCGGCAACTACAATCTTCTGGTCAGTAGATGCTAGTTTCCTAGCTAACAAAGGCTACCATGGCAGTACATAAAGAGAAAATTAACAAACATTATGGCAATTCAGTTTCAGAAGCAGCTTTCAACACGGCACCAAATTTACGTGTCAGATCCTACGCAACATACATTTTTATCATTAGCCGCTCACAGGATGAGGCAACTGCCTGGAAGGACGCCTTACAGGAACGCTTCTCTGCATACCTTAGCAAAAGGAACCCTCTGGTTCTTCCTTCTGCCTCCAGAACCAGAGGAACTACTATTGTGTGGTTTTCAATAGGCCTGTCTCTTGGGCTTGCGATCTTTATTAGAGGTTGTTTTCCCACCTTACTGAATTTCTTCCCATGCCTAATGAATTCAAATATTTAGTCTTTCATGTGGATTGCCTGCTGTTTGTTCAGGACAAGTGAACCTCATCCTGTTATCTTTCCCTACTTCTCCCCTACAATACTGTTTGTTTTTATGCCAGTTATAGGAAACAACCCATCTGTGGGATCAGCCCTCCTTATTAAAATTGTCTGCATTGTGTTCATAAGTTACTGGGAAGTGAAAATTAAAGGGACACAGAAAGCATCACCACATAAGCTTGGTTATCCCAGGAGCTGAGAATTCAGCAGATGCAGCAACATGAGAAGCAGAGAAGTCAAATGTCAAGCAGACTGCCTACAAAAAATATCTCCTTTGGTTTTGTAAATGACTTAAAATAAATGAAAATTTCACTAAGTTCAACATATTTGTTAGTCAAAGCATTTTACTTATTAACAGTTTAGCATAGAAAATGCAGATTTCAAAGAGTTAACAGGGCTCTTTGGTATCAAATTAGAATTTTAGAGGAAAACTCTGTGAACTGGTGTGTTTCATGTTCCCAGTGGAGTTTTAATTACTCAGGTTTACAACTATTAAAACAGATTCCTAGCCTCCTTGTGAGGCTAGGAATGACTTACAAAACATTACTGTTCACGGAAAAAGTTTGCAAAGCACAGAATGAGGCATGACAGTCCCATCAAATTCTTTGCCACCAAAAAAATATTGCATCAGGTGCATTCTTCAGATTTTGGGATGAAATGTGTTACTCGAGCTACGCTAAAGGCAGAGATATATTCAATTAGCATTTTGATTTCAACGTTTCCAGATGTTTCAAGACTGTCATTTCAATTGTAAGAGCATCCAAATACTTTTGGGACAGCAAGAGAGGAGAATGCACATATGCCCTAAGAAGAGATACTTAAGAGCATCAAGCTTCAGTATCAGCAGGGGATGAGCAGCTGAGCTGAGGCTTACACACGTCTCAGCTCCAACTAATGCTCTCGAAACAGGATGCACTGTACTTCTCTGGGGTCTTTGCACAGAGGTGAATTTCAGTTCCAAGAACGGGTTGCCATAACATTCCCCCAGTGACGACTGGGGAAGAGGAAGCCATCACATCTCAAGACTCTCTGCAGAGCTTCGGTCCCACCAGCAAATTGTTCCAGGCTGTTCAGACATCTTATTAGAGGACCAAACTTTGTTTCAACTCCTACACTCTAATAACTGGGAAACTATTCATCCCATGTCAGAGCTGCCTGGATGGATGGGGGGAACAGACGTTTTCATCCCCTTTCCCCAAGCAGCTTCACAATGATGAAAGAGTTGTAATGAAATAAATGGCTTACAGTTAGGCCTTTAATCCCATTCCTTAAAAACTAAGTCTGACTGTAAAATAGAGAAGACTAGAACTCTTTACATGTTAAATTGTGGAATATGCTAAAGATCAGTTTCACAGTTTCAGAAGCCTAGTGTGAAGAGCCAGTTTCGAGCAGTATGGTACGTGACGTGCTTGCCTTGCTAGCCTGCCACTCCTTCAGCATACGCTATCAAGCTACAGCATTCCTGAGTATCGGGCACAGACACACGAAGGAGACCTCCAGGTCCAGGCATCAGTGCTCTCTCCTGTGTGGGAAATGAAGTTATTAAAAGATTTTGCAGGACAATGTTCAACTTGAAGTTAAGTTGTTCCCAGTTCTCGGCACTACCACAGAATTTGGGTGGGGCAAGAACATTTTCAAAAGGCAATGCAGAGAGAAGTTATTTTCAAACTTCTAGCTATAAAACTAGCATACACTTTCTAAGAATCAGGGCTGAAGAATTAACACCAAATGTTATTATCCCATAGATTATTTTTCAAGTACTGAAACTACACTGCGAGCCAAAGGAGTAGTAAAACAAGACACTCTCTGCCTCGAATCTCCTCTAAACCAAAATCTACTGAATCCTCACTATGCCAGTAATGTATCCCTCAACGTCTTCTTTCTGCTTCTGTAAGTAAAGCTCTGAATGAGCTAACCACCTCTTTCACGCAGTTTGCTGTGTGCTACTATGTAGGTGAAGGTAGGGCCTGGCCTGGGAACACCTGATCTTCTCAGACAGAGCAATTTCCTGAAATATTAAGTGGAAGTTTACAGACCATACAGAAACAAAGACTGCTTCTCTGAACTCACCAGATTTGCACGGATCATTTTCCTTTCTGTTATATTAAGCGCTTTCATATTAAACTTGCATAAAGAGGAGGAAAACTAAAACATCTGTATTTACCAGTTTGGTTCACATGGCATTAAAGGCCTGTTGAAAGAGCCAAGAGGCAAGATACCCTCTATTAAAAACCCAAAAAGTTGGCATTAATTTGAATCACTGTATTCCAATATTACAGCTGGAGAGATTAACTTACACATTATTTCCACATAGTTTCCTTCAGCCTCTCCCTAGGTACAAAAGTGATTAAATTATAATGAGATACCTCAGAACTGTTTTCTCACAAGAATAAACACCAAGAAATTTAGCCTTACATTTGGGCAACGGCCACATCCAACAGCATTATTTACAAGTCCCCAGGATGTTACAAACATCGTATCAGGCGGCAGGAAGGCAGTCAACCTGCTCGGCTCCCCAAGACTGGTGTTGTGCGGGGGGAACTGCTGCTCCCTAAGTCCCAGGTGCAATAACCCAAAGAAAACCACCCTGGAAACTATCCCACAGACTCCAGAAGGGAAGAGGATTATTAATAGTTTGACATCAAGGTGAACAAAAAGAAGCAGGTGATAACTTCCTTCTCTTTTTGTAATGCAAATCGGTCATATTTGAAGTAGCAATGTATTGTTTAAAGAGAAAACGCCAGGAATTTATGCGTCTCTAAATCCTTACTACAGGAAGTAAGTGTAGGAATATACTTTGATTGACATCATGAAGCTGCAGCCACTTTGGAACCAAAACAGTTAAAAATACACATCTCGTACGTTAAAGGCAATCAGCGAAGGAAGTATGAGAAAGTTGTGAATTAGCTGCCTTAAGACCCACCAGTTCAGCCCACCCACACTGAGTACAGATCAATTTCATGTAATTGGCCTGATACTGTAAACTAACAAGGGCCAAGAAAAAATGAAAGCATCAGCAACTCCCTGGCTCTGCTGACAAAGGACCAAGAAGCGTCTCACAGCGCCTTGCCAAATGAAAGCCGACTTCCACGCACGTTAAACAGCATGCATTAAATCATGCATCAAATAATTACATCATTTGCTTAAATCCGTCCCAGGCCTCCTTCTTCCAGATATTACAATTCAGGTAAATCATGACTGTTCAGTAATTATTGATCGAGCACACGTGTCACCATAAAGACTCAATCTCTGCAGCAATTCCCAAACTCGAGCTTCCCGTGGCAGGAGCTCTATGAGAGGCTGAGCGTGACACGACTGCAACAGCCATTTAGTATGACATGATGTGCTCCTCAACCCTCCAAGAAAGCTATGAATCGCATGTATCCAAGCGCTTGTCCAGCTCTGTTACTGCCCTTGTGCCGACAGCTGTGCATCAGCCCTGCACGGAGCCCGGCACCCTGGCTGCTGGGGGTGGCTCGGTGCCTCCGCGCACACAGTCACGTCTCACGCTCACCAACGGGGCCAATGCAGCTCAACAGAATCAAGTTCCCGCCTGCAAATCGTTCCTAAACCAACATTTGGATTTCTCCAGAAAAGCGGGGAGAGCGCCAGCTCAATGACCTCAAAAGATGTATTTGTCAAGTCCTGACAAGGTAGAGTTGTTTTACTTATTCTTGATGTTCAGCATAAAGGCTCCATTTCGCAGAAGCTCTGCAATTCTTAATTATAGCTTTTAAAAGATCTCTAAATTAGCCTCTTCCCTTTGTGCCACTTTGGCCCTGATTCAAGACATGAAGCTTCAAGCACAGGGGCTGTCCTGAAGAGAAGGACAGCGGAGGTACGACACTCAAGAATGCCCTAAGTGCCTTACCGGACTAGGATGATTCTGAGCGATGTTACCTACACCCATACACTTTAACAGTCCTTTAGAAGCCCTTTCAGATGGAGAACCCCTCCTTCCCTGCAGCAGTCTGAACTCCTCCTCCCCTAAGGACGTCTGGCGGGCAGTTTGAAAACCCCTTTGTAAAGTGCCCTGAGGAGCTCGCTGCTTTCTCATCCGCAGCACCTCTGATCCACGACAGACATCCTACACGTCTGTCCCACCGGACAGACCTCAATAACCCCTATCTGCTCCAAAAGCGACTCCTTATGCACGCTCCTCCTGCCCACCTGGCCCCTGCAGCCTTTCATTAGGGCTCATCGTCATTCTCTCTTTTCTCTTTCATGTCCCGCGCAAAGCCCTGCGCGCAGCACAGCAGCATGCTGGCAACAGACTGAGCCGGAGCCTTGAAGCGCCGCGACCACTACACAGGAGAGCATCGCTGGCATAAATGCAAGCAGGGCTAGTAGAAAGGGGAAGATGTCGGTGCCTCTTCTGCTGCTTTAGGGCTCACAGTCTACAAGGCACCCGCACACAAAAAAAAAGAAAAAAGAAAAAGAGACAACAATATTTGCAACAGTATCTCCCAGCCTCTTCCTCGCCTCTGGGAAACACTGCAGACTCCCTGCTTCAAAATCTGAATGTATTTATCCCTGTCTCATAATCATACCCTCACAGTCTTCCTCATTTCTTTTTCAAGACTTTTTCAGTGAACAAACTCTACCATCTCCAGAATTTCTCCAATATGGCATTCAAATGCAAAAAAATATACATATGCAGTTGCACAAAACCACTCAGAAAGTTCTTGGTAGGGATGCAAGCATTACGTCGGTTTCAATTTCATTATACAACAGCTAGGAAGGAAGACAGGAACGAAGCTTTCATTCATTCTTGTGCAGGTCGGAGGAACCTACAGAAAGAAACCAGGTTAGTGCCTTGGGACAGCGCGAGAGGAGAGTGTCCTGAGTGCAACCAGAGGGCAGACAGAGAAAAACCTGTTTCCTCCCCAAAGTCAGACTTCTGGGACCTCTCCTGAGCTGAACAGTTAGGCTCCCAAAGAGCATTCATACCCGACTCATCTTGCAACTGATGAAACCTCACTTGCAAATCAAATTAGACAACATCAAAATAAGCATTCCTCTTCGTTTACTAATTTTGTTGTCGTATTTCTAGAGCAATACAGTTTCCTGCCATGGGAAAAAAGTAGATACCACGTTAGCAGAAAACACGTAATAATAAAATCCTGATTAGGGGAAGAATGCTTAGTCTTAATGGAGCCAGAAACAACTGCAGAAGGATATGATTTTATAAGCTGTAATTATTTTTTAAGAAGCAATATAACTAACTCAAAGTGAAATATGTACTGGACTATGATAATTATGAAATAGTCATTTTTCCTCTGCCCTAAGAAAAGACTAGACAGGCAATCCACTCAAAGGATTGATTCAAATCAAGTCATAAAACATGTGCCCGAGCACAGACTGCCAAGAGCAGCCTAGGAGATTTGTTTACTGAAACTGAATAAGAGTTAAAGGGAATCCTTTTAGTTTGATTACACCCACACACACAAAAAAAGCACACGTGCATGTCCCCAGCCTGAAGTACGCTGTAAGATAAAATCAAGTAGCTTAACAAATTTGGTATTTTCAAAACCATCTCTTGACTACAAGCACCTCTGTAGCAGGCTTAAATAAGCTGTGCTGCAGACAATTTATTATTAAACGAAAATAACTATTTTTTCACCATACATAGACAGAAGCTGATAACATTTACATATGCACATTCTGATACACAAAATGCATACTCAGTTTAAATCTTACGTCCTTTATGTGCAGGAACAATTTAAGAGGTCAGTTTTCATTCCCTATGTTTGTTCTAAGCCAAGTTGCAGCTCGTCTTAATACATAAAACATGCACGTAGGAGATTTACTTCTGCTCTGGCATATCACACTGGAGGTAGACTCGCTGTGAATGTAAAATATCTAAAGGCAGAAGGGCATCTGTTTTTCAAACTGTATTCATTTCCCTTAGTACTAAAACCAGCCTAGGACCTTTGGACATAACTCAACTGCAGTAAACAGAAGTAATTTTCCAGAGATCAAATGACAAGCAAGGATATTATTTTCTCTTTTTGATCGCTGATCTAAAACTAATGGGGGAGGGAGAAGGCGGAAGAAGGGGACTAAGCATATTGAGCAATTTAGTGATCAATTAAACAACTTTTCAACAATCTCTTCTAGATGATTTGAGCTGTCAGCTTCTCCGAACTCCTAGAGTTAGAGACATTAATATTCTGGACCACTTGAAAGCTGGCATTCTAATTCTTCTTATAGTATAAACACTCATTTCCTATCCTGTTACAGTGTGATTGATGCTAAGCTACTCTACACAAATTCTCTACCATACTACGCAATTAATATTTGCTACAGTTCAGAAATCGATTATTTAAAATGTGGCACAACATGCCTGCAATTCACAAAGCTATGGAAATATTTATTATTCCTGGAGACACAGCATCAACACAGCATTTCCACCCATACATAATAGAAAGTGTTCACAATATGGAGATAAGGCACTATTAGAAAAACTTTTGTTAAGCTGTATTTTTCCTCCCAGACACATCATTTTTCTTCCTCAAAAATATCCGTGGGACGTATATATCTTCTCAGTAGCAGAATGAAATATTCTCTGTGTCTGTGCAATGTCCCATTGTGGTGGGTATTGGCCAAGATCCTGGATAACTTAATTTTCCTAGAAAAATTTTCCAATATGAAAAAATTGAGCAATTTTGCCTTTACTTAGTTTCAGTCTGGGACTGATACATAATACAGATGAGCTAAGAAGGCCATGACCCACTGGCAAAGGTATTTATTATTTTCGAGGTAGATAACTGCTTCTGACACTGATTTGCTTTTACAAAAGCAAAGGCAAAGTCGTAATTTTGTTTTAAAAAATGATCCGGTGGACAGGCCCACAACAAAGATTTGTACCGCACCTTAAGTCCTGGTAAGTAGCTGCACATCCAGCAGAAGTAGAAGATCAATAGAGTAAGCAAGAACCATTTCTGCTCTGCAAAAATAGTGAAGCATTGCCAGCATTTCTGTATTAGCTACCTACATATTTCTTCACCTAGGTAAACGAGCATCACTTGACCCATGACTGCCAAGTAAAAGATGAGGTGTTACTGTCCTAGGCCTATTATGTTTTAGGAAGGTCCAGATGCGCACGAACACCTCTGATATCCTCAGAGCCCCACTTTAGTAGCACAGTTGTTTCATGTGTTTGTCTGAGGGCATGCAACTGCCCCAAACGGGAGGCAAGAGTCTGCCCAGGAACAATGCAAGAACAGCTTGGAAAGATGGGAAAGGAAAGAGGCAGCTGCTGCAGAACTTCATCTTCTTGTTTCCAGCTTTTCAAACACACATTTTTCTTACACTACCACTGTACAGATGCCTACGTGCAATACAGTTTTTGAGTTGGTATTTGTAAGTCCAGCAGAAAGTAAGTAAGTATCAGCAACATGTCGCTCTAGAGTACTCAAAAGGCCACAGAGCAAACAAATACAGCTGAATCAACACCTACTCACGTTTGTAATTACCCTTGTGTTTCACAATATAAATGAATAAACTATACTAAGATGAAGGGATGCAAGACATGGACTCCTGATGGCTCTTGAACAGGAGACGTTTATTCCCTTTTTCACTACTACGTATACTTTCCCCGTAGCCCCACACGCTGTCCACGTGCCCGAATCTGTCATACAATTGGTTAGAGACCCTCAGACACGTGCCTCAAGCAAGCCAGAAACTGGCCACTGCCCAAAGCTCATCTTTAACACTGTAGCCAATTTACTTTATCTCGACCTTGCTCAAGTTTTTGGTTCTACCGCTGTTTTCCTCATTATCTCTAACTCAGGGACGTGTGAAACAACACAAAGCTCCCTGTGAATTCCATTCCCACACTAAGATGGTGCCAGTAAATGGCACAAAGCAAAGCAATGCTGAGGCCCTAGTCCCCACGCCCTGAGGAACCTGGGTTCTGGCCCTCAGAACGTGAGCATGACCCGTGCTAACATCTATGAATTAACAAATTCCAGTCCAAGAGCCTAGCACAACTTTCAAGGATACCTGTGGGTCCCTCTGCACACACAGATTCAAGGTCCTCTGCCTTTCCTCTAATGTATTGGTCCCAAACAAGTCTGCTCTGCAGTCTTTAAATTCATATTAGAAATCCAACTTGGACTTCCATGTCAGAGCCTCCACCAAGTGCGAGACAACTCAGCTCCTGGGACAAATGCCAACTTCGTCCTCAACAGGGTGGCAGAGATAAGTATGCTGCTTCCTTGCAGTATTTATACTTTGTGAGTCTGCGTAGCAGAAAGAAACCAGCAACAGTGATAAATGAGTAAGGAGAAATCCGGCCAACGCACCAATTCTCAGCGCGCAAGACACTAAGTGGATTTTGAACACCTTAGCAAGGAATAATCTGAGCTGCATGGTTTTTCCTTGAGAGCATGTCTGGCTAATGCACTCAGCAGCGATGCACATCACTTGTTTTACGACCAGGCTTACAGCCAGTTTATTCGGCCCAGCTGTGAGCCACCCGAGCACCAGCGAGAGCAGAGGCATCCTTACGCCTCTCGGCTTCCCAGAGCAACACAAGCAACGCGGCACATGCCCCGGGGAGCGAGGCACCGCACTGAGCTCTCCTACAGGAGGCTGGGTTGCAATGGCCAAATGGATAAATGCGATGTATTTCTGAACCACTGGGAAGGACGTACTTAAAAAGTTATTGCATCAAGGTGAAAGTGCCCGGCAGCACAGCCAGGAGCCACGGGCGGTAACGGAGCGCAGCCCGACGTGAGCACACGGCCATGCCCCCGAGGGATCCGGCAGGGTGGCCGCGGTGGCCGCCCGCTGCTCGGGGCGCAGAGACGGGGGAATTCCGGGCCTAGCCGCGGCCACCCCGCCCCCGGCGCCCGGCCGGAGCTCCCCGGCACCCCGCGGAGCGAGGCGCGGCCGCGGCCCCGGCCCTCCCGTCCCGCTGCCCGAGGTCACCCGGGCTGCCCCGCCTGCCCCGCCGCAACCGCGGCTCCCGGGGGACAGGAGCTGCCCGCCCGCCCCGGCCCGCCCCTCACCGGCCAGCTGGTTCATGAAGGCCTCCGCCACCAGCGACATGGCGCGGCCGCGCTGCGAAGGGCGAGCGGGCCCCGGCAGGCGGAGGGCACGGGCAGGAACTGGGGCCGCGCCGCGGGGCCGACTGCATCCGGGGCCTGCTCCGCCCCGGACCCGCCTCCCGCCCGCCCGCCCGGGGCGGGGCCCGCGACCGAGCCCGCTCCCCGGGCGGCCGTGCGGGGCCGCTGCCCGCCGAACGCGCCGCGGGCGGGGCCTGGGCGGTGTGGGCCGGGGGGAGGCCGCGGGTCGGGCTGCGGCCTGCGCCCCGCCGGCTGGGGGGAAGAAGGGGAAGTGCCTCGGGGCGCTTCTGGGCCAGAGAGCCTGTGGGAAGGGCGGGCGTGCTGTGTAAAAGCACGCGTACCGATAAACAGGTGCAGAGAGAATTTACATGTGGTGTAACGCCAGCACGGGGGCTTGTAGTGTACCTGCAGTGTAACATCAGAGGTTCCCTAGCCGTCTTCATATGATACTTTGTGGAGCTACACATGCAGCAATAAAACTAAATTACAAACCTTTCAAGATGTGGAAATGCACTAAATCAAACAACCTTAATTCTGTCACTTGAGTTCCTCTTCTGTAGAGGACCAAAAAAACACGCAGCTCAGATCTTTCATAGGTGCTCCAGGCCATAAACCACAAATGACACGTTCCCACCAATTCATACGATGGTTGCACAGCTTCTGGTTTCTCTGCAGCCCTGTGATAGCCACACAGAACTTCATGCTTCATAGAAGGCAAGCACAAAATGGTGGAGGACATCTTTGTGTATTGTGATAAGCATTTTCAGTTATACAAATACCAACAAAAGAAGCTCTACTTGTCTCACTATGACTCAACTGCCTTTTCTGAGTATTGTCATTGTACATCATTGAAATAGAATTTTCCTTAAAGTGTTTAGTGGGTAGAGGATAGAAACTTAGAAAGACATACGAGCAAAGTGGTGTTTTGGGACTTATGTCTTGATCTCCTTAGTTAATCCAGTCTGAGGAAAAATTTCTTCGAATTCGCATCCAATTGAAATGTTATCTGAGACACAACTGCATACTTAGCCGCGGTGTAATAATTCTCTTCACTTGGAAATATAATCACAAGGGGAGTGAAAACACAACTGCAATCTGTCAAATGGTAGCAAGAAATGCTGGCCAATATCATGATAGATGAGAATATTTATCCTAATTCTGAGTATTGTGGTGGATTCTTGGGTTGACTATTGCCCACATCTCTATCCAGTAAACAGTAGTAAAGCGTATGCTTGGGGAGCAATGACATTTGTTGTTTAACTCATGGCAGATGCCAAATCCTTCAGCAGTATAAACACGGCTTAATTCTGAAATATCGCAGACATTTCAGATTTGTACTAGTAGAAAAATACATGGAAGGATAATTGCAGATGCTTTGCAGCTCTTTGTGATATATTATGTGTACACAGCTTTGATTATGATCCTATGGAGAGGAGTGAGGGCAAGGGTACACTGGACCGGTAGAACAACATCAAAGGACCTTTAAACATGCTCTGGATCAGACAAGTCCCCAGTCACAGGCACTCTCTACTATTCATGGAAAGTCAGCTTAGCTAGCTTGCTTCACATGACATGTAGAGGCAACATCTAAGGAGCTGAAAGGTGTGAGTTCAGGCTATTCCACATTTTTTGGATGAAAGGATCACAGTGTTTTTCGTTTTTAAATTCAGTGTAGAAAGAGCTACTGGGAATGCTGTAACCAGCCCTACGATCTGCCAAGAAAGGCAACTCAATCCATCTTCAGTTCCTCTGGCACTCAAGTTTTATGGAGCTACAACACACATGAGGATTTAATCCCAATAGTTCTCTGGAGATAACGGAAATGACTAAATATGGTTTAGAGCCTGAAAGTAGAAAAAAGGTTAACCTCTAACTGCCTGAACATGCCACACTAATTGCAAGTTAGAATTCTTCCCTGAAATGAACAAGAACAAAGATGTTAGATATGGCTGTACATCCCTGGAGTGTGTATCAGTTGGACCGTTAATTTTTTGACCTTTAAAACAAATGAGCAAAGAGGAGAGGCAACGTGAGCATAAAACAATCTGAATTTGACAGAAGGCTGTTCCAACAATCACAAGTGCTTTCTTTATGGATCATACCAAATATGTTCTTTTCAACGTACTGGATGAAAATGCTTCCTGAATTGTCTTGTGGACATTAAGTTATAACTAAAGGAACTCAGTTAAGGGTATAGCTGCCTTTTCTTCATCCCAAGTTAAGATTCCATATGCAAGACAAACTTTGCATTTTGAGATGTACATCTTGCCTTTAAGGCACCATTAATTTCTTAGTCTTAATTGGATAGAAGTCTTTCTTAGTCTTTGGATATAAAGACTATCCAAAGTTTAGAAAAATGCTGTAACATTAAATCATGAATCCAATATGCAGGTTGCAGAGAAGGTAATGGAGATGTGAAAGACTTAGTTATACTTTAAGAATACCTCATTTTATCAAATAGACTTATTGTACTGGAAAGGACAGATAACACAATGATATGTTTCAGTCTAGGTAGGGTAAGATTTTAAGTCTTGTTTGCTGGTACATACCAGAAGATATCTGTGAAACGAATACAGGACGGTATTAATGTTTGCAAAGTACTTGAAATTCTCTGACAATTAGTATTTAATTACTCAACATTGTTACTAAAAATAAATTCCACTTCACATGGGAGTGGAAGAGTGCTATTAGAGCAGTAACAAAAGCAGAAGAAAATATACTGGGACATGGACTGAAGCAAATATACAGGGACAACGGACTGAAGATTGAAATCAATGATATGAAAGAGGACTGATTATTTTAAAATGTTGATGAAAGCCACATTTCTAGTTAAAGTTGTAAATTGAATAGCACCAAAATTACAGAAACTGAGCAGCCTTGAGACGTTGAATGGCTTGTATTAAGAAATTACAAGTCTAAATTGAGCTTAAATTAAGTACTATCAGTACTGAGAAGGCCAAAAACAAGATGGTGCAAAAGTTGCCCTGGTGAGGCTGAGTGTGAACGAGGTATGAGCTAGGCCAAATGCAAGTTAGCACCTAACCAGAAAGGAAGGTTTCTCTGTAGAGCTCAGTTTGGTACAAACAGCTCATCTCCAGAAATGGAGATGGATGATGCAAACTAACTCGTAGAAGAGAATTACAGAAAGAATCCAGCAGGTATTGACAAATATATATCAAGAAAAATACACCAACAAATCCAAACAAGTAGCCAAAATAGGAAGAAAACTGCTGTGAATGGAGCATGCTCTGTGCCTTCAAAGTGTGGCAGGACAGAAGTGTTCAGGCTTCCTTCCCTGGGACTGAAGATCGGGGTGGTGTTTCTTGTTTCTGTATTAACTGTCCTCCTCCCTGCTCCCACTGAAAGGACCGTGAATGCAGAGTATTATAGGAAATGCACCAGGGAGATATCTAGTGATGATAGGTGTTAGAAATGAAGCTGATTCCATCACCACATTTACCTCTCTATTCAACACGCCTCTCTCCTCCCCCTTGCCCTTTGAGGAAGGGAATCGCTCCTGCTGAGCCTGGCTTCCTGCAGGGCCTGCATGCAAATTGTTTCTTCAGCTGGCCACATGATTCACAAGCTTCTTTCTGGTAATTCTTGCTTCATACCATGGAAAGCTTCCCAGCTTTCACAGATTTTAAAGGCATAACAGCAGATCCCAAGGAGCTAGTCCCTCTCATTTCGATACTGAGAGAAGAATGCATTTTAAGATAGAATTTCAAGGGAAAGCAAAGGGCAGAATTAGACTATCCATGGGGCTTTTTATTCCGGAAGCTCAAATGGAGCAGCTATAGCAGAACCATTACCCCTTACTAAGGGTCTCACCTTACATAGGCGTGCCCAGAAAATGAAGCACAGTTTTCTCATAGCTCACCTCTCCACATAGGCTGCCTTTACCAGGTAAATTGTTAATTGCTAGGGTTGAACTGTCCACCTGGGAAGCAGGACTAGGTCATATATATGGATATATATGCTCAATTTAAAATTGATTAAATTTGAATAAAGATTAATCTACTACCTAGAAAATCCCAAGACTGTTCTTATTAGTTTCTTTAATATTATTTGGGCAATTTGTAACACACATATTTAATTTGCATTGCTTTTCTGTTCCGTGTTAATATTTAATAAAATGCACAGCACCGCTATCAATAGCACATACCAATAGCTGCAGTTGTAAATATCAGCTTTGCAGATGGCATTGAGTTGTTAGGAATATTTTTGCAGGAGGAATTGGGAGATAACAATGAAAGACTTTGGTCTTTTGCTTTAAGGTGTTTAGATTCTAACACATCCACTATTGCTGGCCATACAACTTAAGTGTAGCTGGCAGCTGCATGATGGGACATAAGATTGAGCAAATCCCCAGAGAGGGCAGGAGTTTGAGTTTCTCCAGACTTGAGTTCTGCTCAGTTTCACGTGTGCGGTTCCCAAGTTCATGAAACACATCATAGGGTAAGTCCGATTGAACATGGACACAATGGTATTGTGTGCCAAACACCAACAGCAAGCATTCCTCTTCAGAGCACTGTAGAGGTGGTGGTGGATACTGCAGAGCTGTTCTGTGCTGCTGAGCGACCTTTCTTCATCCCAAGACAACCGCCTCAGGCCACATGCTGCTTGACAGACCCCTTCAGAGCACTTTCTCAGCACACAACTGGGGAGCTCTGCCCAAACTGCTGCTCTCCATTTCCATGGAGCAGGTTTCTAACAACTCAGGCCTTTCCAAAACACAGGAGGAGTGCTGACAGTCGTAGATTCAATTAAGAATGGTTCTTTCTGAAAGAGAATTGTGCAGAAATTTCACTGGTGAGTGAAATCTCTGAAACAGACTGCTTGTGTGGTATGGCTGGTGTTTGAGAATAGGCCAAGTGGTAGTGAGGGATTCGTCTCATTTAGAGGCAGCAAACAAACCAGTACTGAAATGCCTTCTCCTCGCCTGGCCTGCTGCCAGGCTGCCCCTCTGGTGTAACTTAGGGCATCCTGCGGGCTGCTCTGAATTATGCTGCCTGTCAGTGTCTTTAAAAAGCTATTATGGCTGCTGGGAATCTCTGCAATGAAGGAAGACTCAAGCATGTCCTCCCTGCCAACACATCCAGTGCCAGGCAGCAGCAGGAGGGTGTTTCTAGCACAACTTCATGCCAGAGGTTCTCCATGCACTAAGCAGCCTGGCAGAGCATACGGAGAAACAGATGGATCCAGACTAACGTGATCAAATAGATCTCACAGGGTATTCGGTATACTTTTAATGCAAGTATCTGCCTGTCAATTGTTTCGCACAATCCACTGTTTTTCAGTATGAGGAGTGGTGCCAAAATCACCCAAGTACAAGTCAAATTCCACGTTTTTCAGTCACACAACGTCCTGAGATCTTACTCACAGGGGTAAAGGAGGTATTGCTCTATGTGGGAGCGCAAAGGCAAACCTGAGGCCTAGCTTTGATCTCCACATCTTCTGTGTATTTGTTTGGGAAGCTGACATGCATGTCTTGTAGTAGCATTAATGACTAAGCAGGGAATAAAGGTGTTCCTGTGAAAGTTCAGCTGTATTTTACAATAGACTTCACATTATGAATATTAGCTGCATGTTGGTCACAGTATTCCCTTGTTTTTATCACCAGGCAAATATAAATTTTGGTCTAATAGTTGTGCAAATAGAATAAGGTACAACTTCTAAGAACATACTTCTATAAAAATTCAGTAGTCAGAGTATTAACACTAACCACTTTGCACTTATGGAAGACACCGCATACTTAATTGACAAATCAATTAATGCTGATGCATTTCCAGCAACCCACATGAGGACAGAAAGTTTTCGTAGAGTTTTAAGATGTACAAAAATAGCATTTCTGAAAGCAAACGGGATCTCAAACTGCGTATGAAAGCCATTAGATGAATCATTTTCTCCTCCCTTTCTCACCTCCTTTCTTGCCTTCTTTTATTCAGCGGGGTCAGATTTTCAGGGGTGCCAAGTCTATTTTAGCACATCTGTCATCCTCACAGCTGCACTGAGCAAGCATCAAAGCAGTTGTGCAGAAATCCTCGCGTCACTTTTTTCCTTACTGGAGGCATCATCAGCCCCCAGGCTTCTGCACATTGCTGTCATTCACAGCAGCTGCTGAGGAAATTTTCCCTGTGCTGAGAAACAGATAGATCTTGAAGTTAGGTCTTGATCTTCCCAGCTTTACCTGAGCCTCCATTTGGGGGCTGCCCGCAGGTGGTGTCAGGGCACAGCAAGGGTTGGCAGGGCAGAGCCTCTACAGCAGGCCCAGCCCAGGGCATCGGTCACTTCCATGGGGACAGGGACGTCAACCCATAGATGAGGGCACAGCCAAGCATAAGCTTTACCTAGGTAAAGAGGGATGTTGCCCTTGTCTGAGCTTTAAATAGGTGTCCTGGGCCATTGGGCAGGGTGTGGTGAGGGCCCCAGGTGGGGCTTGTCGGGCCCATTAGTGTACACAGGGCCTTGGTAGGGCCTCAGCAGCACATGGAGCACATTTCTCCATGCAAGTGGTGGATTCAGAGCAATAGATCCACATAGCTGGTGTTATATGGGACCAGGTTTGGGCTCTTAAACAAGAACTCCGATCAGAGAGGTCTGCAAGCAGGAGCTCCCAGCAGGGAGACAGCAGCTTCAGCTGGACTTTCCCTGCACATGCCCTCACGTGGTCAGCGCTGCTTTCCTCCACCTTCCCTGCCATGCTGACTCTACCTTTGGCTGCCTTGGGTCGAACCTGTGATAACAGACTGCTTCCATTCTTGACCATCTTTTTTTAATCCCTAATTGATCAGACACAAAATATATGTATATTTAAGCATGGATCATGGTTGCATCACCAAAACTGCAGGAACGTCAAAGTAGCAATCACGGCTCCAGCTGGTGGTAGCAATGGCTCTAAAGGTTCATCCTCATATTTGTATAGCTCATACAGCAGCAAAATCCTGAACCGTCTTGCCAATGAAAGTCAGAATAATCGTTCACAGTTTGACTGTAGGCACTTGTTAGGCAAGTCTTCTCAAACTCTAAAGATGTTATCTGGAAAACTAAAGAGCTGTAATTGAGCTCAGTTTCTGGACAAGTGTGGTAAATTCTGAGGAGGTTTATTAATTCATCAAAGCTCCTTGTGAGAGGATCTGAATCCTTCTCTGGAGGCTAGCATAGAAAGAATCAACTTTCTTCTTTTTCCTGTAGAAATGATCACAACAGCCTCCCCTGCATGGAGGGAAAAGGCAGCTATAATGAATTATTTATCCGTAGCACACTATAAGAGGGATGTACTGTGATTAATTGTAGAGCTGGGCAGGAAATGGTTTCCTTCTCCCAAAAGATTTTTGAGATAAGAAATGTGTCGCTGTTTCACACTGGGATAAAACCAAAACCCCTTCAAAAGATCTTAGAAATAGAAGACAGAAAGTAAGACCCACCTACAAAAAAAAAAAAAAAAAAATCATCAGTCCTATGTGTACAACTCTCTTGCAAAAGAAAACTCTGACAAATTTATAACATCGGAGATGAGAGTTTGCTGTGAGATTCCAGGAGTCCTAACCATCCCACTCTACCTGCGTAGCCCTGGGGAGTGCTCTAGTGAGGAGGTTTCCTGGCTGAGGGCTCTGCACAAAGCAACACACTGGAGCAGGGAAACAAACACCTCTGATCTCATGTGAGCACTCTCACTGCTGAGTCAGGATGGGACACAGCTCACAGCTTCTCATGCAGGAGGCACTGTATGACTCACTGCAGCAGAAGAGTTGAGAACTTGGCCCAATTACTCAGTCCTCAGAGAGCAATCTGTTGTTTGTACGGACCTTTCTGTTTTTACAGAAAAATGCTACAGAGCTGAGTCATATTTTATTAACCTGTTTGCCTCTAGATGTGAAATCTCCTTTTCTTTAAAAAGCTTACAGGGAAGTGAATTTTTATTTTTCTGAATCATTCCCCCTGTATGCCTCATAAATAAGAAGCTTTTCTCTAGATTTTTTTTCAACACTTCCAGTTTAAACATGTAGCCTGGCCATACAGGAGCGTCCTGGTGTATTTCTGAGGGAGGCTGAAAATTGATTCACTACATATGATGTAACAGAAACTTCAGAAGTTGAATCTACTCCACTTACAGACACTGTCTTTTTCCATAAAGGGAATAAGAAAAGCTTTGCCTTACCTTCATTATGGCTGTAGAAGTTCTTACTTGTCATCGTTTCTCCCCAGGGTACAACAGTGGTAAAGAAAAAAACGATGATGACTGAAATGACTTGAATGTATACACATTAAAAACATATGGTCGTCTAATTGTGGGTATGAGCTGGTGAGGCTGGATACCTCCAGAGATCAGATAGATTCTTTTTCTGGCACCAGTAGAAGGATGTGAGAAAAGCACCAGGCATCTCCTTTGGTCCTTTTTGAGACAAGCAGAGAAATAAAAAGTGTATGCTGTGTGAGCAAACATTGCTCACTTAGCAGTGCAGCAGTGATTTCAGAATGTTTTGCAAAGAATATGCACTTTGAAGCTTTTTTAACACTGGGACATGAAAATGGAATGTCTCATTCAGAAGCGTTTTGAGCCACATGTGCCAGATTCAGTTTCCACAAACGTGCAAAAAGCAGAGGCTAGCTAAACTCCAGTCCAGCTACCAGCCACATGTAAGTGTGACATCCCCAATTCATTATCTCCTCTTAATTCCCCAAAGGCTGGCAAAAGTTACAAGGCTAATGTTGTTAGAATCTGAAGTCTTCTTAGTCAGATGCTCAAAATTAAATTTGTTTAGTAAAATGAATACCTGGGCTTGCCAATATATCTCAGCTCTGGTGCAGGAGACTTACACTGATGGGTCAGATGGTCAGTCAGCCTGCACTATCAGCATAGCTGTAGTCTGGAAACAGCATGAGAATGCGTGAGTGATGATCTCTCTGCAGCGTGGGGTATCAATTATAATGCTGACCATGCAGTCTTCCTCTGCGAGGCTCAACTACAAAGTTGTCATCATCATGATGTTATGTGCAGAGGAACAGAATGACATTTCAGACATTTCTTCCTTCCTCTGGCAGTGCTATCAAGATGCACAGTCAGTATGTCACGCCAGAGCTTCCACTCCTGTCTCAAGCTCCCTGAGCCCATCTCCAAGTGGAGCCTCATGATATTCAAAAATCAGAGCTATGCATGGTGGAAAGTCAGAACACTTTCACAGTTTCTCCTATAAGGACCCCGTTACTATCATTAGGGTGGTGGTATTCACTTTGGGCTTGTCCAGGCTGCAGAACAAATGCCATAGCCCTGTGCATCAATTTTCCCACAGTAAAACCTAGGTAAAGAACAAATGGTCTTTAAAACTGGATAGATTTTTTATTTATTTATTTTTTTATATAACCGTAACATTTGGCTAGTTCAGTACTAGGTCCCCACCCAGCATGGTGTATCGCCATCTGCATTTGTCTATGAGCTAGCAAATGCCCTGTAGTCATTCTAAAGTAGAAATTTGCTTTCAGAGACAATGAAGAAAAGTCTTCCAGAGCTCTGATCACTGGCTTGGTCACAGGGCCTCTTCCCTGAAAGACAGTTCAGGTTATGTGGATGGGGGGACCCCCTCTCCGCAGGGCTGGTGCACCATCTTAAAAGCAGAGCACATTTTGATGCAGCCCCAAGTGTGCAGTCTCGGGTTATCATGACTGTAGAAGTAGGCAGTTTCAGTTCTGGGTTCATTTGTGCTTCGCTCTTCTCCACTTCTTATATGATGGGATTTAGGAAATGAATTGCAGGCTGGTGGTGACTGCAGATGTGGATGTCCCAGCCTGGATCTGACCACTGCTGACAAAATCCAGACATACCATCACCTTTTTATTAAATCCAACAGACTTTATATTTAGGAAAAATCTTCAGAAGAACAGGGCAGAGCTGTGCTCTTCCAGTTCGCTTTTGAAAGCACAACCATCTACCTCTGGGGTAGGTGAGATCACAGATGACGCAGCAGCACTGTGGATGATACTGACAACATACAGACAGGGTATTTTTGTTTCTGTTTTCACATTTATGATTAGCCCCAGAGTTGTGATGATCCTTTTCTCATGTCTCTCTTGCTATAACAATTCACACGTGTAAAGTCTCAAATCATATTACCAAATCAATTTGATTTGGTACTATTTCTGAAAAGCAACCAGAAGCACCAGGTGGTCCATTTCTTGAGTGAGACGTGACATTAAGGGTGTTCAACAGTCCTGTACCTTTTTTTTTTTGTTTGAACTGGCTGCCTGGTCACATTAAAGTGAAAGTTGCAGTGCTGGTTACAATTATAAAATTTTACAAAATCTTGGACTTACTGTAGAGCATCGCCACATTGTATGCACATGTTTTGGGGTCTAGTTTCTCCAGCATGAGGAAATAGGTGCGATAACCCATTGACATCACTTACCACACATTTACTCAGATGAATTATTAAATAGATAGATAGATGGGGTTTATTGACAGGCTTTTAACACTGTTGGATAATTGTCTTTGGATTTGATGCGCTCAGGTGTTGGAGAAAATGTCTCCATACATAAATGGTATAATTTATAAATCCATAAATGTGTGGGTTTTAAAAATAGTTATTCCAATATCTATGCCTAACATACGGATTTGATATGAGTGAGTGCCAGGAATAAAAGCTGTGTCCATTATCTGAACAGTAACTGGGCAAAATCTGATCTTCAGTAGCCATTAAAAAATTTAGTGAGATTTTTATCTATTTTCAAGTACCACTCTAAACTTTATTGTCTTTAATCTAGTTTACTTGTTAAAGGAACATAAAAAGGGACATTAGGAATGCAGATTTAGTGTCTCACAACAGTCAAGATGAAGAGTAATGGCTGGGAAGCCTTAGCTCTCAGGTTCTACTCCTATACTAATGTCACAAAAATCATATTACTGGGACACAGACATCTTTCATAGGCTGTAGAGGCAAAATGAATGGCTCCTTTTGCCGAGCAGAAGCAGCTCTCCTGATCCACTGAATTCTCACCCAGCTGTAATTTTATGCACAGCCAGAGCAGCACCGATTAATCCATTGCAAAGGCTTTTGCTCTCCGCAGAGCTGGGCAGGGGTGTGAGCACCCCAGTGCGGTGTATCCCCGTTTTCTGATGGGATGGGGGTCTCAATGTAAGGCCAGGGACCAGACAATTTGAGTACAGTTGTCTTAGTATTTTCATAAGGTATAGTATGCCATCCTGGCTAAAAATGCCCTGGTCTCCAGAAAAAAAAAAAAAAAAAGAAATTTATTTTATTGTTTGCAACATTATGCTCTCTGATGAAGGGTAATTAAAAGACTTGTTTTCCAGGTGGTGGAAAGTCTGATAGATTGATATATTAGTTCATGTATTTGTTTACTTACACAGTTGTTTTTCAATCTGTTTATCACCAGGGGCTGTTGTCATTTGCAAAAACGAGAACACAAGAAAAAAAAATGTTTATGGAAAGCTCTTTTGTGGGCCCATGGCCTAATTTTTTCAGTGCAGAGGAAATCTTATCCTGTTCACAAATAGCTCTGAGGGCTGTATCTCTATCCAAGATTTTAGCACTCTACACAGGTGTAAATATAGGTCACAGAAGATTCAAATTTTGCCCAGCCGAGGGTTACTTTGCTCTTCTGGCTCAAAACAGCAACTATTTTTTGATAAAAATAAAATACAATAGAACACTGGCTTTAGGAAGTGTATTTTCCTAGATATTGCCCAGAATTAGTATGGGGCCCCTTTATAGGGGTATGTTGGGGGGTGGTTTTGACTAACAGATGTCATTATGATTAGATAACACAGTGGTTACTGACTTGCTTCACCACTCTCTTTCTTTCAGGGGGATTCCTTTTCCTGGCCAAAGGCTCCTAGAGGACATTAGTGTTCAGTGACATTAGGAAAAGCAGTAAAAAATTATGCTTGAGTTTGAGCGAGTCACATATAGAAGTATGTAGCCATATATCACCAAGAGAAGGAGTTTCCCCTAAACTTCAGTCACCTATTAATGCTAAACTGGTAACAATCACATCTTACTTGAGGTTACTCTCCATACCTCTGTCTCCTAGGTCATCGGGGATTTGCAGCCGTTCTCAGGATTTACCGGAATTTAGGCTTATGGAGCAGTACAGGACATATCATAAGTATGATTTATTAGCTGTTAGAGACAAATGGCTGGAACTACAAGGAGGTCTTTCCATTTTGTAACTTTGCCTGCAAAGATTTTTCTTAAAAGAGGTAATAGTCTGGTTTACTCTGTTAATAATCTGTACTGTTTTATGTGTAAGCCACTGTTCCAGGTTTTACCAACAGAGGAAATGGCACACTTTTAAAAGGAGATTAAAATGTGGTGATTGGGTTGCATATTTTTTTTGTTTTCTGGCTTACTGTCGTGTTCTTTGATGCTCAAAATAAACTTGTATATGCAGCTGATACCATAAACCAGAGTAGTTGGTCTGACCCTCAGCAAAGTGTTCCCTGTGCTGTGTTGGCACGTGACCGTATACTTTTTCTATTCTGCATGGGCAGCCAGATACCAAAGCCTGCCTGGCTTCTTGCCTGAGCTCAGCTTTCAAAGATGTGCGATGTTCTGTTATCACTTACCCGGCCAAAGGATATCAAATCTATACATTCGCATATACTGCCTATGAACAGTAACTTAACAACTTTTTTATTTTCTTTCTCCTTGGAAGCCTTCCAAATCAATTTTTTTTGTTCTGTTTCAAGCAAAATGGGAATGCATAAACAAAATTTTATTGTTCATATCCCCTTGGTAGCCTGTGGCCCTTTGAGCAATAGTCAGTAGGCAAAAATTAATATAAGACTGAAATAGAATGGTCTTTTTGTGGTTTCTAATGATGTTTGGGGGAAAATAAGGCCAGCAAATAATATTTTCGTAGTTTGTGATAAATTATATGGTGGTGGGTATTTACTGAGGCAAGTCTGGAGGATTTTGTTCTGACTCTGGTGAGAATTACAGCCCATGCTCTTACCTCTATCTCCATAACCTAAAACCTGTTTCCAACTGTTAGGCATCAAACTGAACATGTGTGAGACACAACTCTTGGGATATTAAATGAGTGAATCTTAGACCTTATCTATCATTTATTTGTCTCATGTGTGCACCCATGTATATCGGAGGCATTTTTATTTAATTATTCAGGAATTGGCACATGACTTGCATTATCTCCTTCCTCTGGGTATCTTGCTGACAGAACAGTGCAAAGGAGTAATATCTTCCACAGTAAAAACTGGTTGTGAGGAAGAGAGATGTCATTAAACTGTCCCTGATGTGTGAGCAGAAATTACACTTAATACTAAGTACCAGTTTTTTAAACAGAATATGTTTGTGTTCATACCAGCAAATTTATTCAGACAGCCATAAAAAAGTTGTAAGGTTTCATCTTAATTTGCAAGTAAATCTCTATATATTCAGGCTGTGTCATTTTGACTGATACAGAACTGTGCACTGCTATGAGGCTGGCACATGTATTTCTTTAGTTGGGAAAATATATGGCCTGAAAACATTCTTTGTAAAAGACTTAGTGTGGTCTAATGGCCTGGTCGAGAACCACTGAAATCAATAAGAATCTTTCTTTCTAGTTTGGTAGTGTAGGAGCATGCCACCAGTGTGGAAAAGTTTCCTCTGGCCTGAAGTTGACTAGCACAAATGTCAAAACCATTAAGAAAATAAAAGGCTGACAAACCAGCAACCCCACGGGCATATGACGAATTTGGAGGCAACTGAAAACACAGCTGTTTTCTGAAGTTTGCATGTGAGCCATGTGCTCTGAGAAGACAGCTTATTCTGGCTGCATGTATATGAGTATTTTTTTTTTAGAAACAGAATACTAACAGTAGATATGGTGTAAAATGTACCTTAAAAGCAGCTGAAAATAGTTGTTTTGGGGCTGACTTGCTTCTAATGATCAGATTGAAAAAAAAAAAAAAAGGGATTGATGTGAATTTCCATGAATTGTACCACATCTTGCTTTGTTCTGCTTTGAGTAGCTTCTTATCAAAAAAAAAAAATAGCTGGCAGAAATATTAGTTCCTATTTTTAACGAATGATCATCCTGCCGTGTAAAAGGTTGTTTGGTGCCACTGCTGCAACAGGGAACTGCACACCATTTCTTTTGGTTGCTGCGGGTTTCATACGAGCAGCTCTGCCTTGGGAATTTTTCCGTGGTAACCTGTGAAGTGCATCAGCTACTTGGAAGGCGCTGTGACCCTGTGTACAAAACAAAAAAGTCCCTGCGTGCATGCACAGCCGCCAGCCGCCAGCTTTATTGTACTTTCCAAGTACAGTGGGGACACGGTGTGTAGGCACAACACGAGGCCCCGCAGCTGTGGGAGGCTGGGGCTGGCTCCCGGCTGGGGACCCCGTGCTCCCAGGCTCCCCTGGATCCCTCTCCCCACGACTTGTTCTTCATCCCGAAGTCCCACAGCCAGATGAAGTCCAAAGCAGAGGGAGAGTCGTCCAAAATTATTTTGTCCCGTGAATCTGTGCACCGCCACGATGCTCGCCCAGCCACCGGCCAGGTGCTGGAGAAGGGTCCGGGTTCAGCCGCTCTATCCTCCTGGATACCGCTGCTTTACCTCTGGGAAAGGTGAAATCCGGGGAAGCGAGGATCCCTGGTGAATTTTGCGCTTCTGTGGAGCAACCAGTGGCTGTCACTTTCTGAACCGCTGCTCCGAGAGGAAGACACAGGAATCCCCGCGCTCCTTCTGCGCTTTAATCCCTTTTGCATACGGACTTAACGCGGTGCAGTTCTTCACCCGTACGCGACAACCGAGCCCGGGGGAGGCGGACGGCCGGGAGCTGGGCTCGGGGAGCTGTAGGAAGCCCTGCGCCCTCCCGTCCCGTCCCGTCCCGACCCGTCCCATCCCGTCCCGTCCCGCCCCGACCCTGCCCTCCCACCCCAGAAGTGCCCGGAGCTGAGCCGCGGGAGGGCACCGGCCGGGCCCTGCCACCGTGGGCCCCGGGGAAGGAGATAAGGGCACTTGTCCTAAAAGGGCTCCGCGCCACGCTTGGTACCGGCTAGCATCCCTCCCGTCGCCGTGAGGGGAAGCCCTCCCCGCTCTGCCCTGCCCCGTCGGGGCTCCCCCGGCTGCTGCAGGAGCCCTGCCCGAAGCCGTGCGCGCCCACCCGCCGTGCCGCCGCCCCGCGCAGCTCCCTTCCCACGAGATAAACGCAGGAGAGAGAGGGCGGCAGCTCGGGGCCCCCGGTGCTCCCCGCCGCTCCCCGACGGCCGCCGGCTGGGCCCGGCCGGGGGCTCAGGTCCTGCCCGCCCCCCGGCCCGGCCGCGGCGGCCCCGCGGGGCGGCTCCCGTCCGCCTTTCTCGTCCCCTCGCTCCAAGACGGAGCCGAGCAGCGGCCCTTGGGGCCGGCAGCAACTTTCCCTGCCGATGCTCCGCGGTAACGCCGCAGGTAAGCGGCAGTGCAAGCGGGGCCGGCCCGGACGGAGGAGCCGGCCGCAGCCCCGACGTCCCGGCGGGACTCAGGGGGGGCTCCCCGGGGCTGCCCGGGGGGCCGCCAGCGCCTCCCGCTCCCGCTTCTTCTGCTTCATGCGGCGGTTCTGGAACCAGACCTTCACCTGGGCGTCGCGGAGGCGCAGCGAGCGGGCCACCTCGAGGCGGCGGGCCCGCGACAGGTAGCGGCTGAAGTGAAACTCCTTCTCCAGCTCCGTGAGCTGCCGGGTGCTGAAGCTGGTGCGCAGGGGGCAGGCGGGAGGCGCCGCGCCGCCTGCAACGCCGAAAAACACCGCGCTTCAGCGGGGCAGGGGTGGGGGAAGGGATCGGGGCTGGGGGGCGAGGGTCGGGGCAGGAGAGGGGCAGAGGGGAGCAGGGATGGGAGCGGCCCCCGCCCGCGCCCCGCGGCCCCACTCACTTCTCCCGGGCGGGCTCCGCTTCACTCGCATCCACTCGAAGGTGCGGGGGGCCGCCCCGGGAGCCGGGGAGCCGGGGCGGGGACGGGGGCGGCCGAGCTCCGGAGGGGTCGGGCGGCGGATGCCGGGGTCGTCGGGTCGCGGCGGGTCCGCGCAGCCCTCGCCCGGTGTCCCAGCTCCGCGTGGTCTCTCGTAGCCGGGGCCCGGGGCCGCAGTGCACCCCGCGCAGGCGGGCGGCGCGGAGCCGGGCGCGATGCCCGGTGGGGGGAAGGAGCCGGGCCCCCGCCGCGGGCAGGGGGGCACCGGGGCCCCGCGGCACAGCCCGAGTGGGAAGTACCCCAGGTCCATGCCTGCGCGGGCAGCGCCGCTCCGGCACCTGCCCCGCGCCCCGCCGGGGCAATATTGCCCTGATATAGGGCCGGAGCGGGCGGCACGTCCCGCCCCGCGGCCAATGGGAGCCCGCCGGGGGCAGCCCGCACCGGGGGTCCCGGGCGCCGCCGGCTCCCGTGCCCGCTGCCGGCCGCCCGCTTCCGACGGGGGGCTCGGGCGGGCAGCTCGGCCCGGCCTGACCCTGCGGGCCGAGGGACAGCGACAGGGGGTGACGGGGGGGGGCACAGGGCCGGGAACCGGCGGGCAGCGCCCCCGGCCCCAGCCCTGCCGGGACCTCGGGACCGGCCGGATCGCCGGAGCCGCCGCTCACTGCGGAGCCGGGATTTCGAGGGGAGCCGGCGCCTTGCCGCCGCCCAGGCTCCTACCCATGTCCCTGCCCCTGCCCCTGCCCCTGTCCCTGTCCCAGGACGGGGCTATCCCAGGACGTCGGGCCCGCGGGCACCCCCGCGCTGTCCGCACCCGGGGGGTGCTGCACCTCCCGGCACTTAATGGTCTCGCTCCATCAGATAAGTGCTCTGCAGGCTCTCAGCAGTGAATCCCCCGGCTCACCACGCTAATGGGCTTTCATTTTTCCCTTGGCGATTCGGCATTCTTCACTGAGTGTTCGCAGCTGGCACAGGAAGCGAAAGGAGCGCAGCAGGCACAGGAGTGCGGCGAGTTGCACTGCCCAGCCAAACCCTCCAACACTTTCTCTTAGTCTTCTTCTCCCTGAACGGCAGGGAACAGGAAGAAACACGGAGGATGGAACCCTGAACTCCAAAAGTGGTCATCTTTCCCTGTATGGTTGAGAGGGAAGCCTGACAGCCCAGTCTGAACTACCTAAAACCTCGATGTGGATACTGGTGGGTTTCATCCAACTCCTGAAATTGAGAGTCGTGTGTCAGTGCAGTGAAGGCAAGAGGCAGATCACACTTGGGCTTGGATGACACACTTGGGTAGGGAAGGAAGACGAAGAAGGGCTGCACTACTCAGCTTTGAGTTAAACATCGACTTAATTTCACCTCCTAGGTTTTAGGGGGTACCCGTGGGCTCACTTGGGAAATGCAAGGGTTGCACCTTGCCACCAAAATATTTTATTCCCAAATAAAGGCCTGAAACTAAAATGTTTTCATCCATCATCCAATGCCTTCCATTCAACGGTCCAAAGAGTCTGATGAGCTCTTGGCCAAAGCGCTGCTCACTGTGGCCTGGAAGAGGCACACAAATTTTGCGAGGGCCAGAGATGGTGCCAGCCACCCAAGGGTAACCAGGACGGCCCAGAGAACTTAAAACCCCACTGGGTCCTTTGTGGATTTCAGAGGACTGGGCTGGTGGCAGCAAAGGAAGAGCATGGGTAGATGCAATCAGGACATTACACTGACAGCCTCAGCTCTCATCCCTGGGGATTTGGCCCTGCAGCGCAGCCCCAGCAGCCCCACCGCCATGCCCCACTGGTGGCACAGCTGCAGGGCAGCTGTGCTCTTCTTCCCTGTAGAGGTCCTGGGGGGACCCATCCCTGGGGCCAGCCGGCACTGACTGGCAAGGACATGGGAGCACTTCCCTGCATGTGGGCTCTGAACAGCAGCAGGGCCTTCTAACAGCCCCGCTTTCACCCCAGCACACCGAGCTCATCTTTAAGGGCACAGGCTGGCTGTACAGATTGCTGCTTTAGCTTACTCCAGGCTCAGCACGCAAACAGCCGTTGCTGTAAGCCCAGAGCCCTGCCATTAGGTGTTCTTTAGATGAAGCCTTACTCATGGTTAGGGGCTGTGCTACCCTGATGCACTACTAACAGGATTATCACCCACGCTGCCCTATGCACAGGACACAGGTATAGCACAGAACAGTTTAAATCAAATACACCTGGTCATGAAACCTTTGTTTTGAGGGAGGGTTTAAATTCTGGTGATGCAAACTTGCTCAGCACACCCATGGCAAGGAGAGAGGTTTGCAACATGTCTTTTTCTGACAGAACAGAAGCCTGCAAACACCAGACTTTCTCTTTAGCAAAGAAAGGATGTCTACTAGGAAAGCATCTGCCCTCCTCTGTCCCCCCTGCTGTAAAAACCCCCGCCCACAGTGAGGCAGACAGCACAGACTCTGGAGGAGGGCTGCTGCCTTGCTCAGCTCCTCTGTTTGCAGAACATGACTGCTTTAATTACACCTAAAGCTGTGTTTTAAATGCTAAAACAAGAGCATACGTTCTTTCCATTCACACAGCTGGATCCTGTTACCAAGTTTCTCACTCGTTACCTGTTTGTTTTTGAAGGAGTGTTCAAGGATGTGGAAAGCAGAAACCATTCACTACACACAGGCCAAGTGTCTCCTGTTGCTGCTCTGCCTTTTGAGGAGGGGGTTGCAATTTTCTACGTTCCCAGATTTCACAGTGTTCAGCGTTAAATAGCTAAGTCTCAATGATATGAAGTTGAGTGACTGCAGCTGGTTTTTGTTGTTGTTGTTTTGCAAGAGGTCTACTGGGTAAGAGTCTCTGCACGTTCAAGGAGGAGGAAGAAAACTGGATTAAAAAGAAGAGTGGGAGAAACATGATGGCCATCAAAGGGAATTTGGGGGTGCCCAGGAGCATTAGGGATGTCTCAGCAGTGCAGTGACGATGTGAGCCAGGGGAGCTGCTGGAGCAGAAACCTCTGGGAGAATGATGGACCCAACCAGCCCCTATGCCACCACATGCACTGAAGATGGTGACAGCCCTCAGCCAAAGGCACCACCTCAAGGTTGCGTGATGGAAACAGCCTGGGGCACAATATTGCCACAGTTATCACCACAATAACACACAAGAGATTTGACAGATCCCTCTGCTGGCCCCTCTGCTGCCAGGAACCTGCCAGCCGTGAGAGTCGGTTCCTGGAGGCAGTGCCCAGGGGTGCGCGGGGAAGTGTGCCATCCAAGCACTTGGAATACATTCAGTGGCCCTGTTACACTGGCAGGTCTTCAAAGGGCCCCGGGAGGAAGGCTATGAGGGAAGAAGAATCCCTGGGAAGTTTATTTTGTAGAGTGTGGCTAAAAGCAGGGAGGTAGAGAGACCCCAGGGCACAGAAGGGAAATCGCCCTGCCTCTCCCACGCAGCTCCAGGCACAGCTCCAGCAAACGCACGGCCCTTCCAGGTGGGCAGGCACCTCTTCCTGAGGAAGGTGCGTCTTCCTCTTCCCTTGATATTTGCGTGCCACAAGCTCTCCTTTCCTGCCTGACCCCGGGGCAGCTTCAGCAAGGTTGGGACAGGGACCTGTGCTCTCCTACAACAAGGGATTAACTACAAGGATCCTCTGCACAAACATGGAAGAGGAAGGTCTCACCCTCCTTCCTCCAGGATTTCCCTAAAAGAGGGATTTCCCCATGGGCCCCTGTGCCATGTAATTCCCTGTTTCTTATCCCGTGGCTGTGAATTTGGTAGGAAGGAGTAATTACAGGTATTGATCATTCATAGGCATCAAGGTAAGCCCACTGCAGTGTGAAAAACAGGTGTCAAAGGGTCTGCAGCCAATCCTGCTGCCCTGCCTAGCCCTTTTTGCCCCAAGGTATCCTAAAAGCTGGCCCAGGAGCACAGATCCAGCTTACACACCTCACTCCTGTGGGGTTATCTACTCTCTCCCAAAGCTTCTGCTGCTGCAAAGCAAATACAAATGCTGGAATTGTACATTCAGGAGTATTTCTCCCCAGAAGCACCCCATCGTGCCCCTTCACAGATCCCGTGCTGACTTCCTTCAGCTTTGTGCTCATGGCCATTGCAGCTGAGCCTCTCTGGGCTCATCCCAGCACAGCTCAGGGAGCTCCTGGGACCCTGGGCATCAGCGGAGGCCTGGGCATGCAGGCACAGACACCTCGCTGCCTGCAGGCTCCCTTTTGGCATCTTTGTTACCGAAGGGGCTTGGTCACACTCCCGCCGGCTGGAAGCCACTTTACGCCAGGGCTCTCCAGCTCAGGGACCGGGCTGTGGCTCTGCTGGCCGGGCTTTTGGTTGGGACCCAGCTGGCTCAGGCCCGAGCTGAAGGAGGAGGAACTGCTGTTGGATGAAAAGTGCACAGGGTGTGATTGATGAGCCCTGAACAGAGCCGCCCTGCTCCCTCCCCCACCAGACGTGCTCCCCACGAGGCCCACAGCATGCCCACTGCCCTGCCTCACCTGGCAATGGGGGTTGCTGCCTGCCTGCCAGCCTGGCACTTAGCCCCCCAAAAGTGGCCGGGCCCATCTCCCACCTTTTAGAAAGGGAGCCCCAACCAGCCAACCCAGCCGCTGGCTGGCCCAGCAGCACCGGCTCCTTTGTGCTGCCCATCTGCCTCATGGCTTTTGTTTCCTGTGGGGCTGCGGCAGCATGTGGCCCCGTAGGGCTGATGCTGTGTCTGTCCCACTGGGCACATGCTGCACACTGGCATGGAGCTGGATGGATGGCAGCACGACTGCGGCTCCTTCCCTGCCACCCCAGCCGGCAGCTGCCACCCAGGCAGCCTGTCAGCAGCAGCCCAGCAGCTCCATCCCTTTTCTCTGGCTTTTTTCCCTAGTGGAGCCCCTTCTGTGCCCAGGCCTTCCTGCAGGCTGGTTCACAGGGCTTGCATGGGGCTGGTGGCACACAAAGAACCCCGAGGTGCATCCTGCCTTCAGTCTGCTCCTGGCAATGGAGCCCTAGTGACTCTGCTGGACCCCCACGAAGTCGGGGGTCTTCCTGGTGGTGCCAACAGGCTCCATCCTTCAGGTATGGTCCCATGGTGGCAGCCACTTGGGGGAATCAGGGCTGGGAGCCCACAATGCTCTCACTAACAAAGCAGAGCACATTCGGCTTTGCTTTTTCAGCCCCGCACAACTGGTGTCAGCCCCACTCAAGAGGGGGTTACTGCATGGACCAGATCATCAAATGAAGATCCAAAGCCCATTGTTGCGATTGGGGCATGGCCTCACCATAGCCTGGTGCCCCCCAATGCCCCTCAGCCAGAGCAGCTCTGTGACCCTGCCCCTGGGTCTGGAGAGGATGGATAGAGAGGGGAAGGAAGGGGAAGAAGTGCTGTGGTTCCTATTTGCAAAGAAAGGCAAGGCTGGGATGAGCCCCAGGGCTGGCCTTGGCCAATGAGTTGTGTTTTAAATGGGTGGCTGGAGCTCAGCGCATCAGACGCTGTTGCAAAGGAGCTGAGTTGCTCCTGAGTGTGGAGGGAAAGGGGCTCGTTTATAATTTATGAGTTTTAAATAATGGGCCAAGAAAAAGTCTGGCTTGTGCCAAAGTGTCTTTCTCCTCTAGATTGCTGATCCTTGTACAAACATTGTAAAAATGCCAGCGATCTCACTAAAGTAACATTACTTCTAATAATTAGGTTATCATCACGGACTTCTATCGTGTTACAAACGAGACGCCTCTGCCAGAGTCACGGAGAAGAAAGTGAATTTATTTACAACAAGATTCCCCCTCGCACACGCTCCTCCTCCTCCCCCGCTGGAGACCAAGTCTGCAAACCCCGTCTTGCTGCCGCCACACAGGAACAAGAGAGGCCAGCACGCCTCGGCGGCACGGTGCTGGCAATCGGGCGGCGTCTCTGGAAACCCCATCTTCCTCCGGTCTGGGGAAGGACTATCTGTACACGGCCTTTTCTCTCTTAACGGATTTTATGAAGGACTAATAGTGTAAGTCAGAGCAGACACTGTTTGAAGAACAGCCTACAGAGCACGAAGGTGGGAAACACTTGGGAAAAGCACATTGGGTTACACCAGGGACGGCCCCGCAGATATGGTACCGTCTTGCCATTTTGCAGCTGGAAGCAGATGATGAGAGACACGTCGTGTTTTCAAGAACACACAAAATAATATACATGGACAATTCCAGTCGTGGGTACATCAATTACAGAAGGCTTGGAGATACAAACATATATATATACTTATGGAATATCATAGAAGTATAATTCACGAGTAGTGTCTAGCCTTATTTTTTACGTCATTTGTATATTTTGATCACTCCAGGATGGAGCTTCTAAGAAATGATCGTGTGAGGACTTCCATAGAGAACAATTTTAGGGCTCAAAATGGTTAAAATATGTCTCTGACCAAAGTAGTTTATTCTGTTCTCTTTTGTTTACACATCTACAACACATATATCCAAATTTGCTTGGGTAAAAGTGAAATTTAATAAAAGATACACTTTTTCAGCATAGTACAACATCATTAAAATTGCACAGAGGGGAAAATAAAAATCTAAGTGACATTTTGAATCATTACTGTCCAGCCAAACACAAATATCTGAAGACAGAGAAGAAAGGAGGAAAGGAAAAGGAAGAAAGGAAGAAAGGAAGAAAGGAAGAAAGGAAGAAAGGAAGAAAGGAAGAAAGGAAAAGAAAGAAAGAAAGAAAGAAAGAAAGAAAGAAAGAAAGAAAGAAAGAAAGAAAGAAAGAAAGAAAGAAAGAAAGAAAGAAAGAAAGAAAGAAAGAAAGAAAGAAACTTGTCTGTGTTGACCAGAATTGGAGGAGTTAAAATATTTCTCACAATAGGAATTCCAGGTCCTGTCATTAGAGGATGGAGTAGGAGTTGCAGTGTTTGTCAAACTGGAAAGTGACGCGTCAGATGGTTTTGTGGGGAATACAGAAGATCTGATTAATCTTTAACTCGACACTTTTAGAAACAGATAAGAGTAGACTTCTCGGAGCGACATGTACCGTCAGGAAGAGACTTTAATGCCAACCTTTACAGAAAGTGTCTCTGTAAGTCCAGTGAGGGATTCAACACAGCCGTGTAACTAAAGAGGAGAAAACACGAGGTTTCAGAGCATCGTTCCTTTTTTTTTTTTCCTTTCTTTTATTTTCTCTCCTTTTTTTTATTTTTTTTTTATATTTTTATTCTTCCCCATGTGTTAGCTGTCCCCTTTGTGGGACCGGGCTGTCTTGGGCTCTGGGCCGCTGTCCGCGCCCCACCCTGGCAGCTCCCTTTCGGCTGTATGTATCTGATTGTCAATTTTCTTTCAAAGTTTATTTTTATGATAAAAACAAGAGGAAAAGCTCAGGCTTCCAAAGATGTCTAAAAATTTGATTTATGGTTAGTATAAAGACAACAGTATAAATAACAAAGGAGGTGGCAGCTGCTGCACGGATTGCTATGGAGACCCTAATGAAATTAGCACTATCAGAGGGTTTCTAATATATTTGTTTTGCGTTAAGCTTCTAATTTCTTTCCTATTTCAGATAGCCAGAATGTAATGAACAACAACAACAACAAAAGTAGAAAAAAGAAAATAGCCCGCCGAAAAATGTGTGCGACAGATCCCTAGTCAATAAATAAATGCTAACCTCACCGAGGTTTTCGTAGGCAGGATTTGGTCTGACCCAAGATGGCCAAGCCTCGTAGACCGCCTCCTCCCCGCGGCTGCGCTCCCAGCGCGGAGGCGGCCCCGCGGTGCCAGCCGGGCTGAAATAAATACTTGAAAAAAATACTGCGCTTTTTTTTTTTAACTTTTTTTTTTTTTTCGAGTGTAACGGCTCTTTGTGTGACGCCACGGTTTGTTTTACTCTATTAATGACTTACAAGTCGCTGTCTTAATTAATCCTTACATAAACTACAAACACCAGCCACTGTTACAACTGTTCAAGACTACTCTCTCAACTAGCTCAGACCGAAGATACTAAATAGGTGAAATGTAAGTCACCACGGACCTGGATCGATCTCCCGAAGCGTTGGTGAATAAACTCTACAAATAGCCACATAAATACATTAAGACGAGGATAAATAATCAGTGATACAAAAATGTCTCGCTTAAAATAATAAATACATATCATTTAGTCCGCTGCGATCCTCACGTTACGGAAGAATTCATAAATTAACTTATCTGAAATAAGCTCACACGCGGGCAAGTTCCCACCGCTCACAACTGGTCTACAACACCTCAGCATGACGCGCTGCTAACACTAATGGATCTCTAAGACTTACCTTCAAGTACATCATTACCAGCTTATTAGTCCCTTGGTTTGCAGTATATTGCACTGTCATGCTTAGAACAGCTAGAAAAGGACGGCTCCTGCTCACGGACCTACTCGGGGCTGCGGGGAAGGAGGGTGGTGGCTCTTAGGGGAGGCAAATCCGCTAATACTGCTGGCACCGGCAACACGGTCACGTCCGAAAAGTGAGGTAATCAGAGGCGAGCCCGCTCCGCTCGCTCCCGGCCCGCTACAGATGCGTGAGCTTGGGCGCCTCCTGCATCCGTCCCTGAGACGTGTGGTGAGAGGAGAGGTCCGTGTAGGTGGGGTGGGGGTCGCAAGGTCCGTGGTGGTGGCTGCCGGGGATCTGCGCGGCGCAGCTGTAGTCCACGCTGGCGGAGGAGGGGTGCTGCAGGTGCCCCAGGTTGAACATGGGGCCCGAGGCCGGCATCGAGTCCACGAAGTTACCCCCGACGTAGACGGGGCTGCCCTGCAGGCCGGGGTTGGCGAAGCCGCCGCTGCTCTGCAGGGGGTGCGGGTCGTACTCCGCGCCCGCGTAGCGCTTCTGCTGCGGCAGGCAGCTGCTCAGCGGCGCCGTGTAGGCGGCCAGCCCGTACATGCTCTGCTGGGACTTGGCGAAGGAGGTGGGCGAGGGGGTGTCGTAGCTGAGGCTGTTGACGCCGGGGAGCTGGCTGGAGTAGCCGACGTGGTTCGGGCCGCTCAGGGGGGGGCTGCGGTCCGGGGACTGCCCCACGGGGGAGTGCATGATCCCTTTGGCTTTCTGGTCCTTTTTGTACTTCATCCTGCGGTTCTGGAACCAGATCTTGATCTGCCGCTCGGTCAGGTTCAGCAGGTTGGCCATCTCCACCCGGCGCGGCCGGCACAGGTAGCGGTTGAAGTGGAACTCCTTCTCCAGCTCCACCAGCTGCGCGCTGGTGTAGGCTGTGCGCACCCGCTTGGAGGCCGGCCCGGGGGGGCTCTTGTCCTCGCAGCTCTCTCCTGCGGGGAAGAGGCGCCGAGAGCCGTTGGTCCCCGCCGAAAGCCCGCTAGGGTCCCCCGGAGCCCCCCGCCCCCTCCCGCTCCGCAGGGGTCCCGGGGGCGGCCTCCCCCCGCACACACTCCCCCCACCGCCACCACCCCCCGACGGCGCCCCCCCCCTCCCCCTGCTGCCTCCCTCCAGAGCCCGTCCAGGCCCGTCGGGGGCCACTCCCGCCTGGGCTTGCGGGGGGAGCGGGACGGGAGCCCCCAGGCCGCCCCCCCCCCCCCCAGGGCCGGGACCCCCGAGCCGGCAGCCGGAGGAAGGCGGGGGGCGGCTCCCAGGATGCGCCCCCGGGGCAGGGGCAGGGGCGGGCATCGGGGTGGGGGGGGACGGGCAGGAAACGGGGGGCGGGTGCGGGGCGGCTACCTGAGGGGGGGCAGGTGCTTTTCTGCTTGGAGTTCTGCCGGGACTCCTTCATCCAGGGGAATATCTGCTTGCTGAGGGTGGCGGTGGCGGAGCCCGAGGAGTTGGGGCCCCCCTTGGCTTTTTTCGGAGGGGGCGCGCTGGGAGGGTTGGGCGGGGAGGAGGGTGGCAGCGCCGGGGGCTGCTGCTCTCCCATGCCCGGGGGCTGGCTGCCCCCGGGGCCGCCCCCCGCCGTCCTCATGCAGCTGCCGTTCAGCTCGCTGCCCTTGTGCGCCGGGCCGCGGCCGGGCGCCGAGCCCTGGACGGAGCAGGCGGAGGCGGGGTACTCGCCGTCCAGGCCGGCCGGGCCGTAGGGCTGGTGGGCCGCGCCGTAGGGGTAGGCGTCGGCCTTGCTGTACGTGTAGCCCCCGAAGAGCCCCGCGTTGTCGTAGTAGGCGGCTTTCTGCATCTTGCGCTCTGCGATCGCCAAGGCCCGCGGCCCCTGCTCAAATATCATTGACTGCCTCCCCGCGCCTCACGTCGTCGGCCTGGGCCACTCGCCGCCGCGGGAGCCACCTGGGGAGGGGGACAGAGGGGACACAAAAGAGACCTTCAGTGGTGGGCGCCCGGCTGGGAGAGGCCGGCATGGCCCCAGCACGTCCCGCATCCCCGAGTCCCCGGCCTCGGTGGGACAGGGGGAGCGGGGACAGCAGGCATGGGGACAGATGACACCAGGATAGGATCAGGGGACACGGTGCAGGGGACACCATGGAAGGAGCAGAAGACACCGGGGAAGGCGCAGGGGACACCATGGAAGAACAGGGAACATCAGGGAAGGAGCAGGAGACATCATGGAAGGAGCAGGGAACATCACGGAAGGAGCAGGGAACACCAGAGAAGAAGCAGAAGACACCAGAGAAGGACCAGAGTCACCAGGGGGGAAGCAGGGGGCACCAGGGAAGGAGCAGGGTCACCAGATCGTGCTGGGGAAGGCCCAGGGGACCCCAGGGAAGGAGCCACACGAGAAGGATGGTGCTGCGGAGGAGCAGGAGCGCGTTGGTGGGGCTTCCTAGAGACAGCTTTCTCGGGGTCTTTGGGGACCTGGGGTTCTTGTTGGTTTGTTTGCTTGTTACGTTTTGCTTGGTCTTTGGGCCGTTTCCTCGGGAATCTGGCAAAGGCTCCCAGAGAGCACCGCGGGGCCAGCCCCGCTCCGCTGCCCAGGGACACCCTGCTCCGCAACCAAGTCAGGGGCCCGGCCACGGGTGGGTGCTGTCCCCAGAGCCCCCCCGGACCCATTTGGGCAGAGATCCCGCGGGCATCCCCCACGGCCGCCCGCCGGCACGCGTGCGCACGGCCGCGCACGGCTGACATGATGGATTGAGCCGGGCTGCAGCCGGGCGAAGGCAGAAAAATCCCGTCGCCTTTGTACACCCGGCCTCCTTCTTGCCCCGGATTACTCCGGAGTTAAAGTATAACCGACGCCATTCACTAACTTTGCTTTGCACTATAAAGGATGTCGCAGGTCAGCTCCCCTATTTTAATTCCGTGATGAATTAAAATCCCTCACCCGACGTTTCTCGTCCCTTTCATTTGTCCCCAGCAGAAAGAACCTGAGACACTGGGGATGTTTTTTAAGGGATGGTTTTCATTATAAACGCTGATTCTATGATCTCTTCTTTTACCGGTCTGCAAACTCATGGCGCTCCCCTCCCCGCCCCCCGATCAAGCCGCCCCGCCTGGAAATGCCCGGGGATGAGAGGTCCCCGGAGGTCTGAGTTTTGGGGCAGGGCGCTGCCTTTCCCCTGGTCGCACCCGGGACTTCTCTCTTGCTGCAGGACAGAAACTCGCCCGCAATCTGGTTACGGCTTTTCAGTATTCCCTGTTCTCAATTTTACGCGGTATTTTTCTTGTCGGGTTGGGTTTGCGTCTCACATTTTTAGTAATTTTAAAGATTAGCACATACTTCAGCTGACTGTATAAGTCTGAACCTCAACGTACCTTAGGAGTTTATTATATTTCTTCAGGGTTCAAGCCTATTAACATGCCAGAGAAAAGTAGCTAGAAAATTTTGAACAGTGTCTGAAAATTACCATTCTCCAGCCTGTACTTAGGCAACACTACAATAGCACTACTCTTTCTCCCGTAGCAATTGGTATAGTCAAGTACCTAAAAATTCCCTAAAATTCAGTGCCATACACGTCTGTACGGGGAGAGCTGCAGCCCGCAGCCGCTCTCGACAGTTTATCCCCGGTCACAAACCGCCGCCGTCCCTTTCTTCCCTGAACAAAAGCGTGGGATTATCTGGGAAGCTGATAGGAATGGGAAAGGAGCTATTTTCCTCTCCTGGAAAGTTTTAGTAAAAGGATGTCTAAGGGAACGAAGACTGAGGATTCAGATGAGTTTTAATAAACTACTATAATCTGGACGAGCCTTGAAAGTATTTCTCTGCAAAATAACTCTGTCGCTCATTTTCCACTTCTATCATCTACATTTTCGGGAGCAGTCTGGACTGAGGACTTTTGTTAGCACAACACTGCCTTGAGCATATGCTTTTATGTGCCTCGTAAAATATAGTTCCCAAAAGAATACGCAGAATCTTAAGAAAGAATATTGCTGTTAAGCTGTTAAAAGCCTTATTTCTTTTCTGAAATACCAACTGCTTGTGAACTCTGCTTGAACCTAAAAAGGAGGCTATGGGCCATAAATCACATGGACAATGCTCAACTGTTTGGTGGCTCATCTTTAGATCTTAAAAAGAGAGAGAGGGAGAGAAAGAGGAAGAGAGAGACCTTTCTAGGTTTTGATTTTCCACGAGTGCAAGGCCCAGGGTGATGTTTTTGTAGGGAGCACCAAAGCAGGGGCTCGACACTTGGTGGTTTGGCCAGAAACAGCCTCCAGGAAAAAAAGGTGACATCCAAATGGCGAGGCCGAGCCGTGGGAGGTGGGCTCGGAGGCACTGAGGGTAGGAAACCGCAAAGTATCCATGTCTGTGTTTCGAATTTCCCTTCCTCCTCTCCAGAAAGGTTAACCTCAGCCGAACCGCTCGGCGTTACACATGATAATGGGGCTCTTTGTCCCGCCGCTGGTCTCAGCGCCTTTGGGGTGCCCCCGCCGTGGGGGCTCAGCACCCGCCGCCCGAGCCCCGCACTCCGCACCCGCGGATACCCGCGCACGACCGCGCAGGGCCCGCGGCCAGCTGCGCCCCGGCACTTCCATATTAAGCAGTTCTCTCCTAAAACTTCCACTACACTTAATTCTGCCGAGGATCAATATCTCATATGATACCGAATAAATAAAAGGCGGCGAGAGCGGCCAGTGGAGCGGTTATTAAGGCAGCCGGAGCTCTCAGGGTGCATATCAATGCACCTGTCATTGCGGTTTGTAGCAAAATTTATGACCGCGAGTGCTGTGGCAGTAAACGCTCCGGCCAGGAATGAAAAGGAAAACACTTCCCAAGCCCCAGCACTTTCAGAAGTGCAAAGCAGCCTGCGCGTAGGAGGGAGCCCGGCAAAAGAATTCCCCACTCGGCACATTTCCCGGCCGGCGGCCCGGAGGGAGCCCCGTATATAAGGGGAGCTCTGGGGCCGCCGGCGGCCGCGGCCGGCCCGCGGGCAGGGAACCGGGCTGCTGCCGGGACGGGCACCCACCGGCTGCCGGGGAGCCGGCCGAGCCGAGCGGGGTGTCCCTGCCTTTCGGGGAGCCGGGGGAGCGAGGGCAGGGGAGGGCCGGCTCCGGCTCTGGCGGGGCCTTAAAGCAGGTCCGGACCCCCCTCCCCGGGGAGCCCCCCTTCTCCCCAAGGCTGGGCCCAGGCTGTGGCTGCTCCCCAGCCGGGCCCGGCAGCGAACTGCGTGTCCCGGAGGGGCTTCCCAGGGACTGCTGCTCCTCGGCCTCCATGCAGCGACAGTCCCGGGAGCCTGCAGCCCCGGCCCCGCTCCCCGGCGGCTCTGCTCCCTCCGGAGGGGCCGTCGGGCCGGGGACAGCGGGATACGGACGGAAAAGGAAATTTAGAGAACTCACCACACTTATGTTTTTTCTTGAATTTTGACTTTAACAGTGTGTGTAGGATCTTCAGGTTCCTTGGGATAATCCTTGGGCACGGACCTGCAACAAAAGTGAGAACTCTCAGCGGAAGCTGGTTTGTTTTGGACTTTCTTCCTTAGGACTTTGTTAATAAATGCACGTCTTGTCCGCAGCCCCTCACCGTGTCTCTAAGTCCACGTCAGATCTTTTACCAGACAAAGGGCAGACGCTTCTCTTCATTTATTAATAACGCTTTGGGAGAGGCGGGGAGCGAAGAAACGAGCAAAATACGCCCGGAGAGCCGCCGCCTCCACCGCAGCGAGGCCGAGGGGAGCCGGCGGGGTCCGAGCCGGGGCCGCAGCGCCCGGGAGCCGCGGGCAGCCCCCGCTCGGCTGAGGGCTCCGCTCCTGCGGGGCTGGCGCGGGTCCTTCTCCCCCCACACCCCCCGGCTCCCCATCCACCGGCTGAGACAGAGAGAAAGAGAATCGAAGAGACCCCGGCGCTGAAAATACGCCGCAAACGCTTGTGGCTCGAAACGCGCATTTTGCATCTCATCGTGTGATGTGTCGAGTCAGGACTTTAGGAACTTAAGAATGCCAGAAAATCCCCCACAAAGAAGCCCAGGTCATTATAAAGACGATATCTAGCAGCCATAAGCCTTTGAAATGACCTTTGGCTTGTATAGCAATAACTCACCACTTAATGAACAACCAACGGAAGCGCCTCCAATACCTCACAACACAACAGACATTACAACTTTCCACCAAGTCTTCTCTCTCTCTACCCAAACCCAGTAGGATGCGGCATTCCCCTTCCAAATCACCTTAATTTATGCTGGCAAACTGGAGTTAGGGAAGCGAAGCTTCATGATTACACACGGTGCTCGCTCAGGTTCCTGGCCCGGGCCTGTCCCGGTAACGTCTTATATAATATATGCACGTGGGCGTACGTCAACTTTAAGTGCTTTATTTTTTTTTTTAACAGAGATCATTAGAAATAGCACTTTACGGCGTGCAGGAAGAAAAGAAAGCGTAAGTTGGGTTGCACCTTAGCCCCTGAGCGGAGGGAGCATAACACTGCACACCAAGTCATTGTTACCCGCTGTTGCTAAACGTGGTAAGTTTTCGTCTTGCGTCTAATTAATTATCGACTTCTCTTCCCTTTTCGAAGCAGCCTCACAAGCTCTGGACATGCTTTACTTGGCGACAAGTTGGGCAAATATCTAGATTTCCACGGCCAGAAGGAGAACCTGCAAAGTTTGCGCTGCGAAGAGGGGAGTCTCGGGCTCGCCGGGCTTGAGCTCTGCTCCGACCGAGCCGACTGCAGAGAAGAAGGTGCCAGAGCTCAACCCAGGGAAATCTTTAGAATTATTCAGGCGTGGGCCCAATATAGGTATTATTGAAATTTTAGGTGAAGTTATAAGTGAGTGCTTCCATCGAGCCAAATGAAATGCTGCTTGCAGTAATTGGATTCAGCTGACTAACTTGGCAGGCCAGCAGCTTGGAGGCATACAGCTAAGAAAAATGTTCACTGCCTTTAACTTCTGATCGAGCAGAGCAAGACGCAACAGAGAAAAAAGAGAGAGAGGGAGAGAGAGAGAGAGAGAGAGAGAGAGAGAGAGGAGACCCCCCCAACTTTGTCCCCTCGCCCCATCGCCCTGCTGCGGCGGCCCCCGAGGAGGACTCGCCCGGGTGGCTCGGGGCGGGCGGGACCCGGCGCAGCCTGATCCCCGCCGCTGCTTGCCGCCACAAAGCGAGCTTTTCCAGGGGGTTCCCCACAAAACACACGGCCCGAGAGCTCGGCCGGGCTGCGGGCAGGCCCCGGGGTAGAGACGGCTGCTCCTGGGAGCCGAAAGCAGCCCAGGAGGGAGCTGAGCCGCGGGTGCACGCGAGGAGGCTGCGGGGCCCTTTGCAGCGGCTGCAGCCCCGCGGCCGCCCCAGGCCAGCCTCGGGCATCCTCCTGGCACCGCATTGATCACACCGCCCCAGCGCACGGCCACAAACTTCTCGGGAGATAAATATCCCACCGAGCCTCCTCAGCCTTTGCGGCTCGGAGGCGTGAGAGCAGCGGCAACGGCAGCACCAGCACGCCGGGGGAGGCGAGTAGCGGCCCCGAGGAGCACGGAGAGGGGAGAAGGCACGAGAACGCGCTCGGCAGGAGTATTTAAGACACCACACGTAGGGGCTCCATTACCTATGAGCCTATTTCAAATCGCACTGTGCAAATCCACACGGCTACCCCCTGCCCGGCTACCCACGGCAACGAATTAATGGGATGCTCAATCTTACTTTGGCGATGGGAGCGTCCAGCAAAGTTGTCTCCCCCTCTTTTTTTTTTTTTTGGTTATTTGTAATTCCCTTCCTGAAACCACCGAAAATGGGGGATAGGAGAGAGATAAACATTTTTCTCCTAGCCTTTGGGAAGGAGTTCGCTTTTTATTCAAACGGCATAATAAAAAGGAGATACAGCTTAAAACGCACAAGGAGGTGGAGATTACTTCATGCATTTGCAGCCGTCGTGGGCAGAGATTACAAACAAATTCCAGACAGTCCCTGAGTAAAGGCGATAATGCAGCCCCTGTGGTTAAAGGTCCCATTTTGTCATGCAGTTGCTTACCTGTGTGTCAATTTATCATAAACCTGGGCTCCTCACTTTTCAGGATCTGTGCTTGCAGCTTTTAGAATATATCCTTCACCCTTTGTCTGCAGACAATACTGTCCTAAGCCTGATCTTGCGGTTTTACAGACATTTCCACACACCAGAATTCCCGATAGAACGAAAACAGGCACAGGCTCAACTACCAATAAAAGAGAGCGAGTGGAAATCGGAATTTGTTGGGGTTTAGGGAAAAAAAAAAAAAAAATCAACACACAACCCTTTAGCCATCAGCCTTCTGGAATCAAAGGCGGCAAGTGGCCGGCTCTCGTTTTGTTTTGTTTTTAAATCGTGCGGCCATGGAAGAATTTTGGGGAAGAGCAGGAGAACCCCCTTTCTGACCAGAAATATAGGCACTGCCCTAAAATCCAGCCACATTCGCCCACGTGATCGCGGGAGCAGCTCGCCGGGGCTGAGGCTGGCCCGCTCCCCTCACCCCCTCGCAGCGGGGCTGCCCAGACGGGACCGGGGGCGGCGACACCCCCGCGCCCCGCGCCCCGCTCCCCGGCCGCTCCGCACCGCTCCGCACCGCACCGCGCCGGCCGGCTCCCGCACTTACGCGCCCCGCGGGGCTGGCGGGGCCGCTCCGCGCCCGCCCGAGCGCCGGGGAAGAGGTGAACTCCGCCGGGTACGGCCAGGGAGTGGAGCGACAGGAGGAACTGGGGACCGGCTGCACCCCACCGCCTGAGCCCCGGGCAGCTCGGCAGCAACGCTGCTCCGCCGGCAAGGCGCCCGGGCCGACCGGCGAGCGCGGGTTTTTGGGTTTCTCCTTCTCCGTCCCGGGAAAAATGCTGGGCTGCTGGGACTACCCCTGTCTGGAGGCTAAAGAAGCGTCGGGAGAAAGAAAAAAAAAAAAAAAAACTCATGACATTTGTGCGTGTGTGTGTCTGCCCTGAGCCTGCCTCCCCTCTCCGTGTGTGTGTAGAGACACAGAGCAACCCTGGAGTATATCCGTCATGTGTGCCCGCAAAGCTCCCCAACAATTCCAGTTCGGCAAAATACATATATATTAGCTTCTCTGTTTGATTTTCTAACATATCAGTAGCTATAAATACACCACACCTAATCTAACATCTGCTATGATTTCATTACCATCCAAAGCACGGGGATGTGACAGTAACGTATTACCTTACAATACTAACCGTAAGTGCATTGTAACATTTATCTAAATTACATTGCTTTTCCTGACTTTGCAAACCAGTTATAAAAAGATTGGAGTCCGGTGATGGAAGCGTAAGTTCAATGTAAATTATTGTGTACGGCTTCGGATTTATAATCCTATATTTCTTCGAAATGATGCACTTAAATCTCGCCTCAAGTAAGAGGGAATGGTTCTTTATATCCTTTTCCGTCAGCCATATATTTCGGCGTCTGTGTACTTTCGCAGAGCCCCCGCGCCCGTGTGTACACACGCAGAGCCCCGCATGCCCCTGTGCACGCTCGCGTGTGTACACACACGGCCGAAGGCTCTTCTGCAGGGCTTCGGGCATTTGGGATGACGACGAGGTCTTTCTCTTCCCACACACCACAGAGAGGGGAAAGTTGGGCTCCAGTCGAGCCCAGAGCACGAGGAGGCTGGGGAAGAAAATGCCTCCTCGGGGGGCAGCTCGGAAAGCCCTGGAAAAAGTCCCGAGGCCGCGAGGTGGCTGCTCGGAGGCTAGGGCTAAAAAATGTGAAATTTAAGGTAAAAATGGAGGCCGGCAGGAAGAAAGGAGCGCCCTCGCCACCAGAATTAAGACATCGCAGAGGGGACTAAGAAAGTATTAAGGAAATGTTAATCCTCGGCGCTGGTGGGACTCCAGCTTTGCGTGAATTTGTCTCCAGTAAAGGATCTAAGACTTCTTCAATCGGAGCATATGTTCATAGAGCAATAAAACAGAAAGATTTACAGTCTCCGCCCGCCCCCCAGCAGCCTCGCACCCTTTCAGGAATTACTTATGATGATTTATAACAACAACTCCGGCAATTGTCAAACTGATAAAATAGCCCGGGCTATATGCAGGAATAAACGCTCTTATGAAAGGGCTTCGATTTATGGTCGGGTCCATTTTACTGCGCGCCTTGGTGGAGTTTGGTTTCTTTCCCGGACCAGCAGGATAATATAAAACTTCATTGATAAAAACGTAGGAGTTCTGGTGAAGTAGCAAATCTGTTCCTTAGTCACTAGCAAAGCACATAAACATTTGTCATCTTTGAATAATTGAATTAATGTGTTATTGTTTGAATGTATAATTCATAACATCGGAAACTTTGTCTCTGTCCTGCCACCGAAACGGAAGTAATAAAAAGCTACGATCTACGGTTTTTTAGAAATTACTCCAGCAAGGGATAATAAAGAATATCCTGTTTGCAGAAAGTATTTCCAGCTGACTCTGGGATTTAATAGAGAAACCTCAGGCTCGTGGTCCATATTTCACAGAGTTTGTGGAGAGCGCCTTTCCATAACACCGTGCCCTCCGATTCTCCTCAGCGCGGGCTATCGATTGGGACCCGGCAGGCGGCCGCGGCCGTGCTCCGGGGGCCGGGGGCCGACAGACAGGGGCCGGGGCCGGCCGGAGCGGGGCGCGGGAGCGGAGCGGGGCCGGCCTTGGGGCGGCGGCGGAGCGCGGGGCACGGCGCACCCGGGGCTGGCTTCGCGGGTGCGCAGCCTCCGCGGTAGCCCCGCTGTCAGGACGCGGGGCCAGATTTACAACCCCGGCTGAAAAGAAGTCCGCGGCCTTTCCCCGCGGCTCGGAGCGGGCGGCGGATGCCCTGGCAGCCGCGCTGTTCCGCGGGGCGCTCCGCGCCTCTCCGCGCCTCCCCGCGCAGGCGGCAGCGGCCAGCGCCGGCGCCGCCGGGGGCCGCGGCAGCCTCCTCCCGGCGCTCCGCGGCGCTCCGCGCTCCGCTTCCCCCCGCTCCCTGGGAACCAAAGGTCACCGCTTGCGCCCGGTCCGGCTCCCGGCCGCTGCCGAGCTGGAAATCAGGAAGCAGCGTGCCCTATTTGTCACGCGTTTGACAGCTAAGTTCATTAAGGCTTAAATAAGAAGGAATAAAAGTACCAAAAAAAAAAATGGTTACATACCGGGCGTCTCTTTTTCGGCAGCTACCAAAGAGCTAGGTGTGCAGAGAGAGGGACTGCACCCTTTGTATATTATATTCTTGGGATCTCTTCAGTTTTCAAGTCTGATAGAGTCCTTTGCTTGGCAGATTAATGACGACTCCGTGTTTCTTAAGGGACGTGCTGAATTAATTATTTCGCAAATCACGTGGTCAGGACTTGTAGAAATCTATTCTTATCATCTTCCTTGCACTTTGAAATTCTGCCTGTTATGACTGTTCCTAGCAAGATTATTTTGGTCTCTAGGCTTGCAAAAAAAAAAAAAAAATCAGGGGAAAGGGCTAACAAACATGGCCGTTGGAGGCTGTGTGGCTCTGCATTGAGAGGTCCCTATTTACTGTACTGTACAGTGAGGGGTGTTTGCTATTGACTCTGCCTTTCCTCTTCATTCTTACCTTAACGACTAGTGGTGATATAATATACAGAACTGTATTGATGTATCGGTAGTAACAGGAGGAGCCATTAAACAGCAGACAGAGAAAGTATAATCACAAAATGTGTCTCAGCATTTAAACTTAGTGAGAGTGTGCTTGTGAATACACAGCCCCCCCTCGCCCCCCCGCTCTTCAGGCATTGAGGGCACTTGCCTTGTTTTGTGCACTACGCTCCTTTCAGCATCTGAACAAGATACTGTATTTTTGGACTCGTGCCTTGACCACGCTCCAAGAGAGGACAAGTCCTCCCTGACAAATACTTCTGACAAAAATAGTGCCATCGACTTCTCCTAGTCAGAGGGACGTATTGTTGTCTGAGGTGCTTACGCAGGGCTGGAAAAAATGATGTTTGCCTTAGGTGCATGGGAAAGTTTCGACTCTCCAAGTTTGTGTTTTCGTGTGATCTTTCTATTGCATCAGCTGAAAAAGTGAAACTTGCTGCTCAGAGAAAGCTGCTCGCTGCAATGTAATTTCAGGTTGCCATTTCTTTCTTAATTGGCTTCTTCCCGGACTCACCTAAAAGGCACACATCTGTGTGGGGATCGAGGTGACTTCAGGTGTGGCTCCTTGCTTCCTACCACACATGCATAAATCCGGGAGTCATTCTAGGAGGGCTTGTTAAATGCAAAGCAGTAGCAAATGGATGACAGGCACTTTTAACAGCAGCCTAAATGTAAATATAGACTCCAGCTTGGCCTGGAGTCACACCATTACGGCTGGGGCAATCAGCAAACCTGTTCAAAGGGACATTTGGAAGGATGCTATGCAGAGTCACCCATCTTTTAACATTGTAATGATGGGAGGGCCAAGCATTTCCACAGAAGAGACCCACCTCGTAAGGACTGTTTGTTCAAGGTACAAAACAGAAGCTATTTCTCTACACCTTTTATTATTTCAAACGTATATGGAGGGCTTACATCAAAACTACAGGCGACAAATAGTATAAATAACGCTTTAATCGATGGCAGCAAAACATTGGTAAAGTCTATAAAAAGCATCACACTTTGACAGAGATGAGTATTGCTGGACAATGCGATCGTTTAACAAAGGCTTCAATACACAACGTTTCATCCATGAAAAACAAAAACAAACAGCCCCCCTTCCTGCACAACATAACTCTGGGGAAGGGCTAAAAAACAATGGAAATGAAATCTCAGGTTCGTTTTCCACGGGAGATAACGCCCAGTGCGTGCTCCTGGTCGCTAGTGCCCACATTCCTGACCCTTCAGAGCATGGGCAGCTGGAAACTATTTATTTATTTTGGTCCTTTCTGCCTCCAGTTCACATATTCTCGGGGCTTACAACGCAATTACAACTATGTAAACTTAACAGTGCCCCAGCCTTGCTCAAAGGGGACTTGCAAAGAGGGTTGTAAGAGCTGTGCCTGCTGAACCCAACACTCATCCTGGAGATATTAACATTTCAAAAGACAATGAGACAAATTCTGCCCGCAGCTACATCCCTGTTTGACTTCAGTGGGCGGGGGAAGGAAAGCTGGGAGCAGAATTGGGCCCTTTAACTTGGGGAGCGATCTCGGTCGGTAAGAAGCACAAAGCCAGGGTTTGCTTATCCGAGGACATTATTTTTCAGAATAGTACCACAGAGGCCAAACTTGGCATCTCTCTCCCGAGTAACGTGTTTGCCCTGCTCCGAGCCAACTTATCACAGGCTCTAAGTAAGCAGTGGGGGTCCGAGAGGGGGGTATTTTCAAGAAGGGCAGCCAGAGAGGGATTTTTTCCCCCCCTCTTCTCCCCCCCTCCCCCCCCCCCATTTTATTTTTTTCTTTCCCTAGATGCACACCAAGAGCAAAGGGAGGGCTTTGGCCAACTCTGGAGACGAAAGGCTCCTACCGCAGGGACTGGGTGTAACAAAACTTGAAAACTCGTCTAAGGAATTCCCTCCTCAAGCGCCGCTGCTCACTGCTCTCCATGGCAGAGAAAGGGAAGAGCAGTTTGGGTCCAAAAGGTTAAGGGTTTAGAGGTCACTCTTCCCGGCTGAAATACAACTAATCGAATAGAAAATTTGTCCTCTGGGTGAACCTGTTCCTGCAATTTAGCCGAACTTCAGTAAAATACCTTTTCAGCTTCTCAACGTGAAGGCGTCAGAAAAAAGACGTCTTTACTATGTATGAACTCTGTGCTTTTTGTCATAGAAACAATGATGCGAATAATGCAGGAATATCCATCTTTAATATCACGACGTGGAGATATTCAAGTATTGCCATGTGCAAGTCTGAGAACTGGGCTAACCCTAAGAAAGAACAAAGAGTTTTCTCCAGGCTCTAAAACAAAAGACCAAGTCTTACAAGACACTTTGCGGACTTCTAGGGATGAGAAAAGGGCAGAAATTAACCGCTGGCCATAGTTAATCCTGACGAATACCCTCATTTTGAAAAGCTCGCCCTTTATTTTCGAATTCATTCAAGCCCATTTTTGCCAGTGTTTTCCCGAGTGAGCTCAGAAAGCAGCGAGTCCTCAGTGGGAAGCACTCAGCCCAGAGATGGGCACTTAACTCACACGCTGCTGTTTCGAGCTCCCTTTACAGAAGTGCAGCTTCAGCGTTTGCCCTGGGATTCCTTCTTTTCCCTTTTCCCTTTAATAATGGAATCATCTAGTTAAAATGTCGATTATATGGTCCCTCTCCCAGGCTGCCCTGAGGGTAGAGGAGATAAGGGCTGAGCTTTAAAATCGCCGGAGCGGTGGTGTAGGTGGCTGAGGGAGCTGGTTTGGCTGGGTTTGGTAGTTACAATGCAGGCTCAACGCACTACAACTTTGGCACGATGCAAGCAGCAGCCGTAGACAAATACTGGGGTATCAGACCAGCTCTGCTCCCATGCAAACCTTCCCTCTTACCCACGGTTTAACTTGCTGAGGTTTCCAATCATTTCACTCATGCGTCGTAGTTTGCCTAAAAACAATCACTACTCTTGGAAATAAAATAAAAAAAAAGAAAGCCCCCAAACAAACAAACCTACTAAACAACCAAACACACAAAAAAAACAGACCAAAATAACCCCCCCAAAACAAAGACACAACCCACACAGCCTGTCCCTCTGTTGGGCAGCAAATAAATTTAAAATTGGACAGAAAGAACGCGTTTAGCTTTGAGCTTCGAATGGCTCGGACAATCCCAGCAATCGCATTGATTTTTCACTCCGGGGTTTTCTTTTTAGTTTATTTTTCGTTTTTAAATGAGGTACCGCTGGTTTAAAGGACAGCGCTGAGCAGAGCAGGCTTTGGAAACGGATTTCTAGCCTGTTAGCCCTGGAGGGGACACGGTAAGGAGCAGGGATGCTTTTCCTAGTCACAGAGAAGGAAATTCGAAAAAATGGGACAAGAAAGTTGTGTACATTCAAGACAAGTAAACATTATACATGTGTTCATGAGACTGGGAAGGAGAAATCCTGCATTTCAGCTCCCCTTTCCCATTTTTGGTTTGACTCTTTTTCTTTTCTTTTTATCGTCACTCTTCTACGTAACAAATAAATAAATACGCTAACACTAGCAGAGCATAAAATAACCCGTTTTCACTTAACTCCTATGCACATCTTCTGAGACGTTATGGAAATGAGCAAGTATTTTCATTACACCAAGAAAGGTAAAGCAGCACAAAAAGTTCACAAATACTAGTCTTTATGCTCAAATGAAAGACTATCCTATAAATTTCCTGTCCTCAACTTGCCCAAATGCATCATCCCGAAATTGCATGGGATCAAAAGACAATTAAAAGCAAAAATCCCAAAATAAAGCATCAAGCCTTCACTTTCAAATTCAAAACTGAAACACAGGACAGTTTCATTTTCAATGATTTATTACTTTTTATGGACAGAAGGTCTCATTTAATATTTTCCCAATTCCCACTGCCTGCATGATGCTTTTTTTTTTTCCTTATTTTTTTTTAAGGTTGTGCTAGCAGAGGCAAATAAAATAAAGTCCAAAGTAGCGTCATTTTGTCTCCTTTGTACAACAGTACCTTAAAGAAAGATGACAGTTTCTCGAGTCCTTAGCTGCTACATGCAGGTTCTGCTTGGATAGTGTCAGTTATGTACAGTACTGGTCAGAATCGAAGGATGAAATGGAAAATTTCACCTCTTCTATAAAGTTGTCAAGTCAGTCTGATGGTCCTTGGGAACAGTCTGTAAATGTGGGTTTGAACCAGAGGAGGAAGACCTGCCCTTAGTGTTGGGCAGTTTGTGGTCTTTTTTCCACTTCATTCTTCTGTTCTGAAACCAGATCTTGATCTGGCGCTCAGAGAGACACAAAGTGTGGGCTATCTCGATACGGCGGCGCCTGGTCAGGTACCTGTTAAAATGAAATTCTTTTTCCAGTTCTAGGACTTGCTGTCTGGTGTAAGCTGTTCGGGAGCGCTTAGGTTCCCCTCCGCTGTAATTGGGGTTCACTGGGAAAAAAATACGGAGAACTTTACAAAGCTAATCTTGACTTTCCGGTTCGACTTTTACAAAACAAAACCTCACGAGCTGCGAGCATGTGGCCGGGCTGGCTCCAGCCCAGGAGCTCACAATGGACGTGCTGCTCTCCCCCGTGCGCAGCGCGGGCGCCACGGCCCCAAGCTAGGTGGGCTGCGAGCCTCTGCCCGGCTCCTGCAGCCGAGTTTTCTCCTGCTCGGCAAAGCCCCACACGGCCACCGGCCTATTTCCTCGGCAATAAAAATTTATGACGAGTGTAATTGGCTACCTCGGCTTCAAATCCTCGTCCACGAGTCTCGCAAGGACTCGACCAAAGCATTTCTGAGGACAATCGGGAACGGGGGAGAAGAGCAAAGTAAGAAGAGGATCCTTACCCGAGTTAACATGGACTTTCTTCATCCAGGGATAAACTACTGCTGGCTGCTTAACTGCTGACCCGTTTGGGGCTTTGAGGGCTGGCTGCTGGCCGCAGGCTCGTGAGTTGGACATTGGAGGCGGTGGACAATGCTCTGCTTGACCGGGGAAGTGGCTCGGTGGGCCGGATTGCTCCTGTCCATGACCCCGCGGCTGCACGGCGGAGCCTTGGGCATTGCTACAGCTAAAGGGTTGTTCGCTGTAGTTTGACCGTGGGTAGAGCCCCTGATGCTGGAAATCGGAGCCCTGCGAGGCACTGTAATACTCGGCCCCCTGCTCCGCTAGGTAGCTGTTCTGCAAATATTCCTCGCAAGGAGGAAATTTGGGATCCACATACTTAGAGTTCACCATATACGAACTCATGGCCATTAATTTCTGAAGGTAGAAAATACTAATTTTTCTCGTGTTGTCTTTTTTTCTCCTTCCATAGAGCCCTCCTACTTGCTGTCAACTGAATAAAGTTAGGCGTGCATGTGACTGGCCCGGCCAATGGGGAGGCAGGGAGCTGATCACCGGATTTGTGTGCAGCTCATAATTTCCACGAATTTAACTAAATAATATACGTGTAAGCAAGTGACCCCTCTCCGGCAGGTTTCACCCTCCAAATCAGATACCGGAGTTTTAGGAATATTCATCAAGCGGCCGCCGCCTCCCTGACCCCCAGGTACAGGCAGCCTTTTGTCTGGGCTGACTTTCCTAACCTCCGCTGCCCTCTCGTCTGATTTACCAGCCAGAATTTCCACCAGGGTTTGTTACGTGCCTTAAAATAAAATATCGAAAGAAATGCAGAGCGAGGAGCTGCAGGGCGATTAAAAGGGAGGAAACTGATAAGAAGGCAAGAAAAAGAAAAGGCATCAAAGAAGAGGGTAATATGATGTACAATAGATCTGTCCTGTCTTTGTCTTGCAGAGGTCATCCAAAAGTTACCAGAATTTAGTTCTGCTGAATAAAATTAGGCAATCAGTAACTTCTCATTCACTGTGCAAGCCTCGATATATACGTGTGCATACGTGTGCACGCACACAGGCTCGCACATGCTTATACAAAAGTCTGGGCGTATGTGCATATGAAATCGTACAGATAACAAGAAACTGTCCATTTTTAGACACCAAAGTCCAGTCAAATGGACTGGAGATGGCATTTAATTAGGTTAAAAATATCACAGGTTTAACGAGATAAATTCAGTCTTCATTCATCAGTATCATTCCTGGAGCACAAGGAAATACATTCCAGTGAGTCGAGTGCTGCTTTTGCTGGTGTCGTAAATATTTTGGTGAGATCTGGACACTTGACAGGAAAATTTTGCTAACTCTCTAACGTCTAGCACGTCTAGCTAATGTATCAGTATCTTTTTAAAGGTTCATTCACTGATTGGTAGGCTTTTTTTTTTCAGTCATTTTTTACTTCTTGTGAGATTAACTGTTTAACTTCACAGTCTGCCAGGGAGAGTTACGATTGAACGACAAGTGAAATTTTAAGAGACGTTCTGAAATCTGGTAAATAGGAGAGAGGCAGCAAAACTTTTAGAATTTCTCCGTGTTCAACACGCACACGTCTTTTGATTCCGTCAGTATCTAAACTTCTAACCATTTGCAGAAAGGTGAAGTTTTTGCATCGACCATATATTCCCCTAGAATCGAATCTGTGACTATATGAATATCACACAAATTCGGTTCTACAGGGTATATATAGACAACGTAATAACATTCTGTTTTCATCTACCATATAGCAGGTCATTGCCATTCTCTTATTCCTTACTGTCTTCTGAGGAATGCAAACTATTCTGTTGGGATTGAGATCTGAAATACGGGTTTGCAGGAAGGTGGGATTTCAGGAAAGATTCACGGTTGTTATTATTGATGAAATAGAGCTTTACGACTCTGCACCAATTTATAGCGACGAATTTCGACTAACAAATTCTCAGAAGGACCTGCTGAGCACTTTAAATGCTTGCGGTTTACGTCCTTGCTACAGAAAACGGACGCTACCAGTCAAATTGCGCTATTTAGAATAATAACAGTTAAAATCACACAGAAAATAGGTGTTTATCTATTTAGTCTAATACGAATCTGAACAGATTCTCCCTAATTAGAACTTCCCCCCCCCCCCCAAAAAAAAATAGAATTAAAAAAAAAATCGAAACAGAAGTAAAACAGACGGCAACAGAAACAGCGGTTTGTGAAAAAGACGAGATTAGAGGCTGGAGGGAGCTGTTCTCGGGAAGCAGAGAATTTCCAAATTTACCTTCGTCCCATTATGCCGGTCTAGCTATTATCCCGCGGCTGCGTGTGAGCCGCAGCCTCGCACCCTCCCAGGTTCTCCCCGCCGTAGCGTTTATGGTGAAGGGCAGGGCGAGAGGTCAGCCGAAATCATTTACAAACATATCACCAAGTTTCATTATTTTTACTTTGTCGACAGCAGCACACAGGAGTACAAAAGTTCATGAATTGTGTCTGACCCAGCTCCTCTCTGCTGTCCTGCGGTCAACCTCTTCTCCTTGGACTATTTCAAACGGGCAACATAAGGACAAATAATGGTGCGGGTGTGATACATCCAGCCGCTGCAGAGGGCACATTTGGGGGTGTTACGTTTGTCCGAGCGATCTGCACCGGTTTGTTTGCCTGGCTGCAGCTCCCAGCTGCCCGATCTGGGGGATGCTATTTTTAAACTTCTGCTTTCTTACGACTGCCGTGGGATCATCTCCACAGCAAGTGCAACTCGAAACGACTTCGTGTCCCTAATTCCTCCCCCCTCGCCCCCCCGATCGTTTCAATCTCCTCCCAGCAATTTTAGCGGCTCTTCCCGGTTTCCCCTCCTTTCCCTGAAGGGAGGGGGTGCCCCCTCCGGGGGGGCATCCCCCGCCCTGCCGAGCGGGCCGGGCAGCACCCGCCCCCCAAAGCCAGCTCGCTCTCGGGGCAGCCCCCCCGGAGCGGACAAGCCCTCCGAGGGCTGCCCGGGGGGCAGCGCTGGGGTGGGGAGGCAGCAAGTCCCTGCTCTGCCTAATACCACACATTTTCATATTTGTTAGACGCTGTGACCTGCGTTTCACCTTATTGCACGACTTGCTCAGACAGGTCAAAGCCAAAGAGTTATTGATGAACAAAAGCGTTATATATTCACCTCCTGTTCAACTGCCCATACAAAATGCTTTTGATCTATCAGGCTTTTTGTATGCCTGTTCATAATCAGTATGCTAAATGTAGGTTGGCAGAAAACAAGTAATCCATACATTTAGGGCCGGCCCGGGAATAAAACGCCAAGGGCATCTACGTAGCGCAGGGCTAGCTATGGAGGAGGAAAGTTACCTACGGAACAAAATTAAAAATGCAGTGCTCGAGGCGATTGTTTATTTCGTATTTAAATGGCTCCAAACCCAATATCGCAACGCAAGGCAAAACGAGAACGAGACGCCCGGCCCGAAGTAGTGAAAGAGATTATTTATCGCTAGCAGGGAGAGGAAACGGGGAAAAACGCGACCAAACGCGGCTCCGCTCCTGTGCACGCTCCCAGTCAGAGCGCGATCTGCAGGAGCGGGGAGGGCGACGTGCACGTACTGAATCCCCAGACACCGCAGCCTTGCTTTTCCTCTCTGAGGGCAGCCTCAGCCCGAAGCCCGAGCCCCTCACGCAGCCAGACCCCCCCGCCCACCCTGCAGCACGCTGCCCGCCCGCGGAGCCGCCGCAGGCGCGGAGGCGAGCGCTCGCCCCGCTCCGCTCCGCTCCTCTCCCCTCCTGCCCTGCCCTCCGGCATCGCCACCCCGCGCACGAATGGCCACCGCCGGCCGGTGCCCCCCGGCCGCGCTGCGACCGAGGCCGAAGGAGCCGAGGAGAAACGAAGGGGGAGCGGGCGCTGGGCTCCGGGGCCCGGCTCTGCCTGGGGACCCGCCGGGGAGGCGCTATGCGGTGCCACCGCGGGGACGGCGGCACTGCTGGTGGCCAAGGGCTGACACCTGTGCGGCCCCGAGGCAGCGCCACCAGCCCCTGTCCCCACGCCCTGTCCCCAGCCGGGGCTGCCTGGGACGCCGTGGCGCACGATGACTCCCCAAAAGCCTTCCCAAAGCCTTCCCAAAGCCTTCCCAAAGCCTTCCCAAAGCCTTCCCCAAAGCCTTCCCCAAAGCCTTCCCACGCTGACGCAGCCCTCTCTGTTCGATTGCTTGCGGCAACGTTCAGCGGGGATACCTCGCGTTTAATTGTTCCGGTCCGAGGGGAAGAAACAGCATTTCCAACCAACTCCAATTCTGCAAGAAATAAGAGGCTACTTACCGTGGCTGTCCTTCCATGTTGCCGAACCTGTTGCAATAAAAACGTTTGTTACTGTTGTATTCCACATACGGGTGATATTGCTTGAGAACAGTTACAGAACACATTTGATAGATGAAGGCAGAGAGGAGCTGGTGGTAAATCCTGCGAGCAGCGGAGTGATGGGGTGGAAGCCCCTTCCGAATGAGGACCACATTGCATTCAGACAGTTTTTATGAATACATGCTTTCCCTGTGCCTGGGGTGTGATCTTTCACTTTTAATATTCATAGTCTAGATTTTATACCACATAATTTCTAAAGGGATGAAAAGTCAGACCTCCCTCTTTCACTGAAGGAAAAAAAAGAATAACAAAGGCCTTTTTTTTGTTCTGTGGCAATTCAGTCACTTACAAATGAAATATTCAGATCACCTTCGCCAAAACATCACCCAGAAAATGTCACAATATGCAATACAGCATTGTATGCAAGCTAAGAACAAAAAGAACGACAGTTTTATAGGAATAAATCTCGGACTACTCTGAGATAAGAGTAGCCCTTTAAGATCACACAATTATCCAAACGGTAAACTCGAGACGTGCGTCTTTGTTTGCATTGTAGGAGGACAAATTTGACTTGAACTTTCCTTCACATCTTTTAAGAAATACATTCAAAGCTCACATTAAGGAAAACAACACATATTCAGTCTAATGCTCCTGAAAAGCATTGCATATTAAAAAGTAAAACGCCAATATTGTTTTGTGATTTTTTTTCTCCTCTAAGCGATTTTTCACCTCTTCTATTGCTTTCCTACCATGCCTGGGAGAGTTGTATTACACACAGAGCAATAGCTTAGGTATCAACAGCTCACTAGACAGAGATTCCCAAGACAGTTTTTGGTTTTTAATATATTTTTAGTTTTGTGCACTCTGGATAGCACGGCGAGGGCAGTGGAACAATATCGGCCGTTCGGCTCTGAGCATTACCTTATTGTTCTGTCCCCTTCTTTTCTCTTTTTTTTTTTTTTTGGTTTTGTTTTGGTTTGTTATTTTAATCTTTTTTTTTTTTTTCCCCAGGTTAGTTTCGAATGAGATGTTTCACCACACTCGGAAACCTCAGCCAGGGCGCAGCCAGCTAATGCCAGCACTGCCCCGGCCCCTCGAGCTCTACCTGTCCGTTTGCCCAGCGCAAGGCTCGGGCAAGGCTTTCCGGGCGAAGCAGCGTTTGGACCTCGCTCGCTCGCCCAGTTCCCAGAGGCACAAAGACACCGGAGCGACTGGAGCGCGCCGGGCCGAAGGAAGGCTGTATGTAGCGGACTTACTGCGCGCTCTCCCCGGGGCCGGGGGGACCGGGGAGCGGGGGTGCCTGCACGGCCGCATTCCCGCAGACGGCTCCCTGCTAACACTTCCCCGATTACTGCTTCCAGGAACGAAAGCATCTGCACTTGTATGCTCTTAAACTAATTTATGGTGGGAATTATATTTTGGCTTGTCAACTCTCAAGCCATAAAACAAAGTTTATTGGAATCACGTGCTTCTAAATAGCCACTCAGGACCTATCTCCGCGGAACCATAAATAACCTTCAGCTTTAAACTTTTATTCGCTAAATAAAGGTCCGCTGAATCTGCTCTGGAAAGCGGGACTGGCTCAGGGTAGCGGGGATGGGCGGAAGGTCAGCTCCGTGGCGTTATGCCGGCCTTTTTAACGAGCATCTTGCAGGGAAAGCTGCCAAGAGGGGACTGAGCGCTCCCAAATTGCTCTTGAGAGAGGAGCGGCCGCATTTCGCTGTGGGTACCACTTCAAGACCTTCCCTGCATCCCTTCGCATCTCTTAGGGGACAGGGAGGCACACCGACGGGACAAAGCGCGGAGTTAGGTCGGGGTGCCGGGGGGTCCCTCTGCCTTCCCCGGACCTTTACGACATTTTGGTCAGGAGCCCCTGGAAAACGGTTTTGACTCTTTCACCTCCTGCGGGTCCCTCTGCCTTCCCCGGACCTTTACGACATTTTGGTCAGGAGCCCCTGGAAAACGGTTTTGACTCTTTCACCTCCTGCACTTTGCTCGAGGGAGCGGTGCCAAGGGCTGCGGGCTCGCCAGGCACCCGACGGACGTTTGCAAGCGACCAAACTGCCGCAAGCAGCGAGGGCACTGGGCTTTGGGAAGAGAGAAAGTGTGAAGCCTGCCACAATGAGATCTTTGAGGACTGGAAGTTTAAGGAGGGTTATAAAACAATAAAACAGCTCTGGTGTGAAGGGAGCAGGGTGTGAGTTAGCAAATGAGAATTTCAAGGACCCTGAGCACAGGAAGTCAAATGTCCCTGGCACTCACACAGTCGCCCTTGCATAAAGAACCCCGGGCATCAGCTCCCCATCTATCACGGCTGCGACGAGGAAGTCGCAGTGGCCAGGAGCTGCTGGTGCCTCCGAGGAGGGGCTTGTCCCTCCCCAGAGGGCGGGGAGCCCTGTCCGCCCCGTCGGTGGCCGCCCGCGGACTGCTGCGGCCAGCGGCGCCCGCTCCCCTGCCGCGGGGCTCAGCGCCCCAGAGCGCGTCAGCCCCAGCTCCCTGCGGGGCGGTGGCCCCGGGTGGCCCCTGCTGGCCCCACTTGGCCCCTGATGGCCCCGGTTGTCCCCGGCTGGGTGCTGCCTGTCAGACTCGGGAGTCTCGTCCCTCCTGGTCTGCGCTCTCTCGGCCGTTTCCCACCGCCGGGGCCGGGGACGAGCCCCGGTCATATCCCCGTGAATTTCCCGAAAAGGGGCAGCTTTAGCTCCCGTCCTACTCCTTATGTTGTTGGGGTCACAGCCGATCAATTCTCCTGTTGCCAGAGACCAGGAGGCGTCCCGAGGCTCCCTGCTGCCTCGTTACGGCTCGGGGATGCTGTGCCTACCGCTGCCCCCCTTGCTCTGTGTCCGTGCTTCACCACCCGGCACCCCCCCTCCGCCCCCCACGGCTGCACGGCTCGGCCCTGCTCTGCCCGCTGCTGCCGGGCCAGGGCCTATGGGGCCGGGGGACGCCGGGGGGCTTCGCCCAGGAGCTCTGAGTGGCGGCAAGGGGTTGGGGTGGGAGCTGTCCTGCCCCCCGGGGGGCTGCATCCTGAGTCGCTAATGTGGGGACTGCACCCCGGGCACGCAGGGGATGGAGGAAAAGGCCGGGGTTTGGCCACCGGCTCCGAGACATCGGGGCCTGGGAAACGGGGAGGCAGCGGCGGCCCGGGCCGAACACGGCCGGGGGCCAAAGTGTCCTGGAGATGCGGGGCTGGGGCTGGGAAAGGGCTGTGGGATGGAGAGGGGTTGATGGGAGAGATATGGTGCTCCCTGTGATCTTAGGGGCGACATGAATGCTTCTGCAACTGAATTATGCCAGCGCTGGTATCTCCAAGAGGGAATTATGGGCATTTTCACATTTCCTATTCTAACATGCAGATGTGAAAGTTGGCTTTGAAGCTCTGGCCAGTTCATTCTCTAGGCTTTTATGACAGCTCTCATTTTCGGGGCTGATGATCTGGAGGTGGATAAGCTGTGGACTGAAGTAACCCAATAATAATTGGTTTACCTCTGGTAATTGTTGCGATAAAAGGGTTGGGGAAATTGAATCGCATGGGTAAAGCGCCGTCACTCCTGATGCTACCTGATAGCCGCCACGACCAGCATCCTACCCCCAGGACCAAATGACAGGCTCCAGCTCTCCCTTTGAAGCCCGACCGAGCACCCTGAGAGCGTCCGACGCCATTAGCGCTGCCTGCTTTTACCGCACCCCCGACCGTCCTGCAGTCACCCCAAAGCCCCTACCCTCGCCGAGCAGGATGTGGGGATGCAAAGGCCGCTTGCCCTCAGCACCCCGCGGGCAGAGCCGGCGGCAGCGGAGCCCCGGGAGCGGGCAGGGCGGCGGCGGCCGCGCCCCGACATCAAACGGGGGCAGCGGCGGCGGCTCCCCGGGGGCCGCGGGGGAAGAGGGCGAGGAGCGAGGGGCAGGGAGGGGAGCCCGGGGGCCGTGGGAGCGGCGGGCTCGGGCAGGCGCAGCCGGGGGGCCGCCGGGGTCACGTCCGGGCACGGCGGGGGAAGGCGAGCCCCGGGGGCTGCAGGTGAGGGGCAGGAAGGGGGACCCGCCGTCCAGGCTCGGGGGGCACAGCGGGCACCGAAAAGGCCGAAGGGGCGAGCGGGGATGCGGTGGCTGCCTGACATCGGAGCCCTCTCTGGGGGCCGGGAGGGCGGCGGGGCGCTCGCCGTGAGCCCCGGGTCGCTGCCCGTCGCGGGGGGCGCGGAGGGGCCGCAAGGATGCGCGCAGGACCCGGAACGGGCCGGAGGCCGCGTCGCCGGAGGTAGAGGGGCGACTTCAAGGGGGAGGGCCCCCAAAGAGCGGCGGTGCCCCCGGCCCTCCGGTGGGCCTCTCCCGTGGGCGTGGGCCGGGGCTGCGGGCCGGGGGCTGGGGCGGGCAGCGGGGGGCGGCGGGGCGGAGGGCCCCTCTCCCGGGCAGGGAAGGCGGCCAGGCTTGTCCTACAGCGCCTTCTCCTGGAAGAGGCCGTGGGAGACAAAATGGCTGGTGGCGGCGCCGGGCCCTGCCGCGCCCCCGGCGGCAGCACCGCGCCGAGGCCCGGCGGCCCCGAGGGCGGGCACCGCGGGCAGGTGACCCTGGACCGCGCCGTCGGGGCCGGGGCGTCCCTAACGCGTCCCACGCGAGCCCACCCCACGGCCGGGCCTCCACAGCGGGGCCTTCCGCGGAGCTTGGCGCAGCCCCGAGCGGCCCGAGAGCCTCCGGCCGCCCCCGTCCCGCTGTGGCCACGCCGGGCTCCGCGAGGGACCGCGGAGGCGCCGCGCGTCGGGGCCGCCCCCTCGGGGCGCACCTGGAGGCGCTCGGCGGGGCGGCTGGGACGGGACGGCCGTCCCCACGGCCCCCACGGCCTCGCAGTGTGCTCCTCGAGGGGAGGCCGGAGGGGCACGGGTGGGGGAGATCCCACCGTGCCCCCCTCCCCTGCCGCCCCCTCCCCCAGGCGCATCCGCGGAGGTTCCGGGGTGTGAGCAGCCCCCGCGGGCACTGAATGCGCTTTTATTGCCTCTTGTCTCTGGCAGGGACCTTTCCTCCGCGCCCGGCCCGGCCCCAAAGCCTCGCTGCAAGGTTTATTGTGCCTCATCTTTCCCTTTCACTTCCTGTTTTTTCCCCTCGCGCTACAGCAGCATTGAGTGCCGCACTGCAGTAGAGCCGTAAATACCTTTAACAGCTGCCTGCCAACCAAGGGGTGAAATACTGTCTTTGTTCCGATTTTTTTTCTGCCCCCAGCGCTCATAAAACACCCCGTGAGAAATATATTTGTTTGGGAAAAGAGAAACATTATTGGGACATAAACGAATCGGTGGGATTAGCGGTTCTTAAGAGCACAAAACCAACGTGTATTTCTTTTCTCAGTCTTACTGGGTTTCTCGGGTCCACAGGTCGCATCGCTTTCCCCCTTGCAGCACCCCCCTGCCAGACTCGGGGAGCCGAGGCTGCCCTTCTCCTCCAGGCAACTTTCCGCGGCTAAGCGGGACCCCAGCCTGACTTCCGAAATGGCAGTCGGCGCCAGCAATACCTGGGTATTGCCAGGGAGCGCGAGCTGCAATTTCCTGGTTGTTATTTTTTGTTGTTGTTCTTTTACAGCCCCTACGTCAGTAAAGTATAGGTTAGGAATCGTCTGTTTCCTTTCAAAAAAAAAAAAAAAAAGGAGAGAGATGAGTAATAAATTCTGTTAACCACTGTGGAAAAATGAAGCAGGTGTGAGAAATCTGAATGCGAAAACTGTATTCCACAATTTTCAGCGCACATGCACATATACAGACATACAGGCTCTCTATAGGTATTTATATAAATATAAATAACAATGCGATCCTCATATATGCCGTATATATATAGATATGTGCATAAAGGCGTTGTTAGGAATAGACATACGTAGGCGTATTTAAGAGCTTACACATACATATGTGTGTTTTAATGTTAATGAAAGGAATGAAAGGGAAAAAAAAGAAAAAAAAAGAGAGAAAAGGACAGAAGGAAGGAAGCCGTTTAGGAGGGGAAAAAAGAAGCCGAACACCCACATAAACTAGTGGGATCATAAATGCATGTGTGTATCCGTATGTGTCAACATGTGGACATACACACACATCAGAATTCGTTAGAACACCCTGCTTTTGTTTTCTTGTTTTCCCGCAGGCTACGAATAATTTGAAAAGCGCTGAAGGACAGGATTTTTCGAAATTTTTGGAGAGATTTATTATCAAGCAACTATAATTACTGTGTCACCTAGGAGGTATTCAGAGGCTGATACCTAACGCAATGCATACTTTCCAAGTTACTCTCGAAGACTGGTGCTGTGTTGCAAACGATTCCTCCCAGATAATCCCCAAATCCTGCAGCAGCGCGGGGCGGTCAGCTAGCGCGGACAGCGAGAGCAGGAGGGAAATGCACCCCATCTCTTAGCCTGGCTCTGGCTCTGCTTTTGCAAGCCGAATAGGTGTTCGAGGGTGGATTAAAGAAGAATTTCCCCCGTGGCTTCAAAATATGTATGAGGGACAGGCTCCACGCCTTTCCACCCTCCTTGGGTATGGTTTAATCAAGGCATTTTGCTTTACCGTTAAATAAGTGGCTGCCTTTGAGGTAAATGGCGATTTGGTAAATTCCTCCTGTGCAATGGCATGGTGCGTTTCCGTCATCGACCAACGCTGTGAGCGCTAAATACAGGGCAGCGGATTTTCTACGGCGGATTAACATTTTAAAAGCGGAGATATGCAATATAATAATAATTAAAAAAAAAAAGATAAAGAATTTATAGAGGCACGTTCAAAATAATATAATTTAGAGTGTGTTCCACAGAGGTGTAGCCAAGTACAGACACACACACAGGCAGCGGGTGCACACACACGGATAGGCAAGGCGGTGCGGGACCCGCACGCGTCTGCAGGCAAGGCGGACAAATCCCATCTCCTGTGCGCACCGCGGCACAAGCCCCGCGGTTTCTCGCACTCGCCCCGCTGCAGCCGCCCGGGGCTGGCGGTGGGGAAGCAGCGGCCGGGGCAGCAGCGCCGTGCTCCCGGCGGGGCGGCAGGAAGCACCTGTTCCGCTGCCAGCTTACGCCAGCGCCCTTCCTCAAAGGGCAGCCCCTGCGCGCAAACAGGGCGCAGGGCTCCAGCCCGGCAGGGGAAGCACAGCCAGAGCCACGGGGCCTCTCGCTGGAGGACTCGTCCTGCTGCCAGCCCTGCGCTGCCCTGCGCGGGGCCGCGGCTCGCTCCGCGCCCCACCGCGCACCGCCCGGCCGGGACTGCTTGGGATAGCAGCAGCAGTAACGGCGCTAGCTGCCACCCCGCTGATGAGAATAGCGGCAGTAATAAGGGCTCCGAGGGACAGGTGACGGCGCAGGGCCGGGGGCAGGGCTCGGCGCCGTGCCCCGCTTCCCCCGCCGTGCGGGGCCGTGCGCGGGCGCGGAGCGGCGGCGGCGGCCAGCCCGCGGGGAGCCGAGTGCTTACCGGTTCGCGGCTCTGCCCGCCTGCAGAGGAGCCCGGGAGGGTCGCTGTAATCCATTTTGCGCCCGCGTAGCAATCCGAGTGGCGGAGGCAGCGGCGGGGGCGCGGAGCGGCGGGCGAAGCGGGGCTCCGCCGAGGAGGCGTCGCGGGGCCGGGGAGGTGTCGGGGCAGCGGCGGCGGGGCCGGCCGCGGGATGCGGGGAGCGGTGCACAAACATCACGGCGACTGCCGTACACCTCAGCGTAGACAAAGGTTAGGAAAAGAGGGGCTGAGGCTCTCTGAAGGCAGAATGCAGGGGGAAATTCGCCAGGGAAATCAGGAAAAGGCCATGAAAGCGCTCGCTGCCTGCACATGACCAGCCGCAGCCAATGACGAGCCCAAATAGGTCATAAAAAGGTCTATTACCAAGTTGTAAATTTTCTTCAAACAAAAAGGAATTTACTGCAATTCCTTGCGGATTTTGCACATACTGCTTCCCAGCGCCATGTTTCTTTCGCCTGCGCGCTGCACTTCTTTTTTTTTTCCCCCTCCTCGGTCCCGCCTGCCCGCGGCCTGCGCGCCCCCGGAGGGGTGGCGGGGCCCCGCGGGCGCGGGCAGGGGCGCGGGGCTCCGCGGAGCAGCGGGGACAAGGCTCGCCCTCCGCGCAGCAGCCGCCAGTCCGCGGAGCCCCACGGGGGTGGGGGATAAGAGGGGGGCTCTTAACTGCCCCCCCGGTGGACCCGCTTCTTGCCCCAACGAAAGGGGGCCGTAGCCCGCCTTCCGCCCCCCCGCGGAGCCGGGCCCCAAAAGAAAACGTGTTTCCTTTAGCGCCCACTACTGAAGCCGAAGTCGTCGCCGACCTAGAGCTAGGCTGAGCCGAGCTGATGCCGTGTCCCCACGGCGAAGTTTGGGGGTCCCCCAGGTTGCGCCGGGCGCTGTCATGGAGCGGGGACTCCCCGCAGCTTCCTCGTGCGGGGCTGCCTCCGCCGCAAAACCTCCGCAGGGCCGCTCGGACCAGGGGGAGACACCGAGAGGGGAAAATGTAATTCTCAGAAAACACTCCGAAAAGGCTAAAACATTGCCCCGTGCCCACCGGGAGTGCTCGGCTCAGGGAACGAAAATTGTGTTTGTTTCTCGCTTGTTTTTGTTTCAGAGAACAGCAAGAGCCCTCCGTCTGTGCCCTCCGTGTTGGTCGTACCTGCCTGGAAAATAAAGTTAGCCAAAATAAACCCTCCTAACGACTTGTGGTCTTTTTAACACGCTGCTTCAGTGAATTAGACGCCCGTGAAAATCACACCCGTGCCGCGCATCGCTTGGCCGAGGCACCGGGCGTTTTCCCCGGGGCCTCTGCAGCACCCACGGCCGCGGAGAGCTGCCCCGCGTGGGAAGGGACAAATCCTGCCCACACCCAGGGCGCCGGGCCACCGCGCTGCGGCTTTCACGGGCGGCCCTTCTCTGCCGCGACCCGCACGTCTGTGGCTCATCCCTCCCCAAAGCCCGCTGCTGGCTCCGCAGCTCGACGGCCCCTGTTTCACGGAGAGTTTGCCGACCGCCAAGGCCAGCTCCTGCCTCGCTTCTCTTCTTCTCAGCAGGACTCCGAGTAAAAACGAGGGAGAGATTCGGCTGCCAGGCTACGGGAGGGAAATACCTTTATAAGTACATAAAAAAGTCCCTCTTTTTTTTTTTTTTTCTTTTTGGCAAAAAAAGATAGGGACAGTCCCCGTTACCACTAGGCCCTTACAAAACAGGGTTAGTTTGTGGCTGCGTGGCTGCGTTCCCAGTCGGCCCCGGGAAAGCAACGCTAACGGAAACTTCGTCAGGAATATTTTAATTTCGTTCTCTTTGTCTGGAAATTAAAACCAACCACGGCAGCAGCTCTTTCCCGAGCAAACGCTAGCCTGAGAAATGGAGGGGGGGACGCGGAGGGCCCCGTTCCGCCTCTCCCCGAGCCTCCACCACCACGGCGGCGGAGGACGGAGGCTGGGAGGCGACGTGCCGGTGCCGCCGGTGCGGGAATTATTGCGAAAGGGCAGCCTGCTGCAGTGCCAGGCGGCTGGGCTTCCTTACAGCCAGACCCACATCCTTCCCGGACACTAGGGGTACCGGCGCACTTATGCAAATTCATGCAGCAAAATGTTTACTTCACGGCTTTGCCGCAGTTTCCACGCGTTTACAAGCTTTAACCAATTACGCGATTAAAATAAAACCAGAACAATAACTCCGCTTGCTTCTGCCTCTCTCTAGAGCTGGCGCTTCGCAGGAATTGAAGCGTGCCTTGCTGGGCAGCGGAGAGCAGGGAGGCGAAGGGGAACGAAATGAACCAACCCCGCTGTATAAATCCCAAACCCGGGCCAGATAGCCCCGGCCATTTCGGTGGTGTGGGGACCCTGCAGGGGCGGGGAGGCCGCCGGTGTCCCGGGGGGAGCGGGCGGTGGGCGAAGGGCCGGGGAGGACGGGCTCCGAGCGAGGCCCCGGCTTCGTGCCTGCTCCGACGGGGGGCAGCGCTCTTGCTTCTCGGGCAGATAGCCCGAGTTTGTCGCATGTCGCACCGCGTTCCTGCGCTTCCCTCCAGGCAGCCATCGCTCTCTGGAGGCACGAGGCGCCGGGGAAAAAGCGACGCCGAAATCTTGGTGGGGTTTGTCCCCGCCGCCCGCTGTTCCCCAAAGGCTGCCCCCAGCCGCCCCGTCAGACAGCGCGATCTGCCCGACCCCGCCGCGAGCAAGAGGGAGGGGAGGGAAGAAAGGGGGGGATAAATGAAAGCGCTTTGCTGCTCAGAGCGGATTTCTCCTCCCGTGGCTGCGGAAACCGCTCCGGGCGCGGCGGCAGGGTCTGCGCCTGGGCTCGGCTTCCCCGCACTCGCGTGAGGCAGCAGCAAAATGCACCCACCCAGGGCCGCAACGTCGGGGGAATGCCCTTTTTTTTTTTCTGTATTTACGCCTGCTTTGGGTCCACAAACCGTTCCAGCTCCCGAGAAACCCCCACGCAAGGCCACAAACACTTTGCTCTTCCCTGCTCGCCCGCCCCCCGTCGGGGAGGCTGGGCCCGGCTTGGCCTCACCGGGCCTCGCCAGGCCGGGAGCCCCCCACGGGTGGGGGCCGCGGCGGAGCCCCTCGAAGCCGGCCGGGCCCCGGGGGGGTCCCGCTGCCGTCCTCCCCCCCCCTCGGGCTGGCCGCGTGCACGGCGCCGCGGGGTCGAGGGCTGCGCTGCTCGGCACGAAAGCAAGGCCCAGGAGCACACGTCGGGGGGGTCCCGGGGCCGACAGGGAGCGTGGGGTCACCCACGGGAGGAGAGCGGGTCGTGGTCCTCGTGTCCGTCAGACCCAGCACCTCCGCATCCCCGACACGCTGGTGGCGAAGGGGGGTGCACAGGGACCCCGCCCGGGGCTGGGGGCCAAGGCAGAGCTTGAACTGGACGGGGCTATTTCCGTCACCTCCCAAATTTCCAGTGTGAGAAGAAAGGCAGGGGAAAGGCGGATGGGATTATCCCAGAGTCTCCGGCGCTTGTTGGAGGAGTGTATTACAGAAAGGATGTCAGCAAGCCGGTCGATTTTATATTTGAATAAATTTGGTTTATTTTAATCAAATATCGATAGTAGAAGATTTATATATTTCTAAGATCTTTTATTCAAATTTATTAAATTTATTTAATTTATTCAACTTTAGATAAGAATAAGAATTAAAATAGTACGAGTGCACTTGTCTTGATTAATAAAGCATTGTTAAATGTCTCGTTTATTGGTATTTATCATTGGAAGTTTATGTCGATTCCCGCAATCACCGTCTTTTAATATTGCAAAAAATAATATATATTTATATATATATATCATTAGAAATGTATTGCTACAAACTCTGTATCAAATTTCAAAAAAAAAAAAAAAAAGGACTAGATGAACTGTTAAATCTAGAGATTGTTCCGGGAACGGTTAAGACCAAAACGCAACAAAGCCGCAAGCACCGAAGCACCCGAAGCAGGGGGACGTCAGGCGGAGGACACGGGGTCACTCGTCCCCCGCAGGACCACGTCCAGGGGGACACGGGGCCGAGATGTCTCGGGCTGTGGCGCTCGTTATTTCGATAGCCTTTCTCCAAGGCTTTTAGGGCAAAATTTAATTCGTCTGGCCTTCTGCTCTGTCTTCTTCCAGATCATGTGCTTCCTTTTTGGCCTCCCCTTCCTTTCCCTCCTGTCTGGAAGCGGGGAATTTGTCCTTGTTGTTCTCCTTTTTCCATTTCATCCTTCTGTTCTGAAACCAGATCTTTACCTGCCTCTCGGTGAGTCCTAGTGCGTGGGACACCTCGATCCTTCTCTTCCTGGTCAGATAAGGGTTAAAAAGGAACTCCTTTTCCAGCTCTAGAGTCTGGAATCGGCTGTATGTTTGTCTTCCTCTCCTCCTACCCGGCGCTGCTGTTTAAAACAAAAACACAGGATTTTGGGGGTTGGTGCTGTCGTTCAAAGCACGGCGTTCAGCAGCGGGCCGGGCAGCCAGAGCTCGGGCCCCTCCACAAATCCCTCGAGAGAAGCGGCACGGAGACGCGGGGCAAAAGCAGACCGCGGAGGACCCGGAGGAGCCCAGAGCCATACATACGGGCGCAGGAAAAAATATATATATACAAAAATAGACCCCCAAAGCCCAGCCACGCAGATGCATCAGGCGCCTTCGGAGGTGGCGGGGCCGAGTTTGGGGGGGCATCTTTTTTCTATCTGGCAGCTGCCCCCCGCCCTTAAGCCCCCTGCCTTGCCGTGCGTGTCAGCTGCGCCCGGGTGCCAGGGAAGCGACTTTTGCGGGCTGCTCTCGGGTGGCAGCCGCCTTCCCGGAGGCTCCTGTTTGCTCCCTGTCTTATTTTATTATCACGAGCCGTCGCGGTTACAGGAGTCGCGGAGAGAGAGGCAGGGAGAGAGGGAGGCAGAGGCAGCGAGCGGGAGGCAGGGGGAAAGAAGCGGGAGGAGGAAAAGAAAAGTTTCGAACTCAGACGTGAGATGGAAGCAAATTTTGACTGCGTCCAACCTTGTGGTCTCATCCAGGGAAACATTTGAGCAGGAGACGAGCTCTGATTTAAGTGGTCTGGTTCCTCGCCAATATTAGCACTGGACGATTTACAGTCAGGATATTGTACCAGCTCGGCCTCTTGCTGTGTCGTAAAAATCTGCTGTCTCTGTAAGTTATCGTATCCGTAAAATTTAGCGGGCTCCCCGTGACAGGTAACCCCGCTGCAGGGGGCAGGAGGCGGAGGCGCGGCAGGGGGAGGAGGAGGTGGCTGGTAGGCGGCCGTGGGGCTCCCCCCGGCCGGCTGGTAAAAGTCCGCGGCCGCTCCGCCGCCGCCCCCCGCCCCGCCGGCCGCGGGCTGCGGGAAGCCGGCGGCGGCCCCGCCGTTCCCGTAGAGCAGGGCGGCGGCGGCGGCGGCGGCGGCGGCGGCGTGGCGGCCGCTCACCTCGGGCGAGAAGTGGCAGTCGTAGTACGGGGGGCTGAGCGGCTCCCCCGCCGCCGCCGCCGCCGCCGCCGCCGCCGCAGCCGCCGCCGCCGCCTTGTACTTGGAGTAGAGCGGGTTGACAAAGTAGGAGCTCATCGGGGAGGGGGCAGCGGCCGGCGGGGGCGCGGGCGCGGGCACGGGGCGCTGCTCCCCCGCGCCGCAGCCGCCGCCGCCGCCGCCGGTGCCTCTACGCCGCGCTCATGGTGCCGCCGCCGCCGCTCGCCCGTGCGCTCCCCTCTCCTGCTCTCCGTGTATGCGGTGACCAGGACTGGAATATAATCGCTCCCAAAATGACCTGCCTCACTGCTTTTACTATTTCCTATTAGGCACACAGCAGCCCGCGCACGCACACACACACACACACACACACACGCACGCACACGCTCATGAGCTCAGGGGGGACTTTTGGCTTCAGTTTACATGTGCCGCTCCTCAGGCAAGAAAAAAACCCGGCCCGGCCCTGCCCGGATCCACCCCAGCCGCGGCGCCCCCGCTCCCCCCGCCGGTGCGCGCTCGCCAGGAGCCGCCGGTCCCCCGCCGCGCGGGGCGAGGCTCCGCGCAGATGCCTCGCGATAACCGCGGGCGCGCTGCCCGGGGCGCCGCCGCCCGTCCCGCCGAGGCCGAGCCGCCGGGGGAGCCGCGGCCAGGAGGCCGGGAGGCTGCGAGGGCGGCCCGGGGGTCCCGGTGCGGGAGGGCGGCAGCTCGCAGGGGCAGGGGCCCTCCGGGTCATTTCCTCGCAGGCGAGCGGAGTGCTGGGAAATGAGATGCACATTTACCCTTGACGCCGTGCACGCATGGCTGAGGCTGCAGGTTAATTGATACTTAATGGAAATCATGCCTATGAATATACTTTCCATCATTTCACCCTTGGAGGACGTCATTACCGAGGCAGAGAGAGGGAGGAAGAAAGGCGTGCGGGTGAGCGGTCAGCTCCGCTCGGGGACGCCGTCCGAGCGAAACAGGCGAGCCCTGCTCCCGGGGATGGAGGAAGGAAGGAAGGAAGGAGGGAAGGAAGGAGCGAAGGCGCTGCCCGCCGGGCTCGCTCCGGGCTCCCGCGGGGGGAGCGGGGCCGGGCGCTGAGCGCTGCCCTCGGCCTCCGCCGCGCTGGAGGCTCGGGGAAGGAGGCCCGGGAGGCTGCGCAGGCCCCGCTGCCCCGGTCCGAGGAGCGCCGTCTTCCCCGTCCTCTCTTCCCAACGCTTCTGGCTGACTGCTCTTCCTGCAGCGGGAACCAGCTTTTTTTAGGGCAGACACCCCCAGGAGCTCGAGTCCGCCCTGCTTTGAACAGAGAAGAAAAAATGGAGGTGAAATCTAATACGGGCCCCGCCAGAGCCACGTGTGACCGTCTGGTGTGAATTGACAAAAAGTATTTGTGGTTACATAAAAGACATCGCAGGCTCCTTCCCCATCACACCCCGCCGCCCCCACCCCCGCCCCGTGTCCGAGGCCCTCGCCGTGCCGCTCTCTTTGTCTCGGCGGCCGGCCCGGGTCCCCGCACATAAGCAGGGCCTTACGGAGGCCGGTAAAGGCCCACCGGCCGTGGTGAGGCTGTGCCGGGCCCAGCGACGGCACAGTGACGCCCTCCGCCCGGCCTAGCGAGGCCCGAGGCGCGGGGACCCCCGTGCCCTAGGTTTTGGAGCCCAGAGCGGCGCGGTGCCCAAACGCTCTCCTCACCGAGGCTGCTCTGCGCTGACACAACCCCCCCTTAACCCCACAGACCAGCTGGGGGGGGACCTGAGAGGCCCCGGGTGTTGGGGGGCACACGGATTTTTGGTGCTAGAGGGAAAGAGCAGTGAGAGAGCAGCGCGGCGCTACCCCCCGAGGTCGGAGCGGGGGCGGCCGGGCAGGGGGGAGGCACAAAAGCACCGCCCGAGCCCTGCGTGGCTCGGGGGGCAGCGGCTGCTTCCGCGGCCTCCCGCGGACCTGCGGCCAAGGCTCCGCGGCCGTCCCCCGCATGCGGGTCCCGCCGGGATGCCCGGCACCGTCCCCGCGGGGCTCTGCGGAGCCGGCAGCGAAAGCGGGGTCCCGGCTGGGGGGGCGCGCAGAGCTGCGCGGGGCGCGGAGCGGTGCGGGGCGGCGGGGCGCGGCCCCGCGCCTAGGGTGGAGCGCGGGCGCCCTCTGGCGGCGTGCGGCGGCAGGGACAGGGGACAGGGGGACAGGGACAGGGGGACAGGGACAGGGGGACAGGGAGGGACAGGGACAGGGACGGGGACAGGGACGGGGACAGGCAGCCCCACTGCGGCCCCCGGCCCCGCCGCCAAGGGGGGTCCGCCAGAACCAGGAGGGCGCCGCTGCCGCCAGAGATCGGCGCGGTGTTACGTTCGCCTCTCGACGATCTCGGTCACGAGCAGCTTTTCCTTTCCTTTCTTTTTTGGTTTTGCTTTTCTTCCTCTTTATTTTTTTTCCCTTCTTTTGGGAGGGGGTGGTGGTGGTTGTGGTGTCTGTCGGAGTTTCCAGTGTCGTTTTCTCAGCACATTTCGGTGACCCTCTTTTAATTTTTTGCCAGTGCTATAATTAACTACATACAAAGAATGCGCCTCGTTTACACATGGCAGCCAGCAAAGACGCCTGAGCTTTGAAGACCGCTGCTATCGCGTTTTCGATCATGTTTCCCCACATATTACACCATGAATACTCCATGTGTGGTAGTTTCAGAGCTCTCCGTTTTTGTCTTGAACATGTTATTTTGTTTGCCCGTGCGTTTATGTATCTATAGATTGATTTATGTAAACGAAAGTAAAGATGAATCTTTGTTTACCCTCGCTCCATCACACATGCCTGTGAATTATTCGGGAAAATGTGTGTGCCTGTGCACGCGACTGTGCATATGTACAAACATACATTAACACAACCAACGGGTAGGGATTAAATTATTGTTTAGTTTGACACTAAAAGCGATTTACATGGAGGAACTGCGCGTTGACGTTCGAGACGTTTCATTTTCTTTCTGCCATTTTGAAATAAGCACACACAGTATCAGAAGTAAGTAAAAGAAAATGAAAAAAAAAAAAGAAAGAAAATATACTAGGTAAAATACGTCATTGTGCCTGAGATAAAATATTAAAAGGAAATGGTGTGGGCTTGGTGACAAGTTCTTAGCAGAGCCTGTGCTAGAACCAACCTAACAGTGCTCAGTGGCAATAATATAGTTTACGTGTTGTTAGCTGTAGATCACACACACACAGGCCGGTTATTTTCGAAAATATAAGTGCTAAGACGGTAGGATTCAGCACGGTAGAATATCCAACAAAATACATTTCCACTAATCAGTGGACTTGGCAAAATCTGTTTCGTGACCTTCGTGTCTTTTTTGAGACTGTTGCCTTGGCCCAACGCTGACGTGTTGAAATTTATAGTCCAAGATTTTAAGACCTAGTTTGTCTGCATTTTTGGCTTTTTTCTTCCTCTAACAAACACAAACATCAAAATAAGGTGGTTTCAAAGAAAAGCGCCATAGCATATCGTAAACTCATTAGGTCCAGACGTCTAGCCATCTCAATGGTTTTATTATACCACGGTTCTTCCTGTTTTAAAAGAATTATAGGTATCTTCTCGACAATAGATGGGAAGCAATGCAACACCTTTTCCTGGCACTACATGTTTTTTGCCTTTTTTTTTTTTTTTAGAGAGAGAGAGAGAGAGGTAGAAAACATTAAACGCGAGGTCTCTCGGCTCTCCCCTTAATCTTGAATTAACCGAACTGCTCGTAAATATTTACGGGTCCTTCATTTTAATGGTTGCTCTTTAAACAAAGCATTTTTTACAATGAACTTCATCTCAATTATCTTGATAAAGCCATGTGTGTTTATAAATGTTGAAGGCATGAGACGTGCTGCGAAATGAGCTTTCGCCAATATCGCTGCAGGTTTGGAATTAGCCTGGTCCCTCCAGAGCTTCCCTACCTCCAGATTAAAGAGCGCGGGGGAACAGAAACGGCAAAAAAAAAAAAAAAAAAAAAAAAAAAAGAGGAAAACAAAACAAGAACGGTTTGGGCGAATAAGCGCCGTTTGGCTTATTAGGAGGAGCGGTGCGGAAATCTTTCCTAAATGACCCCCAGAGCTCCCCGAGCGAGCCCGAAGGCCGCGCACAAAGCCAGCAAAGAGGCGGGCGCACCCGGCCGAGCCCCTGGAGCCAGGGGAGCTTTTCCCCGGCCCGGGGCTGGCAGCGGGGCCGCCGTGCCCGCAGCAGAGCGGAGCGGCGCGGAGAGGAGCGGAGCGGCGGGGCCGGCGGGCGGGAGGCGCGGGGCTCTGCGGGGCTTTGCGGGGCTGTGCGGGGCTTTGCGGGCAGGGCAGGGTGAGGGACACACAGATTTCTGCTCCGAGCGCAGCGCTTTTCGTTCGCAGCCTTTATTGTGTAATAGCGGACAACAGTTACAGCAGGTCGGGAGGCAGAGACGTGGTGGGTAGTACAGCATTTACCGGGGTCGGGAGCGGCAGCGGGCCGGGGGACCAGGAAACGTGAGGCCTATTGCGAACGGCTTCGGGTCTGAGACAACCTCCTAACAGTGCACTAAAGGGGGGGGGGGGGGGGGTCTCTCGTGGCCTCGCTGTGGCATCTATTGCGAAGGAGCGCAATTCAGACCTAGAAAGCAGAGGGTCGGGGTAAGGTTTCCTTTTAATAACTCGTGGACGACACAACACCCCCACTGATTGAAGCGCCTGTAATTTAATATATATCTTGTTACCATAATTATAGTTATTTTCCTTACCTTTATTTTGGCAAAGTAACTACCTAGACTACATCACTTTTAAGAAACATGTCAAACATTTAACATCAGATAAAGTTCCCAAAGCTAACGTGCACTCACAACATCATCAACCAAACGGTCTGGGAAGGAGGAGGGGGGGACGAAGCGACTCTGCAAAACACGTTGGCGAGCAAGACAAAATTTCCCCAAATACCTGACATAGACCACGTTTCACTTCTATCTAAAAAAGACCAGATTGATTTAAAGTTCCTGGGGTGGGGGGGGGGGGGGGGGCGCGGGAGGAGGAGAAACGTAATCGGGGCTGAGGGGGGCAGGGGAAGCATAAAACCCAACCAAACCGAAATTAAAAATTAAAAAAAAAAAAATCTCCCAAAGCCCCAAACTCAAAACTAAAGCAATATTCCCCAGCTGCATTTCTACCCCAGCGTTAGTCTCCTTTATTGCCTTTCTCCTTGTTCATCTTTTTCATTTTCATTCTTCTGTTCTGAAACCAGATTTTGACCTGTCTCTCTGTGAGATTTAAAATCCTAGCTACTTCGTAACGGCGATCTCGGGTGAGGTACATGTTAAAGAGAAATTCCTTTTCCAGTTCCAGAGTTTGATACTTTGTGTAGGGACAACGCTTTTTCCTCGTTGAACGAGCGTGGATCCAGTTTGCTGCAGGGTTATCTGAAAGAAGGGAGGTATATAGGGAAGGGGGGGGGGGGGGGGGAGAAAGGTCGTTAAATTAATTTAACGAAGGATGGACTGTTTTCACAACTTCGGAGGAATTATCATAAAAGCCTTAATGCCCCAGTCTGTTTACTGTACAAATGATGTCTTGATGGTAGGTGGTTATGTGGAGTCTTTTATGGGTGCTTGTTGCTGCTTGCGCTGGGGTAGGCGTCTAGACGTTTTTATAGGTTAGTAAAACTATCAGTTTTGCACATTCGAGCCTTACAGGTTTCGGCAATAAATCAAAGGGGCAATTTCTTTCTTTCTTTCTTTCTTTCTCTCCCTCTCTCCCTGCCTCTCTCCTTGCCTCTCTCCCCCTCTCTCTCTCTCCTTTTTTTTACTTACTTGGGTCAAGTTGCTGCTGTTTCTCCTCCTTCAGATCGCTGCTCGGGCTGGGGTTGTGGCTGCAGGCGGCGGGGTCCTTGGAGCTGCTGGCAGCCGCCTTCTCCCGGGGCTCCTGGAGGAAGGAGCTGCACGTGTACTCGGGCACACCGATCCCCTGGGACTCCCGGGACGAGGAGCACTCAGTCCTTTTGGAGGAGGAGGAGGAGGAGGAGGAAGACGAGGAGGCGGCTGCTCCCGTCTCCGGCTTTATCCCGTAGTGGCGCCCGGTGGAGGAGCCGGAGCTGGACGCGGAGCCGCTGCTGCCGCCGCCGCCGCCGCCGCCGCCGCCGCTGCCGCCGCCGCCGCCGCCGCCGCCCGGGAAGCCCGGGAAGGGCTCGATCCAGGAGCGCACGTAGCGGCCGGCGTCGGCTGCCCCTAAGTGGGGCTGGTGCATGTAGGGGTGGTAGATGCCGGTCATTGCCGCAGACGGCTGAGGGTGAACCGTGGACCAGGAGGTGGAGAACACGGTGGATTTTGGCGCAAAGCTACAGGAGGAAAAATCTGAACTCTCTGCAACACCTGATGGCCTGGAGGTCGCACTGTGACCTCCCTGGACGAATCTACTCCCGTAAACTTCTTCGCTTTCATGGCCTATGAGAGAATCGACATAATAGTTACTTATGGTGCCACTAGACGACATTTTAGGCTCCCCTCTTAGTCATATAAAAGGTTACACTGTTAACTGTATATGATACCCTCCCTGAGAACAATCGTAGTATTTTGCAGACTGCAAGCCTCAACCATTGGTCGCGGGGCCCACGTGATCATATTTACCAATACTGCGAGTAAATCAATCCGCTAAACTGGGGCTGCTGTGATTAAAAAAAAAATCATCATCAACAACAGCACCGCACAGCGCGCCGCGCACCCGCACCGCGCCCGCACCGCGCCGGGGCCGCCCGCGCCTCCCGCACCACCCGCTGCCCGCTGCCTCCCGCAGCCTTCCCGCAGCCTGCCCGCTCCCTGCCCGCTGTCCTGCCTTCCCTGCCTTCCCTGCCTGCCCTGCCTGCCCTGCCTGCCCTGCCGGCCCTGCCTGCCCGCTGCCTGCCCGCTGCCCACCCTGCCCTGCCCGCCCGGGGCGCGGCGGGCGTGGCCGCGCTGGCAGCCCACGGCCGCGGCGGGCGCGGACTATTTCTTCATGTCGTCTGAGTGATTTCTGCCATTCATTTCTTAATCAACGAGAGGCAGGGTGTTTAAATAAATCCAACAGCTTTGGCTTGCTAATCACACTCCGAGCTGCTGAGGAAACCCGCTGGGAAGGGGGGATTCTTGCCTGTAAAAACAAACCATCGCAAGCTGGGACTGTAACGACTTCTCATAAAACAGGAAAATGTTACAGTAAAAGCACATTGCGGTACTTCCATATTTCAGAGCGTGTGCGGGTAGTATTATCCGTCCCCGTGCCCCCCTCCCTCGGCAGAAAGTTTCCATGGGAAGGATCCGCGTTTTAAAAGAGATGCCCATTGTGTTGTTTTAAAACAGGTGGAAGACCTCTGTAATGATTTTATGCCTTTCAATAAAAATTTTATGAGGTGTATTTGATTATAGATTAATGTGTCCCTAATAAAACGGACGGATGGGAACAGCGAAGCCTGTGTCTCCCAGCACGGCCGACGCGTGGCTGGGCGCACGCCCCTGCTGCACCCGAGAAAATTTGGGCCGCGGAGCCCCCGGGCAGCCCGGCCGGAGGGGACCCCGAGGAGGCCCCGCAGCAGCCCCGGCCCCGCTGTCTCCTCCGCCCGAGTTCAGGGGGACCGGGGCCGGCCAGCCCCGGCTGGCCACGTTCAATGCCTGCGGGAGCTTTCTGCCCTCCTCGCTTTCTCTTCCTTCTCTCCCCTCCCCGAGCCGGTTCCCCTTCCCCGAGCCACAAGATGCCCGGTTAGTATTGAAAACCAGATTACCCATGGTCTTCCGCACATTTCTGCTCTTCTGAGCGAGGGAAGGTGGCTGTGTCGGGATCTGGAGGAAACGCACACAGTTAGTGGAGAGCCCACAGCAGAGCCCGCTGAGGACACAAACAACAGCACTGCGAAAACACTTCCTACTCGCGGGCCGGTATGAGGAAGGGACTGAAATTCCTGTTTATTTAATGATTTATTACTCTCTTAGCTTGTTTTCTTCCTTTTTTCCTTTTTTATTTTTTTCTGTTTAGTTTTTGGGCACCTCGATCTAGCATTTTCCTTTGCATTTTCAGACTTCCCTTTATTTTCTCTAGAAGCAGGGCTTGTTGTATGGCGAGGAACTGCCCCTCGCTGCACACAGATAGAAATTGATAAAGCGGGCAGATTAGTGTGAACCTCCTTTTTTATATATGTTGAACACTTGGTATGGAGCCAGTTAATTAGTCCCCACTGCCGAAACTTCTTCGGTGATGAAGCGAGTATCTTTAAAGGAAAAATAAAAATAAAGATGGTTCAAGTGTGCGCAATATTGAAAGAGGTGGGCTTTGAGCACCGCTTTGTTTGTTTTCGAAACAAGAGCAAGCACTGCATACCTATGTGCTTGCGGCTGCCACAGCTTCAAAATGGTGATGCTTTGGGCTGAGGAAAATATTCCTCTGCCCTACGAGCAAACATGAGAAAGCATTTGCTGAAATTCAATATCCGCGACAAGCGAGCAAAATGCAACGCCACCAGCTGCAACATGAGCAATATCAGTGTCACCAAGGCAGAAAACGTTGGCACTATCTTGCGCTTCATTTCTTGATTTAGCAACTGCTTAGGAGAAGACTGGGCGTTGATTGTGGGCGAGCTGCTTTCCCAGCGCAGCCAGCAGCCACGCAATTTTTCCAGTAGTGTTTGAAGGTGAAAGTATGCCCAAGTATTCACACTTCGGTTTGGTGTCATGTTCATTTGCAAGCCAGCTCTGCTCGGTATTTCTGCTCCCACCCGCTCACCCGCACCCCCTTCCTCCTCTGTCAGGGCAGGGACCCTGCAAATAATATTTTTCAGCTATGCGCCGAAAGGGTTAAGAGTCGTGAAGTTCATTATCTGGACGTGTGCTACTGAAATGGATTTGCGGGAAATAAAACGAGCTCTGAGCAAACAAAAATGGTGCAGGGGCACAAAAGTAGGGCTGGAGAGGATGGTGTACTTCTGTAAGCATGCCTGGGAGCTTTCCTGCTCGCAAAAGCCCAACCTTGCCAGATGTTTGAGGGAGTATTTCCCCATCCACCATCTTCTAAAGGCTCTTGAGCTGACCAAGAAGCAAACTCCTCGCATTAATTTATACCCAGCTTTGCATTTGGTATGATGTTTTTTTTAAGCAAGTAAGGACACGAAATCAAAGTCTACACATTGTAAGCAGGCAGTGACTGTTATTTTTTAAATCAACATAGGAACGTCAAATGAAATGACACACATATTGCTGACAGCTTGTAGTAGAAAGATTTTTTATCACTTACCATTTATGAGTTGATTGGATGAGGATGTCCAGTTTAGGTCATAATATTTTACTACTTTTTTTTTTTTCTTTCTGTCTCTTTTTTTTTTTTTTTTTTGCATTCAGTTTGTTAGACTGCGAACATCACACAACATTTTATCAATTAATCATTTGTTTACAGACACAATTATAAATAAATTAGCTTTACATCATTTCCCGCCCCAGTCTCCACCCCACCCCTAAAAAGAAGGGAAGGGGAAAAAAAAATAAAAGAAAGAAAGAAAAGCAGGCAGACACACACAAAGACCAGAAAATGGACAAGAAGGCAAGAAGGTACATCAGTCCAAAGAGCTGCTGATAAGGAAAGATCAGGAAACCAACCTGCAGCCGTACTTCAAACGTTTGTAGAAAACCAAAGGAACCGCAGTAGTTTACAGAGTTTATTGCATTATACATGCGAACAGAACATGCACAAGAAGGACATATTGCTGCTGAACGACTACTATTCCACATATGCACCACAAGAAAATGTCTACAATGGAGAAGAATGAAATATTCCATTTTACGAAGGACAATCTCTAAGTTCATTTGCGAGGATAGTTACATTATAATGTGCTTCTCTTTCCCCCCGCCCCCAAAGTTTTTCCCCCCTTTTTCTTAAAGTATTGAATGTACTCAAAATGTTATGGCCCGTGTAACAGCCCCACATAAATACCATTTTGTTAGTAAAAACATGAAAAAGTCACATTGCTTGGATGTTCGACAGTTCCAATAAGTTAAGACCAAATGATAATATTCAATAATAGTTACCCTGCATTACGATGAGAACAAAAATAAATTACACGTGCTAGGTTTTATATATACTCGTCATAGTAATACATATTCACTTGCAGCGCTAAAAGAAGGACGAAGAGTCACATTCTACCAGAAAAAAAAAAAAAAAAAGAAAAAAAAAAAAGGAAAATGACGGGTTCTGCCAGAGTCTCTCCTGCATTTAGCAACTGGTGGTGCTGTGCCCATTTCTCACTGTTTCCACCCCCAGGGTTAGGCTTTAAGAGAAGGTCAGATTAGCGGTCAGTTCTCGGATTCGGTTCTCCCTGCTCATCTTCTTGAGCTTCATTCTGCGGTTTTGAAACCAAATCTTGACCTGCCTGTCAGTGAGGTTTACGCTCTTACTGATCTCTAGGCGGCGCTCTCGAGTGAGATACATATTGAATAAGAACTCTTTCTCTAATTCCAGTGTTTGGTGCTTAGTGTAAGGACACCTCTTCTTTCTGCCACTCTTTGCAGTTAGCCAATTGCTTGTTGGAGTATCAGACTTGATTTCCTCTATCAAAATCAAAGGAGAAGAAGAAGAAAAAAAAAATCAAAACTCCCTCCGGCTGTTAGAGCGTACCCTTGGCCATGAACCCTCCTCCGTGGGGCCGGCAGACCGGGGGGCTGCGGGGCCGAGGCCCCGGCGGGGCGAGGCGCGGGCAGGGCGCGGGGCTCTGCAGGGCCGGGGGGTCCTCAAACCCCCAGCCCCCGGCCCCGTCACCGGCCCCGAGCCCCCGGGCGGCCCTGGAGGGGCTCGCTCAAGTTCGCGGCTGGCGCCCGGCCCGCCCGCAGCCCGCCGGGCACACTCTGGCGCCTGCAGCCCGCCCGGGGCTGGCTCGGCCGGCTCCGCGCTGGCCGGGGAGATGCCCCGCTTGCAGGAGAGCCCCGCAGCCTGCTCCTCTGCAGCCTCCCCACAGCCCCCAGCTCAGCTGCACACGCACACCTAGCAGCAGACATGGACGTTTCCCCAGCCGAAATGATGCACGTGAAACCAACACCCTCCACCTCGTGTTTCTTTTTTTTCTCTCTCTCTCTCTCTCTTTTTTTTTTTTTTTTTCCATTTTCCATTTAGATTTGATTTTATTTTTCACCAGAAAGGAATCCGCCCCACATCAACCTAGACCTGGACCGTTAGCTGTAATTCATATAACGAGAATCTCCATGCACACGTAGGGTAAAAATCGACCTAGAGGTTGCAAAGTACATTTTTATAAGGAAAAATAATCCCGGTTTTGGATTCCTCGACACACGCCGTTCGAAACGAAGGCTTTATTGCACCTCTAAGGGGAAAATAAAATTAGATAAGCACCACCTTTAGCTTTCGTACGCCTTTCAAAATAACGTTGCACTTTTTGGAGAGAAACCCAAGGTTATCTAAAGCATCACGTTCAAACCTTGCACGTTTTGATCAGGCAGGCAGCGGGCTGCTGCTTGCATTGTGCATTTGTTTCCAACTTCACCCAGCTTGGTAGCACCTATTCCTCACCTATTTTAATAGGATCGTAATTAACTTTAAATGCAATCAAAGAGCAGCCAGGCTCAGTGAAAACAAACATACAAACAAACAAGAAATCTGCGAAATATTACGAGAGAAAAGTTGAGCTGGTCGTATTTTACAACCTCCAGACCTGCTTTTTTAAGGGTATTTGGCTGATTTTGGCTGCTGCAGTGCACTAAGGAACACCCAGAGATATTCCCCGCATCACAGAGCCGGTCTGCATGCACAAGAGAAGCAGGTCTCTAAAGCAGAGCTTTGGACCCTTTTGTGTAGCTTTTTTTTTTTTTTTTCCTGCCAAAATCTTCAGAGGCACAGCACCTGCAGCCCGATACTTCTTACCATTAAATGTGCTGGCTGTGATGCTCGTTAGTATATCAGAGCGTGCTTTAGGGTGCTGGCGTGTTGGAGTTACACCACGGTACGGTTTAAACTCGGTAATACAGACCTTTACTCTCCTTCTCCTGGACTTCTGGGCTGGACACGGAGCCTTCGGGCAGGCAGCTCCTCTCGTCTTGCAACGTGGACTTGGGCTCGGGACTTTCCACTTGAGAGACTTTAGCTGCGCTGTCTTGGTTGTTCGGGTTTTCATTCATTTTCTTTTCCATCTGAAGTTGAGAAGATATCTGCGGTTTGGAGCTGCCGCGAGGGTTTAACTGTAACATTACAGTTGAACTCGTTTCGGGGCTATTATTGTACTCTTGGGTTTTCCCAGTGGCGTAGGTCTGGCTCAGTCTAAAATATCCTGGGACGGGAACCTCGGGGTTCTCAATGGGGCATGATTCAGACACCAGCCTCTGGTAGGAAGGGACGTCTGAAGAAATGAGTTTGGTTCTCTTATCGGAATACATGCAGCAATTGCTTTCTTCTTTAATATTTGTAGTGAAGGAACAAGTGGGGACCTGCTGTGTAACAGGTTGCTCTATTCGACAAGATCTGTTCGGGTCTGTCCAACTGTCTACTTGAGGTATATAAGGATGTACATTCATACCCATATTTTGGTGATTAACTTCTCTTTTAGCCAGAGACGGTAGGAGTCCACAGGTTTGCATCCCATAAGTCCCAATGTCTGTGCTAGGTGGCATATACATGCTGGCGCTGTTGGAGTAGAAACTGTCACTCCTGCACGCACTGATGAGAGAGTCTACTAAAAAAGTATTAGCGGCAGGAGAGCTGTTGGGGAAGGACATTTTGGGCAGGAATTTGAGGAAGAGAGCTTGTGTCCCTTGCAGGCTGACATCTCGAGGAAAACATTCCCGGGGAAGCGCCGATGCCTCCGCGCGACCACATGACAGCCGGGCCAATGGCAGCGCCCGCCGCCCCGCGCCCCGCCGCCCCGCCGCTGACGCGCCCCGCCGCGCCGCCCCGCCGCGCCCCGCCGCGGTCAACAGCGACCCCTAGGCCGCCGCCGCGGCACCGCACCGCCCGCACCGCGCCGCGCAGCACCGCGCAGCGCCGCGCAGCACCGCACCGCGCCGCGCCGCGCGGCCGGCCACCCGCCCCCCCCCCCCCCCCCGCCCCCACGGCCGGCAAAAGCCCGCTGCCTCCCCTCGCGGATCCTGTAAAAGCCGTGCGTGCTGCCCGACGAGCGCGAGGTACAAGAGGTTGCGGGATTTATTGGTGCGTATTAGGGAGAGGCAGGGGCGATCAATAAAAGCCCTCATCTGCATTCCCGGGCTACTTGGTAATTTTCTTGCTTCTGGAGGTTTTTAAAGAGTTATACCCGCTGTTGCCACGCACGGGAAGATGTTTTATTAACAAATCAATCGAGACTTTGTAAAGGATAAGATTAATAGTTAAGATTTAGCATAATGGCGTTCGCGTTATGAATTATTGAAAATTATACCATTGATTTTTCTCCTCGCTACTAACCAAGAAGGTCAATTTTTGTTTTAACACAAATCGTCAAATATTAAAAGCTATACTTTTGTCATAAGTCGAGTTTTATAGTTACAATACATTCCTAAAATTATTTTACAATGCTCTCTCACTACGGCTTGTGAAAAAAAAAAAAAACATATATACATATATACATTTTTTTCACTTGCCCGGGAAACTGAAAGCACCATAAGATAATTTCTCCTTCTGTAGTATTGCTCATTAATATATATATATATATACAGAAACTCATGCCCCTACTGCAACTGATCGTGTAACTTTTTCTTTTTCTTTCTTTCTTTTTTCTTTTTTCTTTTTTCTTTTTTGAATGACGAGTGATGAGTGCAGCTGGAATATTAAAAAAAATAAAAAATAAATAAAAAATACCGAGGGCACCAGTAAATGCCTACATGGCGAATTAGATTTTTGAGTCTCAACACTTTAAACGTGTTTTAGTGCCCCCCCACTTCGTACCCATATTTACACCCGAACCTGTTACATTTTAAATAGTGATGGCACAGGGCATTTATTACTCTTTTTCATTTTCTTCCTTTTCTTTCCTTTCATTTTCTTTCTTTCCTTTCATTTTCTTTCTTTCTTTCTCTCTTTCTTTGCTTCTGTCTGTCTGTCTGTCTGGCTTTCAACTGTTCTCAATCTGGAGTATTTCTTATCTGGGACTAATGCTGTCAAGGACTCTTATCCACACAAAGTGAACTTGTTGATAATTTTTGTTTCGAATGCATCTGGCTGTTTATTTTGGGCCTTTCTAACATCAAAACACCCTTTCAGATCCCAAGGAGCAAGCAGCACGTGAAAGGATTTTTAACATTTCAAATGCGTCTTTCGCACAGCTCAAAACATGCCTTTTCCAGCAACGTGGGTTTGAATTTTCTCCTGTTTCCTGGCATTTGACTGTTTTGCACTTTACCGTACACTTTACATTGCTGGAAACAATAACCCTATTTAAAATTTCGCTGTGGCAATGAGACAGACCTTTTAAAACCTTATCGCAGCTGTTCAAATACAACATCATTGTCAGGTTAAGAGCCAGTGTCTTTTATAGCTCCAGTCTCCAGCTTCTGTGTTGCCGGAGAGTTTAAATATTACCTCCATAATATTCGCTGCTTTCCAGATTTTTTGCAGCATCCCCTGCGCCTGGCGCAGCCCTCTGCCCTCTCCGGGCACGCTCCATCGGCACCGAGGGTTCAGCAGGGAAAGGGGCATTTACAAAATCTCGACATTTAAGATCATTATCAGAGCCATTGCTAAGATTTGCCTGAGCTGGGAAAGAAGCTGCAGAGGAGCCCACGACGCTCCCTCTGAGCACTGCATTCCCCCCCTTGCTTTCTAGCAATTTCCTCTTTTTAAACAACAGCCCGGACAACCCACAGAGTTTAAAGAAACAAAATACTATTTTCCTTGACGCAGTTTAAGACTTGACTGTTAAATCTAATCAGGAATTTTATGCCCATCAAATGGGTCTTTCATAACCTTTATTTACACTTTAAGAAAAGAAGGTCCCAGAAATATCCCAACTGAAGTATTAGCCCAGAGGTTTGCAGTGGATTTTGCCCAACAGTAAAGTTAAAACAATAACCCAACGCTTAACTGCTTGCCACGCCAGCCTCGCCTGTGCTAAAGGAGCTCACTCCTTGGCTTCTGGTCAGAAATGAGGTCTCTGATTTTTTTTTTTAAATTGCAAATATGAATTTCTTGCATGTCACTACACGGAAACTTCGAGGATGGCTGCGATGATAATGAGTTAAATATCGTATTCAGGACTGGTAAACAGCTCCGTAAGACCCCTTGCTCACGATAAATCATGAGGGTTTTTTCTTTTTTGAAAAACGGGCAGCAATTTTTTATTGAAAATGAACAGTAGGAAAGTTTAAGTTTGATGTAAATAGAAGTTGAATAAACATGCAAGAGCCACTGGGGAACTGGAGACTTAGGCTCTGGGCATTTAATGTCACTCTTGTTTTAAATCATATTAAAATGGAATCAAGTAATTAACATTAATAAATAAATCAATATTGTGCAATAAATGAGATATACAGTCTACATTAATATAAAGGTTTTGCTCTCAGAGCCCCATATTTTTCCGAATGAGGGAAGAAAAAAAAACCCAACCAATGGGTCCATGCAGATGTAAATTACTGTTTGTAATAAAGCATAGGTGGACATTACAGTTTTCTCCTCTAGCAAATGTCAGGGCTAAAAACTTGAGGTTACCAGACGTGCCAGTGGGGTTTAATTTTCACTGCCTTATCTTCCTAATCCTTATTACTCGTGATATGATTATTTTTATTTTTTTTCTCGACAGTGCTGACGATCCTCATACTTGCAATTTGCTGTGTTTGTGTCTCATTATAGGAGGGGGATGGGAGAGAGGTACGCAAGGGGCTAGATATTTTGCAGATGCCTTCAGTAACAAAGGTATTGCGAGAAATATCTTATTTTAAAAATAGGCTGGAACCCGGGAAGCTTTTAGTAAAATTGCTTTCATTTACTCGATTTCAGCATTTTATTTAGGGTGCCTTTAAACGCGCAGACTGTATATTTTATACCACGCTGTTATATTGCAGGGAGATTGAAGAATAGCTTTTATTTAAAGGAAAAAAGAAATTGGCTACAATATTGTGACCTTTCTTTTTTTAATAAAGCAACTGTCACGTTGCCCAGATTTCTATGTGCCATATTTTCATAGAAAGAGTCGACGTCTCGGCTGAGGGTTCAGATTCCCTGGACTTTTTCGACCGGGGGTGGGGAGGTGGGGAGAAAAACGTACTGATGACATTATCCCTTTTCCTAAATAGAAAAGCTTATAAAATAAACAAGATACCTCGCTGCCCATTTCTTCAGAGGTGTTATTTCTGCTGTGGGGAGCGCACGGTAGCACTGTGTACTCCCAGCTTTGCCCCCAGCCTCAGCCCTTCCTCTGCTGTATTTCCATATTTCCGTGCACACAGAAGCACAGCCCCGAGTTATAAGATTTTAGCGGGGAGGCTGCTCGGCGGTTCTGCCCTCAGCTCCGGCATCTGAGCTACACGTTTATCTTCCGGCAGATTCCTGCCGAATTCGAAATTCTGTCAGAAAATAAGCAAACGCCCTATTCGATCTCCTAAAAGGACAAGCTTAAAGACATTTGGAAATAGCCCCCAGCCTTTTCTTTCTAAAGGAATAAAACAGAGAAATGGGGGGGGGGGTGGAATACAAAAGATTATAGACTCTCACGGAATCATCACACCAACAAGATGATTGAAAAAGAAGAAAGAAAGAAAGAAAGAAAGAAGGAAAGAAAGAAGTAAAGAAAGAAAGAAAATAAAAAAAACAAAGCGGCATTCCCATATTCAAGATTTTGTGTGTCTGTGTGTGTGTGTGTTTTTTCCATTAACAACACATCCTGGCTCCAATCACTCGTTTACATTCTCTGAGATCGGCCTCACTGTAATTGCGAGGGTCTAAAGCATCCCGCAGAAGCCTCAAGGCTTTGGGGCTGGTGTGGGCTCTCACAAGAAGCACTCTAATGCCAGCAAAAACAAACAAGAAAACTTTGCTAAATCTTTCCCTCCCGAAATAGGTATTGCCACCGAGAGACCAGGGCATTTTCCTCCGGGCTCTGGGTCCGGTTAAAAGGGGCTACCTTTGGCGTCAAAGGATCCAAGGATTTTAGTTTGCACAATGCCGTTTTACCATTTTATCACAGACGGAAAGTCTATTTCTAGGAAACTGTTAACAATGAACTTCTAAAAAAAAAAAAAAACCAAAAACAAAAAACCCAACGGTCAAAGTGCCAACAAATGCTTTCACGAGAGATGGGGCTTTGAAAATGCGGAACATGACTGAGCCAAGGCGAAATAGATTTCGATGAACTCTGCAGAAAAAAAGCAGAAGGAAGCGAAGCCCTTTCTTCCGTGAGATTCTGAGGAAAAGTGCGCACTGGAGGACAAAAAAGAAAACACAAAACCAGAAAAACGGAACATGCTCGGTCGCTGGAGAACGTCCAGGGAATTCATAAGCTTCACTTTAATTTTCTAATCTCTAGTTTCATTTTAATAGATCTCCATAGTGTTTTTAAGGAGAGGGATTTCAATCAGCAAAGCCTTGGCAAGGTGATGTTCGGATATTAAAAATATCTTCTTTTCGCTTTACTCTCTCTGTCTCTCTTTAAAAAAATAAGCACTCTCAGCATCTAATGTTAATCTCGCATTTAAGTAAAATACGTTTTTAAAATTATGCTTTCTGTGCCGATAGGTTTATTTAAGAAAAGCCTTGAGTGAGAATTCAAAGATAAACTGTGGAAACGCCTGTTTTTTATATTACTTTTGTTCTACCCGCGTTAAGGCTGTCCTTAAAGGAGTAAATAGTTTTTCGTTCTAGGGAACGAATTCGGAATATCATTTTTTTTTCTTAAAATTATGTGATTTTTTTTAAAGCTCGGATGCATTATAAAAGATTACGACCAAAAAAATTTCTTTTAAAGTGGCATATTTCTCGAACACGTCACGGTTATGGGTTATTTGTTTAATAAATCTTTTTGATGCTTTATTTTCTCATTTGGAAGGCCCTGAAATCTTATCGTTACTTATATATTAGATATTTTATTAGCAGTGGAATTATTATTAGGAGCAAAATATCCTTGAACATCAGGGCTGCTGTGCGCATTACAGCACATGAGCGCGCCCTCCTGTGGCATTTGGTGGCGAAGCACCAGGGAATTTCCTCCTTTCTCCTCAGCCCAATTTGCTTTCAGTCGTGTTTTTTTTTCCCTTTATTTTTCAATAGAAACTTAAAACTGCTATAATTGAGCATTTATGCAAGATTAATGCTGGGGCGTTTAGGTTTCCGCGGCCCTCTTTTGCGGTGTCTGGGCATTTTAAAGGGATAATAGTCCTCTAAGATAGACTGTTAAAGCACTGCAGGGAACAGAAAATCAGAAGAGTCGTTCTCGCCCTGTGGATTAAGACTCGGGAGAGACGCGAGAATTTTGCTATAAGGTCAGGCGAAATGAAATTCCCCGCGGCTAGCAGCATTTCCAATGTATGGGCTTTGCGGGGAAACGCGCATCCGGAGAAAAACTGCCGAAATACCATCCTTCTCCCCAGATTACGAAGCGTTCCTTACGCCCCCCCCGCATTTTATTCGGAGCGACAAAAGCATTTTTTCTTTAGGGCTAAAAAGGGAGATTTGGGGCGAGTTCCCGGGGCACGGAAGAGAAAGGAGAGGGAAGCGGGGAGCCCGCTGGCGGGGACGGGAGCCGGGCTTGCTCCCGGCACGCCGCGGAGATGCTCACCTCGACCCAGCTGGGATTTTCTTTGCGTTATGATGCATTTGCTAATATGGCCATCTATGCGGTACTCAGCGTGTGTGTGGTTGTGCGTGTGTGTGTGAGAGAGGGAGGGAGACAGAGAGAGAGTGGGTGGTGGTTGAAAATAACAGAGGAACCTTAAGGCGCCTAATTATTCAGAAAGGTTAAAGGTGATGACCTTGACATTTTGGAAGTTCAAAGGCATACACTTATGTTTTTCTTGCTAAAGGGTTTTAAAAAATATTTCTAGCTATGCTTCCCTCCACTCCCATTTCTCCATTTTTTAATTCTGGGGCCGTTCGTCACTAATTTGCCCAGTTTTGCCTTCGCTGAAAGCAAGTGTAGCGCGAGCCGCTCCATCCTATTCAAAAAAGCCAAATTCTTTCCCCGCTCCTCGCCTTTATTGCACATTGCGGAAATCTCTTTTTCACCCACCAGAAGGTGTATAATATAACCCAATTAAGCTGTTTAGAACCTCGGGTTTTATGGTGTTGTCTAGACAGTTCAAGGTTTTGTAAACAGCCCAGCCAGGTCACGCAGCATAAAGCGGAGGGGACCTCCGCCGGATCCCTGCCCGCCGGAGGACGCAGGGCCGCCTGCCGCGCCCGCGGGAGCGGAGCGGGAGTTACGCGGCTGCAGAGCGGGTGCGGAGCGGCCGCACTCGGCCAGCCCTGCTCTCCTCACGCCCCGCCGAGAAATCATATTTTAGAGATCCTCCCCTCTGTCTCCAAACTTTTTTTTTTTTTCCTTCCCTCCCCACCAGTGCCAATTGTTTATAGCTCCCTCTTGTCTCAACCGCTCTGAGCCCTCGTTCTGGCTTACCCTTCACTAGCAAGTAAACAGTCATTGGCCTTCGGGATTCTGGGCTTGTTGGGAGCCTGACCAGTTAAAAAAGCCTTTTTCGTTGTTTATAGTAATTGTAGCACCATCAGAAGTGATGGTCTGCAGACAGCCATGTTTGCTCTGCCTCACACTGAGGGGGGAACAGTGAAGGTTACACATATCTACAAAGGGAGAGTTACAGCTCTAAGCTATTATTTATTTTTAAAATGCATTTAAAATAACCCGGCTTGGCTTCCTCCCGTTATTATTTAACTGAACTTGGCTCTAGCCCGGGAAACGCTAGGATCCTTCGGAGATGGAAATCCATACAGTGCACGGAAGTTATAACCTTAACTTTACTAGAAACCATTTATTCACATGAAAAAGACAGTGGCCCATGCTTTTGGATGACAATAGAAACATATATATATATTTTTTATATATAGCGAACGTACATTTACCATCTCTTAAATAAACCGCATTCACTTAAAGGGAGGAAAGTGTTATTCTAGCTCAAAAGCAACAACATGGCCCCCCCGAACTCAATTAATTGTAAGCAAAAACTACCAGACACACTGCAGGTCCATTGCTGGTACTTTGGGAGAGGAAAACAAGCACCTTTGGCGAGAAACACTCGAGAAGGGACAGTTGGATTTACCCTAGTTTCCCCTTATCAGGAATCTGCTGCGCCAAGCCCCGAAATCTCCAGTGGCCATTCAGTGTGGGGAGCTGCACGTGAAAATGAAACTTTGAGTTCCGCAGGGTGGATGTGTCATGTAAACCAATTTACTTTTGCATTCAGATGGCAGGTCAGAGAGACAGATATATTCAATTTTTCCTTCTTTCTTCTTTTTCTCTTTCTCTCTCGATTTTTATTTTTTTCTTTTCTTTTTCTTTATCCTTCTTTCTTTCTTTCCTTTTTTTTTTTTTTTTTCAAAACAAGGGATTTCCAGTGAAATATTGGAGTCGATCTCTGTTCAGTTTCTTTTCTTTCATCCTTCGATTCTGGAACCAGATTTTAACTTGTCGGTCAGTGAGGTTGAGCATTCTGGACAACTGTAGTCTCTTCTCTTTGTTTATGTACACGTTGAAGAAAAACTCACGTTCCAGTTCTCTTATCTGATATTTGGTATAGGGACACCTCTTTTTCCTTGATCGCTGAGGAATCGCTGAAAATCAAGAAAGAGGAAACTGAGTTATGCTGCTGCTACAAACACACTCAGATGGGAAGAGATCAGAGGCTTTGACAATATCCCATCGCCTGGAAAGCAGCCCTCCAGCAGTTCAGAAAATATTCCTGGGGCTTTTACTCTCCGGGTGCCTTAGCGAAAAAGCGAATATTTCCCAACTTCTCCTTAAAAGAGAGCACTTCGAGCAGTACAGAGAGATATTTAAATGGGCTGGAAATATTCCAAGTTTCTCAAACTCCTCTCCCCCCACCCCCCTCACCAAACAAACGAAGATCTCAGGCTCCAAAACGAAGGCAGCTCCGAGCACTACCTGTGAAACCTCCCTGTCGTGTCCCCCCCCCCCCCCCCGCCAAATCAACAATTTAATAACAATTAATATCCTCTTCCAAGAATACCTTAAGCCCACCTAAATTGGTTTCCTATCGTAAACACGCTTTACAACGGTAAAGGAAATCTTATAGGATATATAAAATCCTTTGGATGCTTATAAAATTGCACATAAAATGCGGCTTGACAAAGTGTTGGCCTTGTACTTTTGCCCCCAATTTACTACTGATACCTACCTGAACTGTTGCTCTTCTCTGCAACAGCCTCACCAGAAGGGGAATCGGCGCTGTTTGCTGTTGTCACTTTCTTTTCTTGGCTGGAAGGTGTTTTACTGCAAGTGCTGTTCTGGGGCTTCAAGTCGCCCTTGTCCGCGTCCCCCTCGCCCTCGGAGTGCTGCTGGTACGGGGGTCCGGGGGCTGTCTCGTAAAACTGGTCGAAGCCTTGCGGCAGGATGCCGTTCCTCCCCACCGAGCTGTAGAAGTTGGAGGCAGCAGGAGACGGTCCATGGTGGCTGCACACGGGGTCCGTTTTGAATAACATTTCCGTCCTCCTGTTCGCAGGCTGCAGAAAGTCTCTGTGCATCACCTCTTCAGCTGAGTAATAAGGAGCATAACTGCCCCTATACTGCCATTTGCTGCGCTCTAATCCGTATTCCCTGAATGCTACTTCGCGCACAGGTTGGACATGAGGTAAATTAGAAGAATAAGGAAAAGTCATTTGACAGGAAGACGATTGCGACAAAAAAGAGGGTTTCGTCGAGAAATCTGAGGGTGAGACGTAATAAGCGCACCCTGGCAGATACATATTGGATGCGCTGTGACTGCAATCGTCAAACTCGGTCATGTCTTCCTTTTTGCGATTGCAAGCAACCAGGAGGCTTCAATGCATTGAACAAGATCCATCTATTGCACAAGAGGGTTTGGACAGGATCAACTAAGAAAAAATCCCCACCGTGTGCTGACGTGCAATTCATCTTGATTGATTCTAGTGGTAATTATGTCACGTGACGCAATGTAGAAATGTCCTTATATCTATATCAGCCCTTCGGAAAGGCTCCTAAGAGCTCTCCAAAGAGCCCTCCCAGCACGGAGGGATGAGCGGAACGGGCGGGCGCGCACCCTCGCCTTTTCCCCCCATTCCCCCAGCAGGCGAGGAGGTGCCCGGGGGTGCCGCGGGTGCCCGTTCACCTGGGGCCGCGCCGCCCGGGCACCCGCCGCGGGGCCCCGCGGCGCGCCCCCGCCGCATCGCCGCCGGGGGAGGCGGGAGCGGAGCCAGGGGGGCTCCGTCGAGGAAGGTGCCCCGCGGGGAGCGGGCTCCCAGCTCCCCGGGCTCCGTGGCGTGGCCGCTCCCCGATGGCAGGAGCGGTGTCCGCCGGTCGCTGCTCGGCGGATGGGGAGCGGGCGGTGGTTCACGCGGGAGAGCCAAGTCCCAGTTACACGCCCTAGCGCGCGAGGGAGGCTGCCCGCTCGGCTCCAGCAATCCACAGTTGGCACCGAAATCCGTCCCGAAATTCAAAGCACGAGTCCCGATCACCTCGTTTTCCCTCGCTCAAGCCCAAACACCGTGCGCTTGTAAAAGGGCGCCAGAGACAAACTGCAATGAGAAACAGGCAAACGGAACATCTCTCAGCAGCGGATTTTATGAAAGGCAGGCACTTTCGGGCTCTTCTGGAAAGAAAAGGGCTAGGGCAGGAAGAGAAGTCCACCAGGCACGGTTTCCTTGGGAAGCAGAGCAGCGCACAAAGTGACCTCTGTTCCCGTGCCTCCAACTCCCACCCAAACGTTCACTTTCATTGGAAGGGAAAAGCAGGGTTGGGAGCAGGCGACACGCACAGCACCCGCCAGCCCCACAGCCGCCCTGCCCTCGAGGGCTCATTTTTGCCAATTTTCTTTTTTTTTCTCCTTGAAATATTATTTTACATAGCCGATCACAAACCGGGTCACAAAGGCTGAAAAGAGAAGAGGATGAATAATACGCGCCAGCAATAGCCTTATGCTCGAGCAATCCCTCATTCCAGAAACGTTTGCCAGCTCTCTATGGGAATGCCTTTTTCCGCCACTGTACAGCATAGCCCGAGTGGCCCCGCCATATGCCGCTCTCCAAATGAACCCGAAATCCGGCCGAGCTCTGCACGCCAAGCAGGGTCGCCCCCTGCCACCCAGGCGCTCTCCGGGCGCTCCCTCCAGACATCAGGCCCCGGGTGGTTTCCCCAAAGGCGGCCGCCACCCAGTGAGCAGAGAGCCCGGCAGGTAGGGAACCAGCCCTCAGGCACCGGGGGCGACTAGGGGCAGGCCAGGGGGCTCTACGAGGCGCCGCTGCGGGCATCGGGCTCGGCCAGCCGCAGGCTGCGCGCCCCGCGGCCCCGCCGTGCCAGGCGCCTCCTGCGCGCTCCCGGCTCCGCGTTGCGGAGAGGCTCCGGGGGCGGGAGCCCCCCAGCCCGGGCTGCGCCCCGCAGCCTGCCCCAAGTCCCTCCCGCCTCCCCCGGCCCCCCAAAGCGGGCCAGGGCTGCCCCGGAGGCTTCCGCCCCGGGGCCCCGCGTGCCCTCCCGAAAAGCGAAAGACCCAAGCCGGGCAGATAACATGAAGCTCACTCCTTTTTCCCTATCTTTCCTCTTCTTTTTCTTTTCTCTGTACCGTATCGTATTTTTTTATAATTTAATTTTATTTTTTTTTCGCTGCCTTGGTGCCTCTCAAACCGCTTCAAACGCCGCAAATCGCTGCCAGCAGATAAACTCTCGCAAGGTATCACTAGAAACCAAGGCACAAATCCACCATTTCCTCCCTTCATCGGTAACTTTCGAGCCTTCTCGATTTTGCTACAACACATGAACAACCTCCTAAAAATGATGCCTGCGCAGTTAAAATGGCTCCTGTGTCACTTACCACCCTGAGCTTGTAGCAGAGAAGGGCAGGGATCCGTTTGGATTGTGCCCCCAGGTTTCTGATCGCCAAGCTCATCAGGAGAGATGGCTCTGGGAACCTATGAAGCCTCATTTTCTTTATCGTTCAAACAACTAATTACGCCTTAGCCAGAATCCTTCACCTTCCTTTCGATGCAGCAAGCCCAGCATCAATTAAATTTTGGCGCAGGAACCAACCGGTTTCAACTAATTCAAGTTCAAAGACATGGCGACGATTTGTTAATACGAAAACAGCCCTTTTAGGAAACAGACCCTTAAAAAGCGATCTCATTTGTGGAATGGGAGTCCAATATCGCAGCAGAGACCCCGCTGCAATAAGGCAGACATGGGGGTCCCCGCCTGCCAGAACGTTTTCGCCCTGGGGTCGGTTCCCAGCCCGGCTCTGAGCATTACGTTCCCCCCCTTTTTTCGCCTTGCTCAGATTAAATAGCATCGACACACAAATGCTCATCATGTACACAGTCAGGCGCATACTTTACCGTTAGGCGTCTTGAAACATCTGCAACCGTTGCCTGGAATTACCAAGTATTCTGGTCCAAGTGACATTTCCAAAAGCCCTCCGTGGAAATTCAGACGACTTGCATAACATTCGGGTTTAAAAATACACCCAGTCCGGCTGGAGAAGATGCGGTATTTTTGTGCCACCCAAGATAAGACACTAACTTGACCTTAACTTTGTTATGGCGCCCCTAGTATCTGGAGAACGTGAACAGACACTGTCTGGCAGCTCTCGTAAAAACTGACTGGAGAAGAGATTCTGAGTCATTTCATTTATTGCCACTACAGTTCTGCAAGAAAGCTTTTCCTCCCTGCCAAACTTTAATTATTTATGCTCTTTTAGGAAGCACAAAGGCATCCAGAGCCATTTCGAACAATCCGAGTTGCGTTTGCAGCCTTATCAAACTCGCCGCAATGGAGAGCTCCCCTCGGAAGGGCTTTATCACGTTTAGGCTGCGGTCGGAATGCGAAGATGTTTATGTTGGAGTAAATAAAGGGACGGACGGTCGCCTGCATGCTGCGGAGGGACGCACGCATGGGCGCAGCCAGCGGGTGCCCGCTGCTCACCCCCGCACCGCAGCCACCCGGGGGCTGAGGGGGGCGGATTTCGGCGGAAAGCCGCCCAAAATTCCCCGCCCGGGGGGTTTGGGGTGCGCACGCTGCGGCGGGGCGCATCTCCTGCAGGCGCAGCCGGGGTGCCGCGCCCGGCGGCGGGCACGCGTGTGCACACATGTGCCCGGGGCGGCTGGCGAGGGGGGGGGGGGCGCCCACGGCCCCGCGTGTGCGTGCCCTGCCACACGCGTGCGTGCCTCCCTGCATGCCCGGCACGACTGTCGTCGCCCGCAGCTTGGGATGAGCGGCTGAGACCTGCAGTGTGCGTGCACGCCCGCAGTCGTGCACCGTCTCCTCCCGCGAATGCGTGGCGTCGCGGTGCGGCCCCGCAAACGCGCCCGTCTGGGGGTGCGCGCACACGGGGGCTGTGCCATACATGGAGCGGTGTACATACAGGCACATACACAGACACACAATACACGTACTTGTGCATCACATCGCGTTTCAGGTCCCATCTCATCTGTTTTGTAACCTGTTTTCTCCTTTCGAGGGCGATTTAGACTAGAAGCTTTGCGTTAAGCTACCGTCGTGGATCGGATACGTTTAATAAACAATACACGGCATTTCACATCTTTTCACCCCAGGTTCCTCTTCAAATTTCACAGCACACGTGTAATAAAGGGCATGGTTGCACTGGGGCGGGTTGGGACGGGGAAGGACGGCGTACAGAGTCCATTTCTCGAGGACAGCAGCGGACTGAACGGCACCCCAGGAGGGAACAAGCAAGGGGGCCGTATCTGCTTTGCGCTCGTCTCCTGCCTCGCATCCTTGGGGTTGCCTCCAGATTTCTTAATTAGGGGAACGCCACCCAATGAAGAGCCGTTCATTGTCCGCAATGCGCCAGCTCCCCGCGCAGGGGGTGGACGCCTCGAAGCTTTCGAGGGCCGGCGGGGCGGCGGCCGGCCCTGCGGGGCGAGGCGTGCCCAGAGTGCGCTGCCCCATGCCCGGGGTGCGCTGCCCCGCGCCCCCGCCCCGCAGCCACCCCGGGGCCGCCCCGGGCGCTCGTGGCCCTTACGGAGGGCGAGTAAGGCGCCTCCAAGTTGGGCTGGTTCGCCTTCTCCCTCCCGAAACGCCACCCCAGCGTTACCTTTGGGGCTCTCTGGAAAGCTCTCGGGAAGATGGCTGCGGTGCTGCCCTCCCTGCCATCCGGCATTTACCTCCAACCCAGCCGGACCACTGTGCCCTTAGGAACAGTGCTCGCAAGAAGATGACCGGGTAGGAGCAAAGTTCAAATATGCCTCCTTTATGAAATAATGAGTTTATTGCCTCCAGGAAGGCAATAGTCCTGAATAAATAGGTAGCTTCTTTGTGCCGTTCCTTGTGATTGTTTAGCCTTACTGCATACACCCTGCACAACCATATCTGAGCCTATTTTATACACCAGAAAACAAGGCAGGCTCCGCCAGCGTAATTATTATTACTGCTGGGAGAGGCAGCCCGAGGTTTCGCGTGTGGAAACGCCTCTTCATTAGAAACAGATTTACGTGGAAATTGCGGCCAAAAGACGGTTTGATCTGGAGCTAAAATTCCGTGAGATTTTTTGTCTTTTCTGAAATGTCAGATCGGGGCAGTATCTTGCATTTCCCCTGGCTCGGCAGCTCCGGCCAGTCCCAGTGTTGTGGTGCTGGAGAGGCTGCAGGCTGCAGGCACCGAAAGCCTGTCAGCAAGATGTGGGGAAAATCGATTTCATTCCCGTCCTAAAACAATAATCAGACGGCTTGGGCAATGCTCCCAGCCCCTCTGGTTGGGTTTCTCCTCTGAGGTTTATAACTGGACACACACACGAAAAAAAAAAAAAAAAAAAAAGCGAAAGCGTTCCCTCTTTCCCTCATAAAAACCTCTGCGGAAATGGCCATGGGGACAGTCTCAGAAAAATAATCAAACCCATAGAAACCTCCGGGCTCGCCCATCTCCTTCTCCTGCAGCACCCCGGGGTGTGAGGGGGCCCTGCCCGGCCCCAGCCCCGACCCCGGCCCGCAGCGGCCTCGGCACCGCCCGCTCCCCCCCTCCCGTGTTCCCGGGGCCGCGCCTGGACAAGGCCAAAGTCAGCGGCGCTGGAAGGGCAGGGCCCTGCCCGGCCACCTGGGGCGGCCACCGGCGAAGGCCGCTGGGGCTGCGGGCCGCGGCCAGGCTCCCTCGGGGCCGGGCGGCTGCGGGAAGGGGGCGGCGGCGGCCCCGCGCCCGGCCCCGGCGGGGAGCGGCGACCCGCCGGCGGGCAGCGGGGGCCCCGCTCCGGCCGTGCCGCCGGCCCCCGTCGGGGCCGAGCCGTCGGGGCGGGCGGCAGCGGCGCGGGGCGCGGGGCCGGTCCCGCAGCCGCGGAGCGAGCGCGCAAATTCCGCGCAGGCCTTGCGCGGGCATCACGTGCACTCCGTCTGCAGCTGGGCGGGGGGGGCGAAGAAGGAATATCTCTCTCTATATATATATTAAAAGGTTTATTTGGTAACCACTTTCTCCGATCTGTGCTCGAACAGGTTATTCCAAACCACAAAACAAGCAAGCGCCGCATGCTTGCCTTCAGAAGCAGGGAACACATGAAGGGACCAGCCAGGATTTACATAGCTGACGTCTTTACTAGGCATTACTCCTTTATTTTATTTTTTTCTGAAAAATGGTGTTTACATACAGTTAAACGACATCGATTTCAGTTTAGCACCGCTCATTCTCCAGGGAAAGGGAGGGTAAGAAGCAGGAGAAAATCTATATAAAAGGAGAAGGAAAGGTAAAAGCTGATAATACAGGTTTCCGTGCTGGGCTGGCTTGTTTTCTTCATTTTGGCTAAGAACTCAGCATTTGCCAATTTACACAGGGATCCTACGCGCTTGGAGATTTTGGTTTAAATGGTAAAACAAAAACAAAAACACACTTCCCGCATTTCAGCCGCGAATATACTCTACTCTAGGGGTGAACACTCCAGGCACAAGTTCATGCAGGAACGGGCGGACTCTGGTCTAGTACATAGAAAGCGCCTGCTCACGCATTACTACTCTTTTCTTTTTCATTCGTCGGTTCTGAAACCAAATTTTAACTTGCTGATCGCTTAAATTCAGTCTGTTTGATAGTTCTTTCCTCTTCTGTCGGTTAATAAACTCATTGAGGAGAAACTCGTTTTCCAATTCAGCAATTTGTTGTTTTGTGTAAGGTTTCCGTTTCTTTCTTGATCTCCCCTGGGTGGGGCACCAAGGCAAACCTACAACAAACACGTCGATAATTTAGTGGATCACGTCTGTGTATTAAAGAGAATATGCAAAAAGCGGCAAGATAACAGGGCAAAACTAGGTCGGTAAAATCTGGCAAAGCACATCTGACAGCACAATTCCTATCTAGCTCCGAGTCGGATTAAGCGATTACCATTCCGAATGGATTACGGGGGGGTTACAAAACAATTACAGACATCTCTTAGAAAGCACGTATCGCTAGGTCGCCTCTAACTAAAGCGAGATATTTAAGGCATACCATCCTGCACTGAAGGTCGGAGGCATGACTGGACTGCTGCGGGCTGAACTGTCAGGTTCAAGTTGACCGAATTCTTGATGTCCTCCTTTAGGCTGGAAGTGCAGGAGTTCACTTCAAAAAGAGTAGCCGAGCCATGCAAACTTCTCTGCAGGCTCGAGTGGTCATACTTTACGGGCTTTAAGTTGGCTGCGTGAGTAATAGTTGGGTCATTTGCGAAAGATTGCCTCTGCCTGCATCTTTCCTCTTGTTTGGAGCTCGCATCATGGGCGTAATATTTATTGTTTTCTTCCAGGCACTCTTTGTTGCTGTTGGAGTTGATGTTGATTGGAACAGAGCCGGGGAGGTAAGGCTGCGCCGCGCCGCTGAACGCGTGGCTCTGCGGCTGGGCTGCGCACGAACTTGAGCAAGTCCACGGGATCGAGCTTCTGGGGTAGGAAATGGTGGGCAGAGCCGCCAACTGACTGCCATTAGCCCGCAAATTAGGAAAATAAAAGGAATCTGGAGATTGCAAATTCAAGAGAGAACCAACGTAGCCAGATCTGTAGAGACTGCGATCACACATTTCCAACAAAGGACTTCAGCTGTTCTTACAGCAGTATTTAGTTACAACAGGGAATAAGCGGAAAGCCTGAAACGATTGGACGAAACTTTGCAGACAGGTTCTTCAAAGCCGGTAATTTCAGCACCGCCTCCAGCCACCGAGCCACGGCGTCCCCCCCCTCTTTTTTTTTTCCCCCCTTTTCCCCCCCTTTTAAAAAGTCTTATGATAACACTCGAAATATGAAAATACCGGACTTGCAAGGGGGAGGGGAAAACATGCTCTCCGCTTCTATAAAAGTGCCTGGGACCGGCTGGCAAAGCTGCAGCGCTAGCGGAAAGATGAGGGGGAACCAAACATTTGCCAAGGCGCAGCGGAGACCCGGGGGCTCCGGGCGCGGTCCCGAGCCGCGCAGCCCCGCGGACCGGCCGCAGCCGCCGTGCGAGAGCCGCGGATCGCCGGGGACCGGGGCAGGGATACCCGGTAACCGGGCAGCCGGCGGGCTGCGAGCAGCGAGCCGCGGCTCCTTCCGTCGGGGGCAAGGAGCTGCGGCGGTCCCGGGCACATGCAAGTGCCTGTGCCCCCGTGCAGACGAGTACACCTTGTGCGCGGAGCGACTAGTTTATCCCTTTTATATCCGCGTTTGTTTTAACTGCCGGCAACATGATATGCATCTGCATATGCTTGCAATTAACATCTTAATTGATCGGATATTACCGGGATTGTCATTCTGGTGCACTAATGACTAGTGGTCTCGGAGGTTTTCCTAGGTCTGCTCGTCTGCCCTTTTTACCCCTTCTACATTTCATCCTCACTCCAAAGCTAGACGAGTTTTCAAGCAACGCTTCTGAAACTGGGGCTTGTTTATTTAATTTTTTAAACAAACAAGAATAGCAATAGCCGCGACACGGAATTACTAGAGCAGAACGCCGAGGCTATAGATAAATAAAAAAATCTAAAGGCTGCAAGGAAGAAAGCTCCCGCTCTGCTATGCAGCGGAGGGGACGTGAATGCTGCGGTGGGCAGAGGAGAGCCAGCCTCAGCTCAGTACCTCTCTGCCATCTCCTAAGTCGCATCTCAGGAATTTTTCTCCCCTGAGAAGAAAATTGCCCTTTGCGGTCAGCCGTTGGGGGGGATATATATAACATAATATATCTCACAATTCTGAGAGCTTAGAGAAGAGCCCACTATTCCGTTATCCCCCTTATTTTTCTCCTAGCTCCGGAGTACGAACAAAACCCTATCTGAAAGCATCCTCCCGGGACGTAGCTCGTGTCCTTTCCGAGCCGTGCGGGGGGCAGGCAGTTCCCTTCCCCGGCGACAAGCCGAGGAGCCGGGCGCTACCCCCCCGCCCCCCGCCGCCTCGTTCCCCGCAGGAGCCGGCGAGGCCTCCGGCAGAAGCGGCCGGCCCGAGCTCAGCCGAGGCGCTCGGGACCCGCGGGAGGCTTTGGCGGCCCGGCCGGGCGGTGCTGGCCTCGGCCTCCTCCGTCCCCGAGTCCGAGCGAGCCCAGTCTCAAGCAGATCCCCGGTGCCCGGCCTCCGTCACTTTCATTACCTCGCTTAAAAACTCGAACCTAGTTAACAGGTAGGGTTAATTTTCCCCGTTATTGTCCTGTTAATCATAGTTTTAATCTCAGTTTTATTTCTACGCCGAGATGAGAGACGCTGCTCCGCTTGACATTTTCCTAATCAAATTCATCTCTTTGTTTAATGGGAAATTGGGGTAAATTCTGCGGTAATTTCATTGCCCTGAAAGAAATCTTTAAATGATTGCCCTCCCCTAGGCCACACAGGACCACACAAGCATCGCTGGAGGATATTACTGACCACTGCCTTTAATTTTTATTGTTTGAATTATGTCTACCAATTGAATCTCCCTCTTATTAGCTTATTTGTTTTCTGCTTTTTTTTTCTCCCCAAGAGGATAGGTAATAGTTTCTTTTCATAATCGCCTTTTACGAAAGAGCTGACTCTGGCTGCTGGTTCTCGGAAGACAGAAGGAACATTTTGTGTTCAAAGACTGTATTTTTGCCTGCAATAAACACGAGGAATGGATGTGAGTTCCCAGTTACCGGAAAGAAAGGTGACACTTCAAACTAACTTTTATGAGGTTAGAGAAAACAGAGCTTTCAATTAATGCTCATCTGTAATTGCTAATTAATGCTGCGAGAAATATGAAAAGCAAAATCTCGAGTAGCTGGAGACACATCTGAGGAAAGCCATGTTTATGTTTAAGCCTGTAGGGAAAAGACCTGACAAAAACATCTTGTTTCACGGGAGATTTGCTGTCGCTGTGATGCAGATAGCCTCGGACGGACTTTTGCTTTTTTTTTTTTAATTTTTATTTTTTCAGCCACAGCCGGCTTCTGGTTTGGAGGGCGGCGTTTTAATGCAGCGGGTGTCCCCCTGTCTGTGTCTGTACAGGAAATATCACTGCTGAGGAACAGAGCGACCCGGAGCTCTGCTTTCACACGCTCCTTTCCGCTCCTTTTTTATTTTTTTTTTTAATAGGCAATGGGATCGGCCTCGACATCAGAGCTGACCACACCGTAATCTCACTGGCGCAGTCCCCCGGCGGAAAGATGCGGGCTGCTCTGCGTGTGACCGCGCAGCCTCCCGTTCCCATCCATCACTCGCGATCGCGGCTGCCTCGGCCAGCCCGGGGCTCCCCCGCCTATGCCAGGGGTTGTCCAGGAGATGGCAGGATTGCCTCAAACATGGCTCGGAAATCTCGCTGCCTGACAGCGCCGCGGCTCAATGGCAGCCCCGGCCGCCTTGCAGTGCATCATCAGCGTGCCACCGCTCATCTGCAGCCGTCTTTCTCGAGGTGCCTGCGGACTGCCCGAAGCCAGGCGCTCTGCCCCGCAGCCCAACAGCCTCGCCCCCTCCTCGGAGCCCCAGCCGGGGGGGGACAGCCCCGGGAACCGACCCCCGCCGCCCCGGCTGCTCGACGGGCGGCGCTGGCCTCGCCGCCCTCCCGGCCTCTTTCGCAGTGTTTCTGCACGCCGTTCCAAGAGGAGCAGGCGGCTCCTCTCCATCTGGTAGCGATTTGCCAGCCCGCCCGGGCTTCCTCCTGCCCTGGGAAGGGGGTCTCGGCTGTGGCACGGCTGCGCCTGCTGGGAGGCCGGGCAGCGGCCGGGGAGGGAAGGGAGGCTCCGGCGGGGCCCGGCCGGGAAAATCGGCGGGTGAAAACTCCTCGGGATTAATGGGGCCGAAGTATGTGTGCTGGGGGAGGTGCCGGGAGGGAGGAAAAGAAGAATTTAGGGAATCTTTCTCCTGCGGAGAAAACAAGGCTGCACCACCAGAGCGGGCTCTCGCAGGCACCGGCGCGACGCGGCCCCGGTCCCGGCTTCCCGGAATCGCACAGAAAGCGCCGCTTGCAAGGGAACCGAGTGGGAAATCCTCCGGGTCCGGTCGGGGAAAAGAAACCCCTCAAAAGCCGAGAATGGGCGAGCGGAAGAGAAAGGGGAAGGAAGAGGGCGGAGGCGGCGGAAGATAGCTCCCCGGTGGATGCAGCCGGCCGCCGAGCGGCCGGAGAGCAGCGGCCGCGGAGCTCCGCCGGGAGCACGGCGAGGGCCGCATCCGGCTCCAGGGGGCACAGAAAGGCGCCGGGCAGCGGCGAGCCCCGCACAGGGCAGGCAGAGCCGGGCCGAGGGGGGAGAGGCGAGAGGCAGGGGGCAGCTGCCCCCCGGCTCCTGCCCCGCGTACTTCTCGCCGGCAGCATTTCTTCCTCGAAATTTCTTTTCCCGGCGAAAAGGCCCACTTGGAACGCCTTTCCCTCCTCCAGTGAGACCCTCATCCTTTCCTCCTCTCCTCTCCGAAGGGCCCTGAGAAGATCCCACGCAAGCCTGGAGCTCGCGAAACGCCCTGCTGCGAAAAGAAGGCGAATTTCTTCCTCTTTTTATATATATCGAAAAGAAATCGTTTTATTAAAGGCGGTTCAGGAACAGTTTGGCAACATCATTAACAGCTGGGAAGTTCAGCCCATGTTTCCAACACAAAGTAAAAGCAGACTTTAAGACAAGAAGGGAAATAAAAATGGTTTATGGAGAAACAGTCTTACTGTATGTCTTACCCACATACACTGGTAATCAAAGTGTTTAGAGCAATAGGATATTATAATAAATAATACTAGTTCGGAACACACACATTTTAATAATTAAACGAGGCACATTAACAGAGAGGTACCGCTTCTCTCTCCTAGTAGTTGGCTAGCGTGTCTGCCCACCCTGTGTATATCATAACATGCACACTAGGTTTAAAATAACACAAACTCAGCAAAGTCCTAGCCTTTCGGCCCATATAAATTATGGCATCTTTTGAAACTAATCATTTATTGCTTCTGTCATTAACACCCGTTTAGTTTTGCAAATTAAAAGTTAGCAGTTGAGCTTCACTTCTCCGACCAGGAGGGTTTTTTAAACGCCGTGGTGGGAGGAAGGAGAAGAGCCCCGTGCTTGTCCGGGCACAGAGGAGAGAGCGGGCCGGGCGCTTTTCGGGCAAGCTGCGCAGATTTACGCACACCTCTCGGGGCCAGCCTCTCCCGGGCCGTGCCGGGACCCCCGGAGGCGCTCCGCTCCGCGGCCGCGGAGCCCCGCGGAGCCCCGCCGAGAGCCGCCGCCTGCGCGACCGCGGAGCGCGGAAGCCTCCGGCTGAAAAACGAAAGCGCAACCCCAAAAACCTGCACGCCTCGGGAGGGAGCCGGGTCTCTGCCCGGTGCCCCCGAGGAGCTCCCAGCGGGTTCTCCCCCGAAAAAGCCCCTCGAAACCCGACAGCGCACGTTACCGCTCCGCGCGGCGCACAGCTCCCTCCGGCTGCCGGCGGGCTCCGCGGGGGCTGGAAGCAGCGCGGCGCTGCACGGGTCCCGCTGCGGCTTTCTCGCCTTCTCCGACGGATATTTTTGTCCCTCGGCACGTTTTGAAGTTTACGGTAGCAAATCAAAACTGACACTTTTTGGCACTGGCTGTTGTTCAGAGACAAAAATTACAGACATCCCCCCCCCAAGAGTTAAGCATTTAAGAAAGTTATAACTGTAACCGTTCAACATATTTAAATTCGTTTATACTGGCCTAGAGGGAAGAACAGAAAATATAATTAATATTAATATTATTATTAATATTATTTTTTTTAAAAAAAGGAAGAAACAGAACTATAAAGTCAAGGTTTGTCAGCGCTCCCTTCGACCGAGAGAAAAACGCTGACGTTCATGGAAATGGAAAACAATTCACAAAACTTCGCCACCGCTGGAAGGAGAAAAAAAAATTAAATATGTTTTCAAGTCTTTCCAAAAGTCTTTAGCTGGTCGTAAATTGAGTTTATATATCCATCACTGTCCGCAACTAATAGATCAAGAAACGTTGTCTTTCAGTTTGGAGACTATTTTCTTATCCTTCACCCTCCTGTTCTGAAACCAAATGGTAACTTGTCTCTCAGACAGGTTTGTGGCTGCGGATATCCTTCGCCTCTTGTCCTTGTTAATGAACTTGTTAATGGCATATTCATTCTCGAGTTCTTTAAGCTGGAGTTTTGTGTACGGCACTCGCTTCTTTCTCCCACGCCGGTAGACACACATATCTGGCTGGTTTAGTGCAACGTCCCCTATTGTAAAAGACATTATGTGAAAAATTAGAATTTTATTACAGGCGTTTAAAGCTTAACTGATACTTGTTGGGCACTGGTTTTCACGGGCAAATAAATAATGCCAGGCTGTTTACAGTTTATTATTATTTACACGGCCACATTATTTGCGCGTTAGTAAAGCACCGAAACCTTGATGGACTGTCATCACTTTTCAGGCATGCATCGCTAGCGAGCATGCAGGACGGCGGGGGCACTGGCTCGGGGGCTGAGAGCAGGTCGGTCCTGGCAGCGCACAGACATCCCTTTGGTGTGGGTTTGTTTGCATGTGGTTTGTGCCTGCGTGCCCTCGCTACTCGCAGTCTCTTAAGTGCTCTGGGGCCGGGTCAATCGCCAGCCGGAGAAGCGGAGAAGCGCAAGCCTTCAAGCCATCATCGTCCTGCAAACTGCAAACGTAAATACAAACCGAGGCCCCGTTAGGAGAAGCAGAAGAAGGAGCCCGAGGCCGCCCGGCGCCCGCGGGACGGGACGCGGGGCCCTGCTGCTAAGTGGCCGGGGGGCGCCGGGTCTGTCCCGCGGGGCGGAAAGCACGGGGGGAGCTTTCCTCGGGGCGGGTGGGGGGCAAGGAAGAAATCCGCCGTCCCCCCTCTCTCTCTCCGCTCTGTGCGTGGCTGTGCGGCGTGTCCAGCTCGCCAGGCCGCTCCTCAGCCCCGCGGGGGGGAGGGGACGGGCGGGCGGAGGAGTGCGGGGGGGGGTTCGGCTCAGCCCGGTTCTCTCCCTCTCGTACCTGGAAAGGACGATTTCCAAAAGTGTGAGCTCTGTGTCTGATCTTTGGCACAGTAAACCTGACTATTCCAGCCATTAGCCAGAGTCCAGGACTGATAGCCCTCCATTGATATGTATGTTTCGTGTCTCGGTTCCCCAGAGCCAAACGTTGAGACCATGTCTATGTACCCAGGAACGTGCTGGTAGGGGGTTGTATAGCCCTGGTAGAAGGACACTTCCTTCGCCCTGGAGGAGACTTCATTGGCGGGGACACTCGTGCTGGTCAGACTGGAGACGTCCATGTACTTTTCCACGGGAAAGCCGCCAATGGAGGCATGGGGGGGAGACTTCAGGGCGTTCTGCTGGATCCCAACCCCGTGGGACATCCTGCAGCTATAGTATCCATTGCCAAAGTGATACCCATAGCCGAGCGCGGGGGCGGCGGGCGGCGCGCCGGAGCCCGGGCAGTCCTTGGCCGGGGGGTCTGCCCGCGCCGCCGCCCCCGGCCGCTCCCCTCCGCCGCCGTAAGCGAACCCCGAGGCGGCGGCGGCGGCGGCGGCGGCGGCGGCCGCGCGGCCCGTGTGCGCCGCCCCGAAAACGGGCGAGGAGAGAAAATTACGGCACTGCCCGGGGGCGCCGCCGCCGCCACCTCCGCCTCCGCCGCCGCCTCCCCCGCCGCCGCCGCCGCCGCCGGTGTCGCCGCGCAGTCCGTCCATCTCCCAGCTCGCTGCCTTGCTCATGGCCTTGCACATCGCGGGCGGCGGCGCGGTCCCCGGCCGGGCATGGTGCAAATTGTTATTTGCCTCCAACAGGTTGGATCCTGGCGGTACGTTTATAAAAACGAAGTCCACGTTGGGGGGGGGGCCCGGGGGTGGGGGCGGCCGGCTCCAGATTAGTTTGCCGCAGCCCGGGGGGCTGCTCATAGGCTGCCGGCGGAGCATGTGACCGTCCCGCCGCCCGCACTGCCCCTTTCGCCGCGCAGCCCCCGGCCCGCACCGACGGCGCCCCCCCGACGCCGCGCTCCCGCCCCGCCGCGGCCCCGGCGCTGGGGAGGGGCCGGCCGGGCGGGCGGCGGCGGCGATGCCCCTCCGGGCCGGCCTCGCCCCCGCCGCTTTCATCCCCCCGCCCGCCTCCCCGCGGCTTCAAAAGGGCCAGCGGTGGACCCTCGATCCTCCGCTGGCCATTTTCAAGCCGCGCGCCTCGGGGCTCTTCCCTCCCCGGTTGCCCGCAGCCCGGAGACCCCCGGCGTCCCCTCCCCGCGGCACAGCGACACCTCCCCGAGCCTATTGTTGCGGCCGAGGTGGGGGGAGAAGCCGCCACGGCCTCTGCAGCCCATCCTCCGGTCATCCTCTCTTTCTCTCCTTCCCGGCTTTGTCGTAGGGTCCTACCCGCCTGCCCCACCGAGCGGTCGCCCGTGGCAGACGTCCCCCCCGACCCCTCACCCCTCGTCCCCTTGCTGCCAGCCGGCAGAGCCGCGGGGCGCGGAGCCTGGCGCTCCTTAGCCGTGGCTGCCCGTCCCCTCGCAGCGCCACCCGTGTGGCGGTGAGGCCGCCTGGTCAGGACAGCGGGCCCTAGCGCTGACGGCTGCTCTAGGGTGACTTTCCGACACTGGGGCAAATCCTCCTGCCGTCTCTTGCCGCTGTCCCGCTGAGTCGGGATGGAAGCCGCAGGAGCGCAAGGAGCCGGAAAGGGAGCGCGCTCCGAAGACGAGCCCGGGCCCCCGTGGGCCATGTCCCGCCGCTCCGCGGGCTCTTAACGCGCTCCCTCCCGGGCAGGGAACTGCGAGCCTCCGAGAAGGAGGCAGCCGGGGCCGTGCTCGCTGGTCTGGCGGTGGCTCAGACCCGGCAGAGGCGAGGGGGAGCCGCGGTGGAGCCGCGGCCCGTTGCCGGCACCGCGACCGCCCCGGGCCCGTCCTCCGCAGCCGGCCTGCGGCAGGGCCGAGCAGCGGCAGCCTCCGGGCCCGGGCTTGGTGGAGCTTTGTGGCCGCTGCAGTGACCCCCGGCAGCTTGTGGGAGCGGGGTGAGGAATGGCAGAGAGGGGCCGGCAGTCACAGCAACAACCGGATGGTAAACACAAGTTCACGTTCATTAGCTCTACCCACTTGTAATTGCCGTTAATCTTTCGTAATCAGTCGAGAAGGGGAAGAAGTGAGCCAGGCATGATTACGTGTCTCGCTCGGATTTACGCCGAGGCAGCATTCACTCAGGACACGAAGCCCCACATAATTAGGAGGAAGGTTTGTCGGGGCACGAGTTTCTCATCCTTTTATGTCCCTGCACGCAGCTTTCTAGTGAAACCATTGCTAACACAGTGAAGTCCTGAGGAACGATGGACTTTGTTTCTCTGGACATCTTTCCAGTTGCACTCCCATCTCCCGTTGTGTTTCCTCTTGCGATGAACTTTTCTCTCCCGTCAAGACATTTTTCACCAGACTGCCGAAAGAAAAAACTCCTAAAGCCCAACGTTTCGGGGCGGTTTGAGCTCCCTGACATCAAAGCAAACCCCGGTGCCGCCGCACGGACGCCCGAGGAGGACGGCAGCCCCGCCGAGCCCTCTGCTCCAGCGAGACCCCCTCGGTGGCCGGGGGAGCGGGGCCTTCGGGCGGGTTTATGACCAACGAGTCACCAAGTCACTAACGAGCCTTTTTGTGCGAGGTGTAGAAAACAGCACTACCCTGCGCAAAACAAAACCAACGAGCCCGGGAGCCGAGGTCGGAGACCTGAGAGCATCCACGGTGTCCGCGGGGCAGGGCGCGCCCCGCACCCCGGGGGCCGTGCGGCGGCTTCGGCCCGGGCTGCCCGTGGAGGCCGGACCACCCCCGGCCTCGCTGCGGGACTGCCTCCCTCTGCCCCCCGGGGGCTCGGCGGGTGCCCAGCGCTCCCGGAGCCGCACGGCATGTTCCACTCACGCGCTGCACAGGAAACTGCGTAACACCAGAACCGGGCAGCATCCCTACAGAAAAGTGCTGTGCTCTCCTCCCGAAAGAAAAACCCGATTTTATTATTATTATTTTTTTCCCTGAAATTATCTGATTTCCCCAAATACTTTTGCTAGGCTCTAGCAGAATTAGGAATCCACTCAAGCTTTTAGCACTGAATTTTAATATTTGTTGTCTGTATTTCCCATGTTGTTTCCCAGGGAAAAAAAAAAAAAGACTCATTTTTTTATCACCTTCCTTGCTAGGATTTGCCGTTGGTAACTGTAACTTTAGAAATCACTTCTCTTGTGAACGTTTGCTGCAGAACTATATACATTTACACATTTATGCGTAGTCGTCCAGGGAAACAGAGGATGCAAACGAAGAGAAAACTATCCATTTATATTTTCGACAAACTTTCCCCCATACCCACTGCTTTCCGTTGTTATCTTCTGAGTGAACCTTTAATAGCTAAACAGACGACAGTTTATTTTTTCCTAGTACTTAAAAAATAATAATAATAAATAATTAAGCGCCAGTTACGATAACGAAAAGATTTAACAGCAAGCAGGGGGGAAATTTTCAAACTATTTTTTCCCTCCAAATCCGTGTCATAGCGTCCCATCTCTTTATTTACTTCTGTTTTAAAACAATCCATTCCGAGGGCGAAAAAGTTGTCTCGGTACCCCCTGCACGGCCCCCGCGCAGCGGGTTCACACCGGCGAGTGCTGAACTTGAGCCTTGGGGTCACGGCCGGCGCTGGCCGCCCTCCGACTCCCCCCTCTGCTCGGAGGCAGCACCGGGGCGACCCCGGCCTGGGACGAGCTCCTCGACCCGCCGCAGCTGAGGCTGAAGGGAAACAACAGCCGAGTACCTTCCGACCGCAGTAGCGCTTCAGCTTTTAAATTAAAATCTGTTCGCTTGCAGGGCCGGCCGCAGAGGACATCCCGCAACCATTAACCCCGCAAAGCCGGAGGGTCGCTGCCCAGGGGTCGTGCCACTCGGGGACGCACTGGGGTCGCCTCCTCCGCCGTCTCCCCGAGGGGCAGGGGCGGGCAGCGGGGCCGCGGGCACCCGGCCGAGCCCCCCGACACCGCCCGCTCGGAGCGGCGGGGCCCGGCGGCCTCCGGCGGAGCAGGGCGCAGGCAGCGCCACCGCGCAGCTCCGCGCAGCGCCGCGCAGCGCCGCCAGGTGGCGCCGCCGCCCCTGCCGCCACCCGCCGCGGGCACTGCGCGGGGCGCTCCGCTCCGCCGGGTCCCCGGGGCAGCCCCAGTGCCGCCGCCTCCTCGGGCCCCCCAGCCCTAAAAAGCCCAGAGCGGCCACATCTCGGCCGCCTCCATCACCCCCCGAGGCTGGCAGCCGCTCCCCAGGCATCCCGCGGGGCTGGCCCCGGAGGCGCTGCGCGGCCGCGGATGTCCCGGCGGAGCTGCGCGCAGCCCCGGGGCTCGGCTAGCAGCCTGCCCCGCCGAGCAGGAGGAAGCTGCTTGCCCTGTCCGCCTTCCCGAGCACCCCGTGACTGGTTAAAGGCTGACCGAGATGCTGTTCGGTTGGCTTAATACGAGCCGCATTTCAATTAAATTGTGATTTTTTTTCCCCCGGCTAACGTGTAATAAAAGAGGAATGAAAATATTCTTTGATGCCTCGAGGAATAACTTTCAAGGTAAAAAGAAAAAGAAGTTTGGCCGTAGGCCTGAGCAGCTCTTTAAACTTATAAGAACAACTGAGTAAACAGCGTCTAAAAAAATTTCGCATATTTCGGCAGTCTCTGTAACTTCCTCCCCGTTTGCCCACTAATGTCACTGTGATGCCGGAGGTTCTCTAGGCTGAGCGGCTGGTTTTGACGGACCATAGACAAACGACGAAAGATTTTTCGGTTGTGCTATTGTTTGGGGAAAAAAAATATCCACAAACAAAACCAAAACAAGAAAAACACTGATAAACATTGGTTCAGTAAATACATCTGGTATGCTGGGAATATAAATATCGGATGACTAGTTTATTAGTGGGTTGAAGGTTTAACTGATTAACTGCACGGGGGAACATTTTTCTTGCCCAACATCTTAGTGGAAGATTATTAAGGTCCTTTATGGCATGCTAGTTCCCTTGCATAGGAATGTAGCCATGCCTTGAGATACTTCGTACATAAACTAAGGAATCAGAATTATTTAAAAGGTGCAAAACACAAACCAACACTAATAAAGATCATTCACAGCCTCACTTGTGTGTAGCCTGCTCTTCTCACACCGGGACCTTTCAGACAGGCTGCCCCCCAGCAGCACGGCACTAAAGGCGCCCCCCCCCCCCCCCCGTTCCCGTGCCGCGGTGACCCCCAGAGCCCCGGGTCGTGCCGGGCTGGGCTGCGCGCCCCCGCCACCGCGCCGGGGATGTGGCTGCGCCTTCCGAGAGGCCGGGGGAAGATGCTCGCCCTGCTACAGCGTTTAAGAAAACAGACGAGGGCGCCAAACGACAGCAATAAACCCCGCCGCAGGCTTCCGCTCCGCCGGCGCGGCCGGGCCGCCGGGGCCGCGGGCAGCTACGGGGGGAGCAGGGGCTCCAGCGCCCCGGTACCGGCGGCTCTGCCCGCCCCGGTCCGCAGCTCCCCGACACCGGCGCGGTGTGGCCGCGGTGGATGGCAGCCGTGACGGGGGATAGCCGCGGGGACACCCCCGTGCCCGCCCGCGGGGCCGGCAGCGCGGTGCCGGGGTCCCGGTGCCCGGTGCGGGGGCTGCCCGCTGCCCCGCCGCCCCGTCCCGCACCGCAGCCGCGCCCGCGGGCAAGGAAAAGTTGATATTTACTTTTGTCTGGTTTTGGGGCTGTAAAACGCAGGACACCACACTGCAGTCTAAATTCACATTTCAAAGGGCTGACATAAAACGCTCATTAATGGAAGGCTGGATTTTGCAAACAACGCCTAGAATGTTTCCTAAATATTTCGTGGAATGTTTAGGGAGACTTTAACACGTTATTAAAAAAAAAAAAATCTGACAAGTATCCCATTTTCGAGCTATGAATCATGCGCAAGAGCACAAGAACTTAGGAGATGTGTGTGACTAACATTAGCGGGAACAGCTCTCCTCGAAAAAAATCGACCCCGCTTTTAATCACAGGAAACGTTGGGGTGTTTCTCCGGGCGATCAAACCCTCGGGTTCTCAGGGTCTAAATACTAGATGATGTGGGGGAAAAAAAATCACGGCGAGAATAAAGGCTGGGCAGCTACTGAAGAGCACTCCAGAGATGCTAACGACAAAGGATTTATCTTCGTTTAAATGGTTGCCATCAGCGTCATTATTACTAGCAAAGTTATCACTGAAGGGAGACTTTCCGACTGTCACGTCTGCCGAGCGTGGTAGCCCGTGTCCCCTGCAGCGCCCAGACGCTGCACTCCACATCACCCGGAAAAGAGCGGAGGGATGAGCTAACCGAGCCACAGGTAACTTTGGAGACAGGGGGTTGGAGGTGATATCCCGGCTGCTTCCGTGCCTGCAGACAATAAAGCCGAGTATCGCCTATTTCTATCACTTCTGATAATAATACTTTTAAGTGGGGAGACTTTATTGGCGGTGGGGAGGGAAGAAGGAAAGGGCTGGAGAGAGAAACCAGCCGCCAGGATGAGATGGCACGGCGGCGGGGTGTTTTAAATCACGGACGCATTTAATGCCCTTCGGTTCTTCTCCCCGCTAGCAGAGCGTACGAGAGCGAGCATTGTCCCAGAAGGGGAGAAAAATCGCAGGCTAGCTTCGTCGAGAAACGGGATTACAAAAAGTAGGAAGGAGATCGTGTTTAAAGTCGCAACGAAGAAAAGATATTAGAAACGAGGAATTCTAATGCCTATTTCAATTTCCAGGAGACTGCTGTAGGTCCGCTTGAACCGGCGTGTGCCGGCAGCAGCGGGCTTATAAAGTCTGTGTAGGGTTCGCGAGTGTGAGGGGTGCATGAGGGTTATGGAGTAATTCCTAAATAAAAGTACTAATGCAGTCGGAAAAATGGGAGGGAAGAGTAAATAGATGTCAGCGGCAGGGGATTCTCGGTCCGTCGCTCCTCTCCCAACGTTTCCTATCGTCTCGATCTAAAATCCGCCTTAGAAATAATAATAAAGAAAAGCGTTATCTAATATTTAGCATGTAGTTCTGTCCGAGGACAAATGAGAAAGAAGCTGCATCATTAGGACCTAAAAGGCAACAAAACAAAAATCAGAGCATAATGATGCACCTAAATGAAGGGGGAAATGTTGCACAGCTCATTTTATTAATCAGACTGTCAATTTCACCCCAGAGGCCAAACCCCAGAGCAATTCAAGCAAGATCTGATCAAGCTAAGGACAAGAGCTTTACTCCTCACTTCTTGTCTTTCTTTCTTTCCACCTGGATATATTTGTCTGCTCAGAAGCCGCCTTCATTATCCACTGACAGGAGCTTGTATTTATTTGCTTATAAACCTGTTACAATAAATGATTATTCGAACAGCGTCATTCGTACCTTAATGACGAGCACTACTTTTTGATGAATGACATTTCGGGCTAGAAAGGATGTATGGGTCATTTTGACCAGTCATTCCCTCGCTTTGGCATCCCACAATTTTTACGCCTCCCTCAAAAAGAGATAATAATATTTAGAGACACTTGCCGGGCTGAATGTGAATTAGCCCCTGCTGCAGCTCATCATTAGTACAGGACCAGCCCTGCAACTTTGACATTTTTTATAAAGCTGAGATGATGGAAAGAATAAGAAAAGAGATGATCCTGATGGAGAGAGGGCTGCACAGCCCTACAGCTGGCAAAAGGCTCTCGAATTTGTCAGACTCAGCTGGAAATGCGGTGCTGGAGGCCCTTGAAAATTCTCAGCACAGTGGTCGCCTCAGCCCGAGACTAACTTCCGCCTCCCTGCACAGCGCGATAGGGGACATCTCCGCCAAAGGCAAATTCGAAATAGACACTTTATTCAATCTTCAGCACCCGAGCAGCGAAAGCGCCGTCTCGTCCGAAATCCCGCCGTCGGAAAGCAGGAAGAAAATCAGCCTTTATTCGGAAGTTGCTCAAGAGGCAGATATGAACAGTGATGTGGAGGTGGGCTGCTCCGCACTCCGCTCCCCGGCCAGCCTGACTTCCTCCCAGCTGAAGGAAAACAGTAACAAAGGTAACTCTTCGTTTCTCATCTCCATCTAAGCCCTGCGCTTTGCCAACCGGGTTTAAAAAGCCAAGCGAACCCACCGACACCGCCAAAGTTGCTCGCCTCTGCAAACGGCGCTCTCTCTTCTGCCGAGACAGAGCTGGAGGCTGTAAAATATTATTGTGATTGCTGCGCTATCCCGATAGCCGGGACACTGCCCGGGCAGCTCCTCTGCGGGTGCGTGTGTGTGTGTGCGTGCCCAGCTCCATCGGTATGTAGATAGATATCCAGAATAGCTGTGGGCACGAACATCCACCCACCTGGATTTAGGGGAGCCTTTCTCCTTATTTTTTCTCGCGCTCTTGGAGCCCTCTGCGCCCCTCAAGCCGTGTATATGTGTGTGTGTATACATACATACATAGATTACATTAGAGAGAGAGGGAGAAGGGCGAGGAAACTGTCCATATTTGTCTGCGTTTGTCCTTCTCTGTGTATATGCAACGTGTCATCCCGTGTCCATTTAAGAGTAATTGGGCATTGTTCACTTTTCCTCTGTTTATAACGGAGGAGCTGGAGCAGCCCCGTCTCGTTCCCGCTTTGCGGGGCATGGTGATGGACGATGGCTGTTATTATCGCTGTAACTGGGGCGGGGGGGGGAGCCAGGTGAGCGGTGGATTTCCTAGGGGCCACAGTGCATGCCTTTTCCCTCAAATGTGCCAAAGAAAGGAAGGGATCCTCGACGGAATGCGCGAGAAAAATTGGCGCCAGGGCTGCTCAGACTCGGTTCGTCTCAAACGAAACCGAGCCCTTCCAAGGGCGAAATGCGAGAGGAGAGCCCAGGGCTCCCGGCAGCCCGGCCGAGCCCCCGCACGCCCTTCCTGGGGCTCGGCGGCTCCCGGCGCTGCCGCTTTGTAGCAACACGAACCGCCCGGTTTGCTAGCAATAAGGCGGCTATGCGACGCAAAATAATAAAAAAAAAAATAGAAAGAAAGAAAGAAAAAAGACCCCAAAAATAGCCCCCCCCTCCCACCCCCCCCCCCCAAAAAAAAAGAAAAAAAAAGAAAGAAAGGAAGGAAAGAGCCCACCCCAGACCCAAGCGTATCGATCCTATGAAGGGCAGCAATTTGTCCGGGTGACAGCTCGCGGGAAGGCCGGGCGGGCCGGGACTGCCCCGGCCGCTTTGACGGTGCGCTCGCCCCGCAGGCTACGCGGAGAGCAGCCCCGCGCCCAGCGCCCCCGCCGCCGCCGCCGCCGCCCCCGCCGCCGGCCTGGGCAGCCTGCACAGCACCAGCGCGCTGGGCGGCTCGGCGGCGGGGGCCGACCAGGTGCGGCGGTACCGCACCGCCTTCACCCGCGAGCAGATCGCCCGCCTGGAGAAGGAGTTTTACCGGGAGAACTACGTGTCGCGGCCGCGGCGCTGCGAGCTGGCCGCCGCCCTCAACCTCCCCGAGACCACCATCAAGGTACGGCGCGCCCCGCTCCCCAAACTTGCCGCTTGCCTTGTCTTTATTTTTAGTTTCCTCGGTGGATTTTACTGAGCTACCGCGTCTCCTAAGAAGGAGAGGGGAGAGAAAATAAACGCAGCTGGTACCCGGGGAGGGGAGGTGGGGGGAGAGGCAGAGGGACGAGCGCGTCAGTACCGGAGGTCACGGTCCTCCGTGGAGGGGGAGGGGAGGGCTCGAAGGGAACACGTTTGCTGCGGATCGAAGGGATCCTCCCCGGGCACAGGCTCAGCCGGTTGCTGCGGGTGGGCGAGGGACGGAGGCGTCGGTGCCCGCCTGTGCCTTGGCCCGGGCGGCCGGGAGCGGGCCGGGAGCGGGCTGCGGGCTGCGGGCTGCGGAGCGGAGCTGAGGCCGCGCTGTGCTTTTGTCCCCGCCAGGTGTGGTTCCAGAACCGGCGCATGAAGGACAAGCGGCAGCGCCTGGCCATGTCGTGGCCCCACCCGGCCGACCCCAGCTTCTACACCTACATGATGACCCACGCGGCCGCCACGGGCAGCCTGCCCTACCCCTTCCACTCGCACGTCCCGCTCCACTACTACCCGCACGTCGGGGTCACCGCCGCCGCCGCCGCCGCCGCCGCCTCGGGCGCCGCCGCCGCGCCCTTCGCCACCTCCATCCGCCCGCTGGACACCTTCCGCGCCCTCTCGCACCCCTACTCGCGCCCGGAGCTGCTCTGCAGCTTCCGACACCCCGGCCTCTACCAGGCGCCGGCCGCCGCCGCCGCCGGCCTCAACAGCAGCGCGGCCGCCTCGGCGGCGGCGGCGGCGGCGGCGGCTGCGGCGGCGGCGGCGGGGTCGGGGCCGCCGGGGGGCTCGGCGCCCTGCTCCTGCCTCAGCTGCCACAGCAGCCAGACGGCGGCGGCGGCGGCGGCGGCGGCCTCGGCGCTGGGCTCGCGGGGCGCCGCCGCCACCGACTTCCCGTGCACCGCGGCCGCGCAGCGCTCCGAGAGCGGCTTCCTGCCCTACTCGGCCGCCGTGCTCAGCAAGGCCGCCGTCGCCTCGCCGGACCAGCGGGAGGAGGCGCCGCTCACCAGATAACTACCCCGGCCCGCGCCCGGGGCGGGGGGCGTTTTGTAGGGGGGGCGGGAGGGCGGCGGCAGCGGCTCCGGGACGGGGGGCGCCCCGGGCCCGGCCGCCGGTTCCCCCGGCGTGACTGGCGCTGACCGCCCCGTCGCGGCGGGGAGCGGGGCCTAGCGGAGAGGGCGCTCCGCGTCCCTGCGCCCCCGCGGAGGCGCCCCCGAGGTGCGCGGAGCGGCCCCGCGCCGCCCGACGGCCGGCTCGGCGGGGCTGCGGGCCGCCGGGGGAGGGGGCCGGCCCGAGGAAGGTGTTTGTGTTCCTTTCTTACATTCTTTCCCCCCCTTTTTATTATTATTATTATTATTGTTTCGGTCTGAGTTGGAATAAATGGGAAATGTCTCGCGTATTTTACGCACGGAAAGCGGTAGCTAACGAGGCTGCTGCGACGGGCCAGTAACGGGAAGGGAGGTGGGAGATTGACAGCATTGGGAGAGGCATTTTTTAAGCTCTTGCTTTCCAGCTACCACAGCCCACGCTACCTGGGAAATACTTGAATCTCTCTAGGTGTAGGATGTTGTCCTGAAGCATTTACTTTACAGACACTTTGCTAAATTTGATTTTTTTCTCTTAGCGTGTTTCTCTTCTTTGGGTAAAACGGCTCTCGGATTTATTTCTCACACATCTCTGTCGCGCCTTTGCCTCTGAAAAGCCACCGCTGGGTAACTGAGACCTGCTATACCAAACCACTGCTACTGGAGGGACTTCCTTGAACTTGAAGAAAGGCACATCAAAAACCACCAGTGTTACTGCCATGTCAATTTTGATGCTAATAATGTGCAGATTATGACGAAAATTGCCAATCATGTTCTCTGATGGACCTCCTTTGAATGTGGAATTGGAAAAAAGTTCCCCGCACAGAGACCTGCTGTCAAGTACTAACAACCCGCTAAGGGAAGTCATTAGAAGAGACAGATAAGAGACTTGGTACATAAAACATTGTTCTTGGTGCATAGAATGTATGTTATTTAATGTTATATCTGTTACCTGAAGTGATTTCGCACAAGAAAGCCACTTTCTTATCATCTCAATTGCCAATTTTCATTTTGGTAACTTGGACGCCCCGGGTAGACTTTTCTCTGTTAAGTTGATATTCCACCAATGTGAAGAGCCTCATTAAATCAAACCCAGATATTTCCATAATGCTCCCTACAGAGCCACTTCACTCTTCACATAATGAGATTTTTCTGAAGAGTTGAAGCCCTCATCTAACTTGCTATTGCTTGTTTAGGCCCTGTGTGAATGTGAACACACACACACACGTACGCTCGCTCTCTCTCTCACACACAAAAGTCTATTATATATTTCGAAAAAGTGTCCTGAAATACTTCTATTTTTAAGACACTGGATTTTTTTTTCATATTCTAATAATGAACTTTCAGGAAACGATTTTAAAGGCTATGCTGTTTTGTTCAGTGAACATAAATCGTAGTGATTTTTTTTTCTTTTTGTCAAGCGGGACAGATTTCTTGGGCGGGGGTAAGGAAGGGCTAAGGAAGAAAAAACCCAAGGCTTCTGGAGCGGATTCATGACAAGACGTGTACATTTACGGTTTAGAGAACTTTAAAGTGCGCTAGAAGATACCTAACCCATCAATCTCTCATTTTGTAAAGAACAAATAGCAAGACTACTTATGTAAAAATATTGATTATACCAGCTGTTGTTCACTGAGTTTACATTTAAATTTTTTATTAATATATAATTTAAGGCTAAAGAAACTAGACCAAAACGTAGCACTCTTTTACCAGCTTAACCTTTTCGATTGTTGGAATCATTTGTTATGATCGCGCAAGTATTGGATGTATATACGACGATTTTGGCAATAATGTTTACATTTTTCCAAAATATATATATATGTCTACGAAATGATCGATGAGGACGCTGGTTGGTAAAATTAACATAAATTCGTTTTATGTTAGGTCCGTTGGACCTGGTTATTATATGAAACTGTAAATAAAGTCTTTGTGCTTTAAATATTGCTGGCTGTACGAACTCACTGTAAAATATTTTACAAATGTGCAATAATTATAAAGCTTTGTATATTACGTTATTTATTGTGTTTGGTCATGTAAAATAAATGTTATTTAAATCAAAGCGAGGTTATTTGTTTAAGAGGCTGCAAAACATTGCGTACTGATGTTTGTTTTTAAATATGGCATCCAGGGTTATGAGAACTTCTTAAAACAACATATTTAAATGCCTTTTAATACACATATCAGATGGATTAATTCATACTAATCAGTATTTTTACTGCGAATGCTGTGCATTACTCATGTTTATAGCAGATGTGTAATAAGTCCAAACATTGGTTTAACATTAATTGGCTGGCTAAACAGATGTATGTTTACAAATATTCTATAGATATTCTATAAGGAAAACGGCGAAGAGGAATTATTTCGTCCACTCTTTATGCTTTTGTCCGTTTCTGGGCTTCCCATTTAGCCGAGAAAATATTAATCGTCCTTCATTCCGGGAAAGGTGCGCCTTTAATCTCGTGTCGAAAAGGCACCCAACAAAATCCTCGGGCTTTTTTCAGCGCCGAGCGCTCTTTACATTTGTCAGGCAAAATGATGCTGCGACTCTTTCTCGGAACAAAACCTGCAAACGCGGCAAAGATTTTCAAAGCTGTTTCTTCTTTTCTCAACCCCACACCCTTCGCGCTTATCCCAACTGTTCGTATATTTACAGATCGGCCGTAAAATCGATATTTCGATGGAAAAATGCAAGAGTCAATGGTGTGTGCAAAGCAGTCTATTTCTATTCGATTTGAAAACCAAGATGTCCCTTCCACGAAATTTTCTTTCACCAACTGCTCACCCTGGCATTAATTACAACGACGTGGAAACTATTGGGAATACGAAGGCTGCTATCACAAGCCATTTTGGCCCTGTAATTTACCATTATTATTGCATTAGCTCTAAATGATACAAGCTGATACTGTCTTTAATTGCAGTTTGGTTAAATATATACTGGAGTGATCCCTGGGGCTTTTCTTAGATTCCTTTTTTTTTTTTTTCATTCTTCTTCTCTCTCTTTCTTTCTTTTTCTCTTCTTTTTTTTTTTTTTCATTTTTTTCATTTTTTTTTCTTTTCTTGAACGCCCCCCCCATTAAAGAAATACGATTATAGTTGCACATTTGGACTGGTGATGTATCACTCTGCTTTTCTGTGCTCTTTGCTAACGCGGGGGTTGTAACCCTTAAAAACAAAAGCATTGAGATAGATGGGAAAGCAAACAGGAAAAGACAGTGGCCAAAAAAACCCTGTCCAAAATAACAGCATATTTTTTGTCTCTAGTGTGCAAAGAATGAAAAAATAATTCATCATAAAATGCAAGAAGACTGTCTGTCATCAAGCCCGAATTGTTTTTGACAAGAAAATAAATCTGTGGGTTGTTTAATATATTTTATATTTTCTTTATTTCGGCGCTAATAGAAAAACCAAATTAAATGTCCACCAGCGAGATAGAAATGCAAAGATCGATGATCCACCCCCTACTGTCCAATCACCCCTATTTAATTGACTGTATT
>NC_137701.1:18861228-18946228 GCF_964034855.1 Anser brachyrhynchus
CGGGCTGAAGTTAGCAATCAGCGAGAAAATCATCATCAGAAGCTGCGGAGAAATCACGGGCGCGCATGGATTTGGACAGGTCTGTGCTAATGGAAGCAGGGCGCACACACACATCAGCGGAGGGATGATTAGGGGCGATCCAGCGTTTCGGGAGGACTTTAAACAGCAGCTCCCCGCCTGCCCGAGCCATCGGGCCGGGGAGTAGCCTCCTTCCCCAGGCACCCGGGGACTTTTTGGAGGTGTCGGCACCGCTTCGACACACAGCCGTCACAGGGCTCGCCGCCTGACTCTGTGCCAGCAAGGCCTCGGCGGGACAGGAGTGCGGATGCAGCCCCCCCCCAGAGCCCCTCGCCGCGGGGCTGCAGGGCAGCGGGTGCCGGCCCGGGGGCTCCGGGTGCGGGACGTGGCGGGGCAGACGTGGTCACTAACTCCTCACCTCGAACATGAACAGAAAGGGGTCCTTTCCCTTCTGCTCCGTCAGCTGGCGAAGCCATTTCGTATTAATCAACCCCCAACTAAATGATAAAACCAGAAACGACCCTATTTTTCCATGACGGGAAAGTATATATGTATTTTAACGATTTGGGTTGATTTCCTTACGAGACGGGGACAGGAAACTGCAGCTCCCCTTCCTCTGCAGCCTCGACCCCTCGGCCGCCGCCTTTCCCGGCAGGCGAGCTCCCCTCCCCGCTCCTCTTTCTCCTCCGGGGCCGGGGGGGCTCATTCCCCAGCGCCCCCCTCCCTGCCCCGCTCGGGATGGGGCCGCCCCGGGACCTTCCCTCCGGGAAGGGGGCTCCGAGCTCCTGCCCTGGGGGGCAGCCGGGGCATCTCGACCTTTCCCCGGGGGGACGGGGGGGAACGGGCGGCTCCGTGCGCCCCGTCGGAGCGGGCCCCTTCTGCTCCACCCTGGTCCCCCGCGCTGCCGCTTCTCCAGCACCAAACTCAATTATAACGGCCGTGATTACGGCGATATATCTCCAGCGCTCTCCAAACGCTCGGGTGTCAAGGGGAGTGTTTTAGAGAGGGTGCGAGGGGCAGCAATTCATACGAGGGAGCTGACAGTTCTTTGATGTGAAAATGATGCCCGATTTTTACTCCGGGGCGCGCAACCGAAGAAAGATTACACTGCTTAAACCGAGAAATTTAAACCCAGATGATAATAGTAACGAGCCAAAGAGGCGAGGTAGGGAAGTCAATTTTACAGCTAGAAAAGCGGTCTCTGAAGGCCTTGTGCAGCCTATCGGGGCTGAGCAAGTGAAACTAAGTTCCTGATAAATCATTAATCACGGGCAGCTAAAGGCAATCATCCCCGGGCAGCCTCTAATTACCGGCGGCCCCCGGCCCGCTGCCTGGCGGTGCCGCTGGCCCCTTCCCCTCTCGGTGCCCGGGAGGGGCTGCCCGGGGGGGGCGCGACCCGAGGCAGCCCGGTCCCGGGGGGGCTGCCCCAACCCCCGGTGCCCGGAGCAAGGTGGGCTCCTGCCGCCCGCCCCAGCTGCGCTCCCAGCCCTTCGTTCCCTGACCAACGGGCAGGGATTATTAACACATTATTAAAACTCCGTTCAGAGCACCTTAATGAGACCTGCGCTTATTAGCAATGGGAGCGAATTTCACAGGAGTGAAGTGATCAGTTAAGCCATGTCTATAGTTTCCAGACTACGCAAATGAGGCTTTTACTTAATTGAATTGAACTTCTCATGGCATTCGGAGGCTGAACTCTATCCTCCAGCGCAAGGTGGGCATCAGGATCAGTTTTGTACGAGAAAACAAGCCGGCAAAGAAGCCTTGTCCTAAGGCTAAGGGCACCCCGGGTTCCGTGCTGTGGAGCAGAGGCGTTTGTGGGGTGCCGTGGGGTGTTCCGAGCGGGGTGCAGCCCCTGCCCTTGGCACGAACCAGCCAGGTGCTGGGACGCCTTTTCCACGCTCATCTTCGCAGCCTGCTGAACGGGCCAGAAAAACAAAGCGTTCCTTTTCCCCGATCTCCTGTCTTTCGCTAGCTCAGGCTCAAAATTGTCGTTCTCAGCCCATTTTGAGAAACCTCCACGCAGCAGTAATCAGGCGGCGGACAAACGCATCCTCAAGACAACTAAGAGAGGGACTGAAAACTTCAGAGCAGAGAAACATAAACAAATACATTTTCCAGCGCAGATTTATTATGGCTCCGGTCTGTTTTGCTGAGTGTGAGTCAATCAGAAGGGAATACCGTCTCGGTTTGACAGTGAGCAAGTCTTAAAAATTACGGATCGAATCAAAGTTTCAGGAGCAATTTAAAGAGCGCTCAGAAAGGCGATCCGGAGCAAGCGGGGTAGCCCTTGGCTAGCACAGCCTGCCCCCGCTCAGCCTTCCTGCCCCTTCGGAGAGCCGAGCTGCCACCGGGGGGGTGCCTGCAGGCGGGGGGCTGCCACCGGTCCCCGTCTTGCCCCCCCGGGGGCACCCAGCCTGCTCCGCCGCGGCCGGCTCTGCCCCAGACTCCCCGCTCACAGCCAGGGACTTTTCCGCCCCCAGTCTCAGAAAATCAGTTTTCCCCGGGTCAGGTATGCTTAGGACCCAGCGTGGCCTTTCCCTCATTATATTTCAGTTTAGGCACCAGGAAGATGCAATTTGTTGTCGAAATAAATAAAACATATCACCTCCAGTTAAATCTGTAAATTATATTATGCTGCTGCTCTGGTTTTGTTTTTCATAATTGTTAAAAATTTGAACAAATCAATTATATTAGCCATATGGCTTGATCATATCAGCTAATTTCCCCCCCCTTTGTTTTTTTGGAAAGTAATTGTTGTTTAAGCACTGACAACTGATTAGTTAAGGTGTTTAGGAAATATCTCTCTGCTCTTGTCTTAGTTAAAAGATGATTGAAATGACAATGAATACTCAAAGTCGTTAAATCATCCCCTTCCATATTTTCCACTTTCTGTGTGTTTAAAGAGTTCACAACAGCAGTAGCTGAGCTGCAGCCTGATTTATACTTCTGGAATGGAGGCCGTGAGACCATCAGGCTTTCAATTCAATCTATTCCAGTTTGTAATGATTTCCCTAAAAGGAGCCAGTTTTTGGTATGCAGCAGGTAAGTAGTCATTTTTCTTAGTTATTTTAAAGGTGTGTAGTATTGAGAATGTACAAGTGGTTCCACTCTGGCATTTACACACTGCAAATATAAAACTTCACCCCTCAGTGATCTTAATACTTCGTCCATTAAATGTACTTACTCATTTAAATGGGAGTGTATTTAACTGCTAAACAGATGGTCTACAGTGCACACAATTATAAAGCAAGGGTTTGTGTATGTTGCCATATTTTAGACTCCAGATTTCCTGCTTCCCTATACATTTTTCAAAGCAGTTTATTTTTCCATACAAAACACTAACACAGGTGGAGAAGCGGTCTGGAATTCATTTCTTTTGCTATCAGAGATCCAGGGCACACTCCTTCAGGCAATCTTCTTAATTTTCTGATGAGGATTTTAACTAGTTCTGTACTTCAGATTTTTAAAGCATTTCAAGAACCATTCTAAAATCCTCTGGACCACACTGGGATTTTAAATATTTGATAGACATTTCTGATCGTGTTTACTTTATTGAGTAAATACTGAAAAAATGTCTTGGCCCCACATTGGTGAAACTGAAGCGATGACCAGGCAATGAGAGCTGGGAGAATTTTCAAGCTGTAGCGTACTGCAAAAGGAAGGAGAAGGTTGCAGAAAAAAGCAGAAAGTTATGAATCACCCACACTGATGTTTGCATCATAAACTGGTGACATTTGCCGTAGGCCTGTCTCACCCAGGCACGGGGAGCTGGTGCTCACCCGCTAGTCGTCTGTGTGAGGCTGTGCTGTTATCTTGCCAGGGCAGGGCCATCAGCTGTATTTCTCATGCATGATTTCACCCCTCAGTTAAACACGGATTTGTTAATTTTCTTGCTGGACTGTCTGTGATTCTTCTCATTCCTGTCATACTGTACCCCTCAAACATAAACAAATCAACTTTCAGAATAACTATAAAGTGAGGATTTAGCTCCATTGTATAACTGAGGCCCTAAAGTTCAGAGAGAAGTGAAATCTGCACTCATTTTGTGTGTCCCACGGATAATATTGAGCTGATAATTCTAGTATATTTAGCAACCTTATATTCTCATTGCTTTGCAAAACAAGATGTCGAAAGTGATTTGGAACCCTTAACATGGAAAATAGAGTTTGTAGCCAATTATGAAAAGCTGAATTTAAATGTTGTGCCTAGCATTTCACAGAAATTCTGTAGCAGGGCAGAGCTTGAAATATGCTATTGAAGGCAGTGTTCATCTATCCCATGAAACCATTCCTTCTCTTGTTTCACAAAGCATTTCCAGCATCATTTAACTTATCCAGCAAATGGCTGGCTTTTATCAATATCAGATTTTCACCATGCAGTCCTGAGTCACTTTCAGATGAACTTGTATCAGCCTTTCATGCAGCAACAAAGATTAGGATTTTATCCTCCATGTCTGCATCATAGTACAACCATACCTGGCAGAGGAAGGTGAGATAAGGCTGTATAAAGTTACTCTGAAACTCCCAGTTCCCAAGTTATGAATGCTTGACTTTTCAACCAGCTTTGGAAATAGCTGTTTGCATCCAGTTTTCTAGATTAAATAATCAGTAAATGACCTCTCCTTCCCACAGAAACCTCAGGATCCATCAGTACCTGGAACCATGCTGGGTGGACCTGTGAGGGATGCACTGCAGCAGAAGGCTGCTTTTGTTTCAAGACTTCTGCAAGCAGAAGGAAGCAACTTATGTACTGCCATCAGCTTCTACTGCTACTTGCTAACAGGAGAAGAACTTGTTAGATTAGGAAGTGAGTCTGTCGAAAAGGAAAGTCTCAATGTTTCTGCCAACCCTGACGCCTTCTGTTCCTGTTTCCCCCAGTGCTATCACAGACTGCCACTCTTCCCATGGATTGTCAGAGCTTAGACCATTTAGTTGTCCCAGGTATTCACCGTGGGCTTGATCTGAAATTCAGTGAAGTCTCTGGAATTTGAATCAGACCATGGAATCAGACAATGGGATTACATGATTTGATTGAAGAAGAAAGTCAAGTTGCTTTTTTGCTGGTTACTGCTTGCCATTTACCAGAAATCTGGTTGTGCCTCAGAGGAGGTTAAAGAGAAGAAATGACCTGGGGATGAGGCACCCAGGCCTGGGGAAAGACGGGAAGACTGGGAACAATACAACTTCTTCAGAAGCATGCAAAATACAGTTTGTACGTTAGAGAGACCTGAGTGGTCTTGTTAATACAAGTAAATAAGCAAAGCACAGCCTACTATTTCACTTTGCCATAGGCTTACTTGTTGTCACTACGGGTTTTTCACTAGGAACCTGGCAGAAGCAAGTCCTAACAAGTAACAGATTTACAAATGCTTCATTTTGTACAAAATTAAGGCCATGCTGTTCGTGACACAAGCTATTCAACTTGGGGAGCCCTCTTCGTAGATCTGGTCTTCCATATGTGGAACTCTGATAAAGGTGTTCAGGGAAGATGTAGGTTGTCACAACTCACATGGTGTCAAAATGCATGCTGAGACACTCAGCTCTTGCATGACATTGAGCAATCCCATTTCTGATGACTTTTTCTTTGTTCATCTCTTTTCCCAATGTTGGGATACAGTCAATGTATAGTGGATTGATTTTTCTGGGTTTTGGTCAGAGGGGTTGCTTTTTATGTTCCACAAGTTTCATTTTACTGCCCAAACCAGGGAAACGTAAACACCAGAAGAAAGCATGATTATCATATGGGAAGAAACAAGACATTTTTAGAAGGAAGCATAAAGGCCCCAAAGCTCATGTGTATATGAGAAGGGAATATGGTCAAAAGACTAACTGAAATCTGCGGCATAGCCTACACACAGATCAACAGGCACATTGCATTAGCTTCAGTGTCTCCCAGATTTACTTTTGGCTACACTGCAATGTTGATCAGTCCCCAGCCACACCACACAACTATTCCAAACATAACCCAGAGATCATTTTATCCATTCAGATTTAAGATTTGGAAAGAAGAAATTGGTATGCATCAGAGGTGTCATTCCAACTCTTGGGGTTTGTCCAGCTCTTGGGGTTTGGGCAATTGCCATTAGAAAGACTGTAACACTTTCATTACTCTTATGAGTTTGCTGGTTAAAAAAATTCTGTCAAAGATGTGAAATTCACATTTCTGCCAGTTTGTCACTTCCTATACATGTATAGAAAATGCTTGAGAGAGGTAAATGTTACCACTCAGTGAATTTTCAGCTTCAGATAAAGCAAAGTAGGCAAGAGAATGGAGTCTTGTATTTTAGTACCTGATCTGATTACACTTCTCTGTGCTTATTTATATTAACTTTACAGAGTCGCCTATGACTCATTATCTAAACAGATATATGGAATTATAAATATCTTAGGAATTCATACCAGATAATTTTAAGACAAAGCAGAGGAAGAGTGGGAATGGAGAAGACTGTTTGGTTTGAAAGGTTTTGATTTTTTTGAGAAAAAAATAATTTTCTTTATGGAAAGAGGGTCTTATTTTTTATCATCCTTCCTGTCCTTGTTGATCTTCATGGTCTGTTTGTCATGGCAGAGTCCTAAACAATTTTAAGGGGACTAATCCATTCAGAAATGTGAATGAGAAGGAAAAAGTAGGAGAAAGGATTCCTGAGTCACACTTGCAGATACTGAACTTCACAGAGAGAATAGTAAAATTTCAGTAAGCCAGAAGTGAATAAAAGTTATGTTTCTGACACGCACTGAATCATTTCTAGAGCCTTATAAAGCATTATTTGGTTGACAATGCCTCTTAAAATATCTGTTTACGAAATGCAGTGTTACTTCCTGAAATTTACCATTTTTGCTCCATGAAAAATAGCACTTTTTCTGTGGGAAAAAAAAAAAAAGACTTAGCAGCAGGATCTTTAATGTCAAGAAATGGGCAAGATGTCAGTTTTATGCAGCATCAGAAAGACAGATATATATATTTCACCATTTCTCCTATCCTATTTATGATTGTTGCAATCACAAATAATGTAGCCGAGATCTACTATCTACTTGACCTGTATGTATTGCTACATCTTGCTCCTAGGGTAACTGCACTTTGTCATGTCTATTTCTCTTCCTCGGGTGTTTATCTAGTATTTAACTCTGTGTGTTGTTCAGGAGCACAGGAGCATGACTCTGCAGTATGTAGCGCTTCACTTTCCTTAGGGTCAGTGCTGTGCAAAGGCCGTATCCAAAAAACACCTGAGGTTAACACACATGACACGCTTCTTATTAAAAAGATGGAAATCATACCTTTTTGTCTGTGCGTATTACAACTTGGGTAGTACAATCTGGATGATAAAACCAGAGTGTGATGGTTTTTATTCCGGTGAGTGGCCTGTTATAAACTACCATGTGTCGCAGTGCTTTCTCATATTCTGTATAAGCACCTTCTGTATCAGGTCTTGAAACTAAACATGAGTTTAACTGAAATAAAGATAATTTTTAGTTAAAATTGCATTTAGATTTCACTATCTTAATCTCAGTTCACATACCAATTTATGGACTATTATTTACATTTATGAAGAAAAAATATATCATTGTGCAGATATATCTATGTAATTGGTCTGTAAATGAATAATTTCATTTAAGTTTTCATAAATCTTTGGTGAATCTGTGAATGCTGGATGTCCTGCATGAATAGCTGAATATGCATACAGGTTCCACAGCCCGGTTTTGGTCAGATTATGACCTTTTGGGAGCCAGGTTTGGGTGAAAACTTATCTCCATCTCCATCTCTATTTGTCTCTATCTTTTCTTCTATATCATTTCCTAGTAGATTTCTCCTGATAGACGTTTGGACGATGTCCTCATAGGCTTACCCTGGGCTGCTACTAGCAGCTACATTGATTATGTTGTTTAACATTAGCTCCATGCATGGACATAGTTAAAATGAGATCAGAATTCTTTAATTAACCTCAGAAATAAGCTCAACAGATACTGAGGGAGAAAGATGATGGTTTGTAGGAAAGGTTTAGCTTCAAAAGCTTGCAAATATTTATTGTGATCTTTCTCCACTCCTACTGAAGAATGCTTGCAGACTTTTCATGCAACAGGAAATTGAGGTGATTAGTAGGTGAAAAAAATTACCTCAATAGCTTGGAAGATTCTTCTGTTTAATTGTAGATGGTTGTCACATATTGTCTTTGGACAGGGATCTGTCTTAAAGCAGTGGTCAAAGGATGCTTCTTCCACATAGACAAATGTGTTGGCAGATCCTAAACGCACTTATAAGGTCAGTGGAGGAGCACCTTTTTATATATTCTGCAATTAAATCTGTACTGTTCTATATATCCACCTTGCAGTCCAACAGGGCTAAAAAGGGTAGAGGCTTAAAAAGGGTGGTGGCAGGGATTCAGGTCATGGTATATTATACTTTAAATAATATAATCAAGTTGCCATCTTGTCTGACATATTAGACAGGTCAATTCATGGTATTCCACACCATTACACTGCATTCCCAGGAGAGAACATGCTGTGTCTTTTCCACCTTGGCACTTGCTGGGGGCTGCCTGCTACCACATTCAGGTATGTTATGTCTTTCCCACTCTTCTGAAATTGTTATTCCCTAACTACTTTGGAGAGCGGTGTTGACCTTCTCCCCTGCTCTCACCATGCTCAGCAGTGCCAATGTCCCTCAGCACTCCAGGTAAAAGCCCTTCCTGCCCTATAGGAAATAAGGCATGCAAATACCCTTTTCATCAGCCTGTTGTCAACCTACCGAAGAATAAATTGTTCTTTTCTCTTGTAAAGCAGCGTGCAAATCTCAGCAGGAAGCTTTTCCAAATTATGATCCTTATATTTCACCTGAGTGCTGAATGTATGAAAGTGGTTACTGATAACAATCCATTTTGGGTAATAAAATGTTCAAAGAATCCCCCCCCTATCTTTGAGAAATATCACAACATTTGTGTAGTCATTCTGCTCTCACACAAATGTTATTGTGCATGTTTTGAGGAAGTTTCCCTATGGATCTGGAATGTCACTTCTCTTTTCTAAAAGATCTTCTATAACAGTTATCTCCTGTTTGGATTTTGGAAGGCAGGAACAAGACACAACTAGTAAAAGAGCCTCTGGAAAATTTCTATTCCATTACTGTACCCACCAGGAAAAGTGCCTTCAACCACAAGTTGAAAATACTTCTCAATTAGAGGAAAAGAAGGTAAATTGTTACTTCAGTTCGGTTTGATAGATGTTCTCCAGCTATCTGTGAACAGCTACTTTCAAAACTAGCCAGAGATGATATTGCAGAAGAACGAATTTAGCAAGTGTGGCCATATGTTGGAGAAATAATGCAGGTGGGGTTTGCCATGGACTCCTTGTGCAGCACTAAATGGGATGAAATTTTGCTCTGCTGGATGTCCCACTGCCTCTACCTCAGACCTGGGATCAAAATCAAGTGTGTTGTCAGCAAGTGCAATTTCTGATATGCTGGAGAGGTTTTATGAAATTTATGACCCACTGCCTGACTGGGATGCTAAGTGCAGCACCTGGGGCAGTGGTGACAGCAGTAGTGAAGGAAACTGTGCAAAAAATGAATTACTCAGAATACTTTGTACCTTTGTACAAAGCTTTGTTTAGACCATGTTCTGTGTTTGGGCCTGAACTCTGTTCCTTTTCTTGCACCCCTTGTAACATTTAATGCTCTCACTGGTCAGACTAACAAGCTGAACAAAATTATTATTATTTACTTCTTAGTCTATTACAGCTGCCCTTACACATATAAAGAAAAAAGGATTCACTAGTAAAACAGGTGACTGTTTCAGCCAACTTTTCACTGTTAGATCTGTGCTTGACTTGCCAACAGCATCAGCGTTTGACCTACAGAAAGATCTGTCAGGGAAAAAAATCACCCAGGTCTATTAGCAATCCTCTGATTATAGCCTTTTAAAGTCTCATTATAACTAGCCCTGTAATGAGCTGAGACAACATGTTGCAATGTGTCTCTCACTCTGGACAATCAGAGTGACTCATTACAGCTGTATGGCATGAATAAAAACACAAACAGCATCCTCCCACTCTTCACCCTCCTTGGAGCCAAGGCCAATAGCACTGCTGTCTGTAGCTCATACAGTCACACTCTAATGACCTTTAAATAAACTGGGGGTGTAGCTGGAACAGTGCGGTGCTGGGTGTGGATTACAGGAGCCATCCAAAAAACTTCAGTAAATACGCCATGGAGTGATGAGACGCCACACTCAACACCCTGCTGCCCTGTTTATGCTGCCAACAACATCTGAGCCCAAGGATTTTAAAGCCAGCTCAAGAGTGCCTCCATTTGTTTGCATTTTAGACATTTCCTTGAAATTGGTGGTGTTTTTAGATCTTTGTTTTTCTCTGCCAGATGAGGTACTCTGCAGTGGTCCTCACTGTCTCCCTTAGACTTACTTTAAATAATATAATCGAGTTGCCATCTTGTCTGACATATTAGACAGGTCAATTCATTCTGTTTCCCAAGGTATGGTGTTTCTATTAGTTTTTGATTATTTTTTGGTCATCCCTGGTCCATGTTTTCCACACAGATTTCAGTGTGGATGCAGAGCAGAACTGCTGGGACTGGGCTGTTTGAATGCTCACCTCACTGATGCAGTGAGCAGAAATGATAGCAAGTCCCTGGGTTGTCTCATTACTCCTGAGAGAATAGGTAGAAGTGCCTCGGTATTACCTAACTAAGCATTGGATGAAACACACAAGCTGCAGTTGTGGATGGATAACCAAAGATTTGGGACAACAGCTGGCTCCAGCGTTCCTCTAGTGGCAGTCTGGGTACCTGACCATGGAGGTGAAAGATCTCCTCTGGGTGGCCAGCAGGCTACAGCCCGACAGTCATTACAGACCAGGTGAAGGACGTGCATTGAGATTGATTTGATGGAGGAAAAAATTAGTTTGATTAATTATGTGGGTGTGTCTGCTGTAGGGTTTTAGCTTAGCATGGTTCTGCAGAGAATATTCCAATTGCCTTCCTCTTTGTGCTTGGCTTCCCTTTGCAGACTAACCTCAGAGCACACCTGGATTCTTTCCAGATGAACTAACCTGGACAATACCTTCCTGCACACCACCTACAAACAGGTTTTCAGCCCATGGGACCGAACTAGAGCTAGCAGAAGTAGGAAGCTCCTGAAATATATAAGGGGCAGCTGACAGGTACTGGCACCACCTGTTTGTGATGCTTGCTGATGGAGGTGGCAGCTGCTGGTGGGTGGGCAGGCAGGAGGAGAAGCTTTTAGGGATTCTTCAGAGCTGTAGGGACTTTTCTCTCCAGATCTTTTATCAGAAACCTTTTCTCTGTTTATCGAAGTGATATATTTTCTTAGAGAAATGAAGGGATTATATTATGATATCGTCAGTACAGCATGCTGCTCCCTGGGTGAGCCTCCATCTCCTTAAAGAAGGAACTTTGATGTTCTGCTAGTCAAGTCATCCAACTCAAAGTAAGTGAGAGATGGCCTCAAAATCAACACAGCTAAACCAGTATTTAAATAATTCAGGGAAAAATAAATATTTTGTCAGCGGTACATGCTATTGCTTGTTGTGGGATTCCATCATGCATTTTTCATTACAGTTCATATTTTTCAGCCAAGTGCTAATGGTTGCCATCTTGCTGAAAAGTAAAGTCGTCTGTGACACTGGCAGGTGGCAGGCCAATGCAGGAGCATGAAAACATTTCTCAGTCATCGTTCATGTAGATTTAACAATCAGAAGAGAACGTTTTATTATTTAAACAGAGCTTTAATATAAACTTTGCCTAAATAATAAAGCTTTTTCTTCTGACTGTTAAACCAATGTTATAGCAGATTGGAAACTAGTTTACAGTTTCTTCCACCACGTTCTCACACTGCTAGCATACATTTATAACTGCTCCCCCACCCGTCCCTTTTGTGTGTTATAAACTTCTCTCATTTACTGTTTGGGTGATGCTGAGCACCCCAGCTGAGAGTTCATGAGATTGCCTGTACAGTAAATGAGAGAAATTTATGATACTCGGAAGAGATATGCAGAGAAACCATTATAACTGTGTTTTAAAACTCCAGTGCGTTTCTTGCTGGTGCTGTGTAGCTTGGTCACTCTTGCAAACACTGCATTCTCAAGATTTCCAGTCAGTGTAGAGACTGTGTTCCCAGTCCTGGGGCAAGCAGAAGAGAAGGGTTTCATCAGAGCTGGTTTTGAAGAGAGCGATATTGAAGAAAACAGGGAAAAGCCTCAACTGCTTGACATGATAAGGCTTTTAAAAAATAGGTGCAACTTTACTGGTGTGTGTGTGTGTGCGTGCAGGTGCTCTGGGATATTAAAAATGCATTGCCTCCCTATGAGATGTTGTTTGTAGCCTTAGATGTAGAGACCTCAGGTGTAGTTGAAAAATGTGGTAATAAAAAGTATTTTGTAGACTGAGATAGTACCCTCTCCTTGCTGAGGAGTGTCAAACACATATTTGGCTCCTGCGTTGCAGATTGTGCAAAACAATCTGGTTTGTAGTTGCTGCAAGAGCCTTCATTTACAGTTTTTTTTCTTTTGTGGAAAGATGTCTTAAGTAATATTTTATATGTCTAGTAGTATAGTTCTGAGAAAGATCAGAATAAATGCAAAATAATTTCTAAGTATTGACTGGTCTGTCTCAAATTTTATTGTTTTAAGTCTGTCATTCTCTTCTTGTTTAAAGCTTACACTGACCTTGTTTCAGTATCAAACTTCATATTGTCACAAAACAAGACTGTTTTATCTTGACATCTTTTGATAGGATACCTTCAGTTACTCTACTGTCATGTGTTTATGTTTTTCTGCCATTTCATTATTTTATCTCTATAAAATCTGGCTGTTAAATTAAGTCCAAATGATACCCTAGCATTCTGAGTAGAATTTGCATTTCCTAAAATTTGTATTAAAATGCAACCTGTCGTTAAAAGGGTGGCCAATTTACACATTTTCAGCAGCCCTTGTTACTCAAACTGGAATCTGAAGATGGAAACAGAGCAGCGCTGCACTCCAAGGGACTGTGTAACTTTGTTTGCCTCTGCCCCCTTGCCCCTGAGGGCAGACTGGACTTCTCATTAGATGATATTTATAAAGGCTAGATAAAACTCTTGCTGGCTGAATCAAGACCACTGCCACCACGCTTTGCCTTGACACGGTCTCAAAAAAATATAAAGGATACAGCCTAGTACTTTGAACTCCACTTGTTAGAATGATTTTACCTTAATATTGAATGAGTAACTTTCCAGATTTCTGTATCAAAACCCCCTTTTCCATTAGTAGCCCCTGAAGACATATTTCCGTACTGCCCCATTGAGCAGTATGGAAATAACAGATGCCAGAGATGCCCTGACACAAGTTTGTGACTGCCAAATCAAGAAGCAAAGAGCCAGCTGTGTTGCTGAAGGTCTGACTGGGCTGCCTGTGGGGTTCAGGGCACTTACGGCTTTTGGGGGACTGCTTCTTCTGTTGGTGGGACAGAACCACTCACTGGGGATTCACCATTCTTAGGACACATTGTGCACCTACAGCACAAAGAATAATCACGCAGAACGGAAAAATCAAAACAGCAGAGTCCTTAAAGAACAAGAAATGTTACTGTGAAATTCAGAACTCAGTTATCCTGTGAGCCTGGCTAGGAGAATCATAATTCCTTTTGCTATGCAGAATGTCAGCCCTTCCTCACATATGCCAATTAGTCTCCATGTCTATAACATGCTTCAGGAGATTTTTTTTCTTTTATTATACTTACTATTAAAATAATTGTATAAAAACATAATGTCTCCATTTCTTACCATTTCTCTTCTCTCAGCTGAAGTTATACAATACATTACTTAATACATTTTAATTACAGTATCACACTTCTGAAGCCCCCTAAATTTCCTGTGATTTCAGTGAAATAAGCAGGATTTTTTTTTTTTTGAACAGAATCTATTCTTTCTTTATGCAACTCTTCAGCTGAAGATATAAAACTAACTCTGGAAAATTATAAATTCTCAGAGTACTGTTGTGAAAGAGATAAGTTGCATTACCCTTATCTGAAAAATGGAAATCCAGAGACAGGCATTGAGTGAATAGCCAAGGACATGGATATTCAACAACCAAACCAGAAACCAAGCCCTAATCTTTTGAACCCCAAGGGGTCTGTACTTTTTCTTGGTAAATGTCCTAAACATTTTTTTTCCAAATAATCTTAACAGTAAAAAGTAGGGGATAAGTTGTGTATATTGGTCAGAAAATATACTTTTTTTTTTTGGTGCAAAATCACCTTGAAGATTTCATTTGTTGATCCTACTATTTTGATAATTCCTTTCAGCTCAAGGAAAAAAGAACTCTTAGTGTTTCCTAAAAAGCTGCGTTCATACATTGGTTGCAAATATGATAAAATTGGAAATAAAATTTATTTTCTAGCAAAATTAGCAAACATTTTTTTTCTTTCTTTTTTTCTTTTTATCTTTATTTTTTTTCCCAGTATACTTTACTGAAAGCAGCATTCACTGAGTTTTTATCCTTTAAAGGCTGGTATTTACAAGTAAATCTGCTGGCTGTCTAATTGCAACTTACGAAAACATCATACAATGTCATCTAATCTCCCTTGGTAGCTGTTATATTTAGTTTTCTGTGGGATAATTTACATTTACCTGAACTGAATTCTAACTCAGGCTGGACGGAAAAAAGAGAAGAAAAAGGCTGAAAAAAACCACTCATGATTTATATGCGACAATTCTCTAAAAGGAAAGGTAAAACACCACCCTGTTCTGTGCAGATACAGCTACATCTATCCCTACAACACATGCAGAAGTCCATCAAATCAGAACCTCGTGCTTTTGCCGTACCGTGACCTGGCTCCTCTATGGTGCTGGCTGCATCCATGGATGCACACCACATTGGTGCAAGAGCACATGGCTGCAGATGAAATTCTGCATTGAATTTTTAACTGGGGAACAGTGGAATATTTAGTAACACACCTGTCTGTCAGGGCAGCAGTGCTGATGTACCGGTGAGGGAGATGCGGCATGTTGGAGAAAGGGAGGGTGGTTTAAGAAGTGTAGGAAGAGTCAGCACAAAGCCCAAACTCCAGTTATCCAGTGTGGAGAACCAAAACTGGGAAAGAAAACTAACTGCTGGCAACAGCTGTATGCAAAGCAAGAAACAGTCCTTAGTGGGTAAATGGGGAACCAGTTCACCCCCCGCTTGGGCACCAAGGAATTACTGTTCTTGAGCAAGGTCCCATCTTCATCTCCATCAATGAAAAAAGTCTTCTGAATGTGGATTTTTTTTGTATGAATGGAAGATGACTATCCCTGACTGAAATGTTTCCTCCTCCTTATAGTTCCTGTCAATTACCCTGAAAGTCTGGGGAAAGGCACATGGTGGGAGAGGAGGGAAATGGAACGGAGGGACAAGGAGGATGGTGGCATGTAAAGGGAATACGAGCCCTATGGCATTTTCCTGGGGGACAAATATTCCACCCCAGTAGGACACGCCTGTGTGTGGGAAAGCTGCTGGAGAAGAGAATTTCAGCACCAAATTCCCCCGAGCAATTATAAGACATGAACAGAAATAGCAAGTGCAAACCAAGAATCTGACTTTCACCCAGTTTTGCAATAAAAGATTTTATAGTGGAATCAACTGAGATGTATGTATGTCAGAATTAAGAATCGAGCTTTGAATATGTTTTGCTCTTAAAGAATCAAATGCAGATCATTAGTATTAATAATATTTTAAAACTGATTTTACTGGCTATCTCTTTTACGGAAGACAAACTCTTGGTTTCATTTGCGGAGTCAACATTTGCCAGCCATACATTTGGAATGGGTGTTTGAAAAAGTATTTTACAAAACAGCAGTAACGTGTGATTGTCTTTGTTTTTTGAATGTATGTTATCAGTTTGCTTCCTGGCTGTGTGAGCAGTATTTTTAGATTTTCTAACTATCCATTAAAATCTAGACAACCCCTGGGTCCTTTTGTCTTTCAGCTGCTTATTGCTTCATTGTAATGTTCATCTGAGTGTTATTTACTCACTGTTATCCCTTTAACTGTAAATTCTGGTTTATGTGTGTCTACTTGCAAACTGAAATTAAGTGATGTACAGCTATGTGTGCTTTGGTACATAGCCACAATGGGATGGAAGATTAAATATGCCACATCAAGAATTATCTCAGCATCCCTATTTCCTGTAACTTCATCTTTGACCATTAGTGTGACTGTAATTCAAATTTTTAAAGATTCTGGCTTATCAACATTCTGTGCTGCCATAAGTCAGCATAGAAAAGTGAGCTTTCTATTATCTTCTCTAACACAGTTGTGATGCATTGATGACTTGTTACGACAGTTATGAAAATTAATATTCTGCGTGTCATCAGTGTTCTACTTCCCAGCACTTTAACATCTACCCATCTTCATTTTGCTGTCCTACTCTTTCCCAGTAAGATGTCTCCCAGTCTTTCAGCAGAAATTTCTGACCCTCTGGGTACTTTAACTTTCTTTTTCCCATAAACACCCAAACTCAACCCTCTTAGTACATTCTGTAGCGCCATGCATTGTTCAAGACTTTTTCTATGACAATACTCGAAACGGAAGCGGGAATGCAAAGAATGGAGACTCTTCCCAAAGTACTTCCCTGAGATAATAGTTCCCTTAGAGAACATTTTGTTTAATAACTGCATTTAGAAATGATTTGGTATACTTTTTCAGGAAATGCAGAAGGCCTAGTGCAGCTTTATTGCATAGGAGTTCAGTCTGTTGACCATAATAGGAGTTCCAATTTATGGGCAAAAATGCTCTTAATGACACATACGATTTCAAACTTACATATTTGCTTTTGATTAAATTCTGTAACACATTGGTACACCCATGTAGAACTGACATTTGTCTTTATGAATCTCATGTAAAATGACACTTTGAGTCATGCTTAAGGAATTTACAAGAAGAACATGACAAAACAATGTCCTTTTTGTGAATAGAGACCATATTGTAAGCTTTTATTGCTTTACCAGTAATATATAATTAAATATGTCTACAAGGTCTGGCTTTGATCCTGGGGCTTTCTTCCCCGGGTTTAAGCTAGATACAGTTCATGTATCCATGATACAACTGCATAGTAGGTAAAGTTTATGTCCAGCCTGTACTTTTAAAATCCAATCTCTTGTGAATTCACTGTACTCCTAACATAATCGCAGAGAACAGTTTAAAGCTGCTATAACGCTAAGATGTAAAGTCAAAAGGTCTAAGAAGAGATTAAGAGCGGAACACGACCGTGGATGGACAGCAGCAGATGGGATGCATCACTGAGAGCGTTCCCAGTTGCTGGAAGGCAGTACGTCCTGTGAAGCACGTTCCTCCTGCGGCCAGGCGGAGCTCCCCATTCAGGACCAGAAAAGCAGCTTTGCTCTGCAGGATCCTCCACTGACACTGGAGATGAAGCTCATCCCAAACCCCTGCACAGCGAGGTTATGGAGAAGCTGGAAAGGGGAAAGATAGTTTGGAATTCTGTAGGAATAGAAAGGAGGATTCATTTAAAAATTTACTTGCTCATGAAATCCTCTTCCTTTCCACATAATTACTTGGCCAAATCTTTCTTATACTGAAAAATTATTAACAGCTGACAGTTATTTTCTTTAGAGCCTTTCCTGGGCAGTCTCTTTGCTGAGAAATGCTATGGGGTGAATCAGAAAAAAATTGTGATTGAAGGCAACTAGCTCCATCTTTCCACAGTGAAAAGAGGTTTGGTTTTCAGAAGTATTCAGCATCTGGAGCTCCTTCATAAAACTTCTGAAGGTAATAAATATCCATTTATTTTCTTGACAAAATATAGTCTCCAGTGCCTCTATTATATCTTGCTTCATGATATTTACTTTCCAAGGCTGTTTTGTTATAACTCTTTGATTCAGACTTCTTGCGCAATTAAAGTCCCTTAGAAAATTTTCAGGTGTCTGCTTATGAAACATGACCCTCACACAGACAGACTGCAGGCATTTTGCAATGTTTACTTCTGATTCCCTGTTTTGCAAACATTCCTAGAAGGATAGTCAAGAGAGCAAACAGAAAGGAGGATGTGAATGCGGCCGAGGAGAATTTGCCTAAGCACTGTAGCATCTGCAGAACTCCCCTCCTGCCCCATATTTTCAAGGCTTCAGTGTGTTACTGCTGACTTGAGAGACAGCCAGGCTGCGTATGGCAAAGTGGGGATCAAGAAAGGTGGTGGTAGCATAACTGAGTAAGGAAGACATCTGTGCCATGTGTATGGACACTGAGACATTCCTGTATCATTGCAGAGCTTGTTTTTCAAGGTTGGACACTGGGTGGGAAGAACCAGAGCCCAGGGAATTCAATACTAGTGGCACTGAACACGCTGAGGGCTCACAGCCTGCTTTTTCTTCTGGGAAGAGTGTGAGTGCTCTTAAGCAGGACCTCAGCCTCATCAGAGCAGCAGCCTTCTTGCAAAGAGCCAGTACCCGTGCTGGCTCTTTGTACAGCAGGAAGTGCGGTGGTGTTTGGTGAAGTCAGTAAAACTTTCATTTGTTTTTACATTCAGGGTTCAGTGTTCAGTTATATTCCACTTTCAGGGCTGGTTTCTAATTTCTTCAGGAGAGACAACCTACAGCATCAGCACTATTGGTCTAAGGCATAAACTGGAGCCTAAATTGGAGCTGAAGGCTAAGCTTGCTGGGAACACAATGGCAGAAGAGGAAACACAAATGAACAGCTGAAAATTAATTCACAACTCCAGGAAAGCACCTGAATTTGTACAGTTACAACCATCAAGCCATCTGCACATGAGTTTCAATCTTCATTTTAAGTAGTGCAAATAGTACTCCTTACAGCTAAGGTTTCTAACACCTCCTAGAAGACCTGATTGTCCATTGTCTCTGATGTTCAGGCTTGCACTGTTCATACGCAATGCCTGTGTTTCTGCCTCTGACCAAGGCCTGAAAATTTCAGTACCAAGTGTTAAGCTATTACATTAATGAAAAATGGATTTTTTTTCCCAAGGTAAAAAAAAAAAACAAAAACAAGGCCTTCTAAGGCCTCCTTATTGTATGCTCACCTTCTTATTTGTGCTTTATTTTACTGGTTTCACTGTGCTTTTAGCTTTGTTAAATCCTCCAAACAGGGATCTCCTATTTATCATTCTTTTACTTATTGAACAAAGTCCTTTATATTGCTGAAATAATGGGCAAACAGGAACAATTTACAAGCTTTTGACGTTATAAGAGAAGCAGAACAAGCCATGTGACCATTCTATTTTTAATAAATCCCCTTTACATGGTTTCTTAATTCTATAGGAAGCCGCTCTTGGGGTTATTCCCTTTAATCCCCCGAGCAATCTGATTATTTGTGTGCTGCAATAATTTTTTTTTTTCAACGTGTAGCTTTCTTTTTCAATGTTTTGCTTCAGTTTTAGTTGTCCTGGATGCAGAATGATCTCTGCTTGTCTCCTTTAAACCTTCCAGTTCCTATTACATCAACAACATTTTCAATTTACATGACAACTCTGTCAGGTTTCAGATGTGGCACTTCTTTTGCTAGATGAATACTTTCCAGGGTCCAGGGGATGCTGAGCTCTACTTGCTCCTCTCCTTCACTTCATGCAGAGATCTGCCTGCCCAGAGCTCACATCTCTCCTCTGTGGTTTAGGCGCCATTGACAGAAGGATTTTTTTCTTTACGTTCTTTTGCACCAGAGCTATTGCAGCACTTTGCTCACTTCATAGACTTCAGAGTTCCTCATAACTCGTGGTTCTCAGGTTTTGTGGGAGGGAGGCTGGGTGCTGGAAACTATCAGTGAATTTAGGGCTGGCTTCTCATGTGTTTATATGTAGGTCATTTATTCCTATGACTTTTAATTAAAGATATGTTTCCTCTTCTTAATACTTTACCATATCATGTACATACAGCAGCCATGAAAAATAAAATGTGATAGACTAAAATTTGCCTGGGAACAGGAAAAGCAATAGACTATTCAGCTAAGAGAGATATTGTGTAGAGAAAAGTACAAGATTTAATACTAGCAGTATAAAAGAAGCTGCATATAAATTTGTCTCCTTCCTCATAGATATATGAGTCTACAAAGCACCCTGTGTGATATCTTAACAGAAGCACCTGAAGTACCTGTACAAAGCATGAAGGCTAAGTACGCTTCCAGAAAGACCATTGCTTTCTTATAGGACAGAGGACATTTTAATTGCATTAATAGCTGGCATTCAAAATTAAAGGGATTTTATGAAATATGAAGCAAAAACTGAACTATGTATTTCTGTGGGAATATTTATTTTGAAAACTTATCCTAGAAAACTCACATTGGAACTTATAGTTAAAGCTTGATCTGGTATTTTGTGTCAGAAAAAAAAAAAAAAAAAAGAACACTTCAGCTTAATTTGAGTTTGGGTATTTCAAAGCAGATATTTGCTAACTCAGAAAAAAAGACCTTTTCATTAATCCATCATTTTGGAAACAGTCGTACTAACCCACAACCACATACAAATACAAAAATCCTAATGGGACTATTTTCTTACTAAGCCTGTAATAGTTTACATTCACCTAATGGCCTGGGGTTATAAGCAAACTACTCAATTAGAGAATTTAGGCTGGTTGCCCACATATTTTAGAGCAAATTATCCCTTCACAAATGCAGAACCCCCTATATAAAACGCCTAAACAGTATTTCCTGTTTAAAAAAAAAAAAACAAAAAAAAAACTGTTCCCTAAATTCCCACCTTAAGCCTACTAAGTATTTCTCTTTATGCTAGTGTAGCCATTTTATGGAGAAATATTTGTTTTTTGCCTTGCATACCTCAATTTAGACCCTTTTGCTGGAATGTTTTTTAACCTTCCAAGCAGCTAAAAAATGCTAATGCAACTTTTTTTTTTCTTTCTTTTTGAGTAAGTTTTTTAAAAGTAGCTTCCCACTCTCCTTATTAGTGATACTGAAACCTGCAGGTCTTCTGAAGGTCTGGCGTTCTGAAGCTTGGAGGATAACCGATCTTGCTCTTCAAAGGGCACTCTGAATTCTGAGTCATCTTTTAGCACTTACTATTTCTTCTACTGTTTCTTTTATTTAAAAGAGAGGCTGATGATTTCAACCTATAAACACCTACTAAAAGTTCCTCACCCTATTATGCTGAGCTGCTGCTCTTAATTATGTGCAGCTGGATGGATCACTGAATTCTCATTTCTAAGACAAAGATTTAAAAAATACGACAAACCAGTTATCAGCTCCTCATAACATGCCCACCTCTGAAATCAAGACAAGTGTGACTTTGCATACAGAGAATGAGCATCTCCCTTACGGTATTTGATCACAACAGGAAAGTCCAGCTCAGGCCCCATGTGGGCGGTGGGTACTGAGGGCACTGGTGCGGTTTTGGTGCTGTGCATGGAGGGGTTCCCACCTCTGATCCTCCTGTTGGGCTGTCTGCTTTCGTGGTCGTTTGGAGTTAATGTTCTGGGAGCTGTGATAGGAGCTGAAGGAACTGCTGCTTGGTGGAGCTGCAAGTAGACAGGACACAGACTTTTTCACAAATGAAAATACTTGGAAATTGTGAGTGCTGTGACTGTCGTGAGCACCAGTGACGTGCCCTTTCTCCTGTCTGAGGTCTGGCATAAAGGATCAGGGTGCTGCTAGCTTTTGCCTTGCTGCTCTTTCTTGAAGAGCTTCTTATGGGCTTCTTATGGGCTTCCTATGAAGGGCTTCTTATGGAGCCTTTTTCCATGATGTCTGTCTAGACAGCAGCTTTGTCCTCTAGCACAGATCTAGCACAGAGCATGTAGATGTCCTTGCACAAAACGCTGCTGAAGTCAGATCTGTTTGTGTTCATCTGAAGACAGAATTTATCTCAAAATATAAAACTGTATGTAATATGTTTTAAATAAATAATTGAAAAGACTTTCAGTGTAGCAGTGGGATGGTGAGGAAACATTTGAACACCCAAGCATGTCTTTAGAGAAGATGAGCCTACCATATTTGACATGCTTTACATTTTCAGTTCTAACTGCCTCTCTTAAATCTTTATATAGTCTAATCTTACGTAAAAGTCAGAATGTGTAGGATTTCTCCAGTGTGGCACCCAACACAAGCTGTCACATTTGAAGGCATAGGTGTTAAAAAATTAGGTAAACAGAACAATCTCCTGGACCAATGCACAGCTCAGATAATACAGAAGAAACGATAAATAAATAAATAAATACCATATACTTTTTTTGCAACCTGCTTGTCTGCAAAAATTGTGAAGGGCAAGAGCAGAAAGAAGAGATTAAAATTGCCAAGTAATCCGTGAGATCTGTGTCACAGCAGCATGAGATGGAGTAGGCACAGAAATACGTGGTTTGTGCTGTTGTATTTCCCCTTGAGAGACGGCTGCCAGGAGCAGGAGCACCCTGCAGATGGACTCTGAGCACCCCGAGGGACCGGGCCCACTGCTGGGGCTGCGCTGCCCGGCGTGGGCAGCCGTGTCTCCAGCACCATACCTCACTAAACATGGGTGTGAAGGTGAGTGGGGCTACTGAAGGCAGCAGAAATGTAGTCACTGCGCAGCACTGGAGAAACCAAATGGAAAGGCAGAACAAGGCCTATCCATCACCTTTTAATTGGCAGGTTTAACTGGATGTTTCTGTCTTGATGGCACCCAGGATGTGCTTTACAACTGCTCTGGTAGGTAGAAGACATATTACTGATGAAGGAATTTTACAGCCTCAGGTCTCAGCCCTGCATTATGCCTGGATGCCCACAACTGTGCAGAACCCCAATAATGTTTTGGGAAAGCACACAGACATCCCATTTAGTCTCTGATGAAGGATTAGGGTCTAATTTCATGCAGCGATCAAAGAATAGAGAAGCTGTAAATTCAAAATTAAGGGAAGTACCTGTTGAAGAAAGAAAGATGATTGCAGTGTAATGCAAGTAGTTGAGCACAGCATGAAAAAGCAAAGAATTATTTTACATAGAAAATAGTGAATCAGTAGATGTCAATGCACATACTTTTGTAAGTAATGCTAAAGAAGTGTTTTCAGGAGAAATTTAAAATCAGCAGACTGTAGATGAACATTCCACGTGAAAGATGGTCATGGTCTTAGGGGAATGGGTGGTAGTTCCTTCAGTGGGGAAAGGATAACACTCATGACTCTCAACTTCACCACAAAAACAAAAAGCAAACATTCATTGGTGTCCTCATATGTGCCCATTAAGCAGGGCTTCTTCTAGTGATATGGAATTTCCATATTAAAAAAATACAGTAGATTACTTGAAAAGCTAAGAAAAATATCAAAGGAATATGCGAGCATTATAGGACTCACAATCAGACCAGAAATTCTGGAGCAAACTGGGTAAAAACAAAATGCCCAATCTCTCTGTGTGATAGAATTTGATTAAGGTTTATTGGCTTTTTACTACAATTTCCAATTTGACAGGCCCTACTAAAGCTAAAATTGAATTTCATATACAAAGCTTATGTGGTTATGTTTGTTATTAGCATTGTCTTCCCTAGAGATATTTGGATTTTGTTTAACTGAAAAATAAACAAGTTAAATGCCGAATTGCCTGGCTAAGACAGTTATATGATGTGGTCTTTTCCTTTCATTATAAAGATTGTGAGTTTTGGGATACATGTTTAGGAGTTTGTGGTTACTTTACTTTAAATCTAATACTATGGACTTATAATGTTTTTGTTCAATGTTCTGCTTTTTTCATATGAAGGTCTGTGTCCTGGCCAATTTATGGCCAGACTTATCCAATAAACAAGTTTGTAGGAATGCATTTATAGATTGTTAGAAATATGTGTGGTGCCTGCACTTTTCTCAGCAATAATGTAGTGATTTATTTTTACTGTTAATTTTTAGTTATATTACAACAAAAAAGGAAAGTAATTAGCATAGATCAGAAGTTACTTTCCTAAGCATATTGGAAAAAATCAGAAGATGCATAGATCAAGATTAAAAAAATGCCTAATGAGTATGGATGGACTCCTCCACTCTTGGATGCTAAGCTGAAGACACTTCAGAGAGACGTGATTTCCAAAGGTTAGACACTCAGTACTTTCTGAAAATGAGATCTCTTGCAGTATCCACCCAGAACCCACAAAACGTTTCTGATTTTTTTTTTTTTTTTAGTAAATCAAAGAGTAAGAAAGCCAAATAGGAAAGGTTATGATCTGTAAAAAACGTTTATCATATTGGTATAATTCAGCAAATTACTTTACAGGATAGCAGGCAGATAGTTGCACTGTGGAAGTTTCCAGGAATCAATTTAGTAGCCATGAGGCATTCAAGTGTAGAACAGAGACATCACCAAGCTGTTTACATCTTAAATATAGAAAACAAACAAAAGACAGTTGGGCTATCAATAACAATATTATTTTTTGCCAAGTATTTTTTCTTTTTTTTTTTTGCTGATATTGTTGGTGCACTGTGTTGTTAGATCTTCTGTGAAAATGAAGAGAGGTTGTGATGTTTTAAGGAATACATTCTTAAGAGAGAGGGCTAGTGAGAGGAGAATAAGTAAGTTTCCAATGTACGTTAAGATGTTTGAGATTAGCATCTGTCTATCTGAAAGTGAAGATAATTAAATGAATGTATAAAACACGCCTATCCATCATAGAGAACTGAAGTCACTGACAAGCATAAAAAGGATTATAGTGCTTTTTGTGCTTTTCTGGCATGAAATACTGGCATGAAATACTGGCATGATCTACTACTGATAAATGTATATTAATAAAATAACTCAGACCAAACAGAAATACATATTTTGCCCTAACACAAAACTAGACTTCACTAAATGCTATTTTCTATTTCCTTGTAACCTTCTTTATTCTCAGTAGGACTCAATTTGATGTGCTGTCTGTGCTGAAAAATGAGTCAAGAGTTCATTTTCTAATACATTTGATTCTGGTTTATTTTGCTTAAGGAACGTAAGCTTTATTTAACATTTTTCTCTTCCCCAACTTCCCATCTGCATTCTGCCTTTGAGTTTTTACAGCTGTATCATTGCCCTTACTTTTCACTTTCCTGTCCGTTGGTTGCTTATATGTTGGTTTATGATTGGAACATGAAGTGTACCCCAAAAATGTGCAGTGGAAACCAAACTCAGTGCTCCAAAATGCATGTTCCCAAACATGTTTTGAAAACTCAAGACACATTAATTTAAGCACTTCTGTGTCATCAAAGCAGGCTAGAAATGACCTTGAATCCTATCATTTGGAGTCACTGGACTGATTACAGTAGGATTTTTTTCCATCCTTTACATGTATTTAAAGAAATAGATTTATTTTAAGAAAGATAATGTTTCTGAGATCCTTTTAATATCATTCACTCAAGCTTTGTTTCAGACATTTACTAGACAAAATATACTAAGAGAAAATCATGTTGATCACTGTGAGTTTTGCATGTGAAGGCACTATAAATTCAGGTCTTAAGATATTTAAGACTTAGAGCTGTAATAATTTTGGTAAAGGATACTCAGTAGCTGAGATATGTTCTGAAATTCTGAATGCTTTCAAATTTCACATTCTTTGAAAAGTTATTTGAAAATTGTGTGTGTGAAAAGACCAACAGAGGTTATACCATTAAACGTGAACACAAAGCAACTGTTCTTTGTCCTTCAAATTGCAAGATATATATCTGCTTTCAAGGGGAGCTCTAATATTTGTCATCTTTAACTGAATGAAATCACAGATAGTTTTACATGTGGATTTTATTATACGAATTGGTTTATAAGCCTGCTATTTAACATGATTATACGAATTACGAACTGTGATTTTATTTCTTTTATAATCTTTGTAGAGCTTGCCATTACTTTTACATGTCTATGTCTGGCATTATGCACCTTTGAAACTGTGCCAAAAATATTTATTGTCCTATTTCTGGCATTCTGGGACTACGTGGTTCCGTTTGGTTTCCAACCAGAACAAAGCCTATTAGCAGATTCAGTTCTCAGTACTTTGCTGAAAACAATTTTATATGCAAATTTAATACTTCATTAAAGTAAGTTCTTGTAACAATCAGTAGTATGTATGAAATGCATTTAATGCAGGTAATGTTCTATCTACCATTTTGAACAGTTATCAAAAGCAAAATATATGTACTAATTAGAACTTTCCTTCTCATTGCCTGTCTCCTCCAGCTTGACTAATCAGCAAGCACTAAAACGCAGTCAGGTTGAATAGAAATGGCACACTGTTCCTGCACTTGTCTGTGCTCTGTACGTACACACAGTGCCCTGGGAGGGAGGATCACTGTCCGAAGAACAGCACATTCCCATTTGCCCCCTGAATTGTATTCATTTGGTTCCAAATTCCATTATTCTTAATCAAGTAAAAATCGTCTTAAGGTCAACAGGAGTTTCATTCAAATTACTTCATAATTTGGCCCTCATTTTGTTGGGTTTGTTTGCACTTTGCCCAGTAGGCATAGCCATATTAAAAAGGCTATTGGAGAGCATTCTTTATTTTATTTAGCTTCAAGGAAGTAGATGTTAATAAAATTTAAGGATGTACTTATGTGTTTATTATAGAGGAGGAATCCTGTTGAATCAGAACCCTAATTTGTTTAAAGAGTAAACTGCTTCAGGAAGCAAAAATAATATAGCTGACTTAGGTATTAGTACAGCTCAAATACCTTCAGTGAGAATAATCAGGCTTTCACTTAGAGACTAGGGAAAATTGATTTAGTATGTTTTTTTACAGAACATTGAGTTATTGTTTATACAGTCATTTTTCTATCTATAAACATATATTACTCATTATAACCATTAAAGAGTCAGATGCTTGAAGTCATGCCCATCAGGAAAGGGTATGAACTTATATGTGCATAATAACTGTTTCTAAAACTTCATACAAGATTTGAAGCACAACTTATCTAAAATGTAGGCAAAACCACCTTTCTGCTTCTCATGTGACAATTTCATACTAGGCTTCTTCTGTTTGTTGATGAGGTCTGAATGACAGAATTAACACATATATTTCAATGTTTTATGAATAATCATTTTCCTGAATAATTGTGCTGCAAAAATAATCCAATTTTTAAGCATGTTCCCAAACATACTGTCAGAGATTCACAGTAATCAAATGAAGATGACAGTTGATGACCTTTCAAGTACAGAAAAATTCGTACTTGAGAGTACCAACCAAGAAGTTAAAGACACAAACAGTTTTTTAAAATTTATTTCAAGCTTTTAAATTTTTCCTTTTTTCCACAGAAAAATAAACAGCAAAATAATAATAGTAATAATAGCAATAGTAATAATTGCAACAGTAATAGTAAGTAATAAGAGTAATAACAATTATAGTAATAGTAATAATAGTATTATTAATAATAACAATTATTACAAATCAAAAGAAAAGGTCACAATAAGAATAATTTATGGAATGGAATTGCTGATCTTAGCTTTTTAGATGACTGTATAGAATCACAGAATCATTTAGGTTGGAAAAGACCTTCAAGATCATCAATTCCAACCATACAACTGTTCAAAGATTTTTAAATGAGTTATTCACTTCAAATGATGTATTTTGACTTGGTGGATTGTGAATTTCTTTTTCATGTGATAATTATCAGGAAGAGTCAGATACAAAGGACTTCATGAAAGTGCTGGAGCACTGAAACACTCTGCATGATAAAATACTAAAAAACTCAGGGAATAAGAGGCAAACATAAGAATACTGACATCTGACACTGCAAATATTACAGCTGGATGAGAACGTCAAACTAAGCATACACTATTACTTAAAAAACCAAAAACAAACAAAAAAATCAAATCTATAATATATTCCTCAGTGCCAGTCCTTCAGAGCACATTTTTAAAGCACATCATGACAAAATATGGCCCTGAACTCACCCTACCTTGGGAGCACCACCTTTCCTGTATACTCTGAAATGAGTAAAATCTCACAAATTAAACACAAATTGTTTGGTTAATTCATTTTAAGCCTTTCTAGTGGCTTTCAATTTATATCTGTCTCATGGCCTCAAGCCTCAACACTTTTTAGCTTACCCATTCCTTTTAAGAGGGCTCTGCCAGTCCTTTGTAGTCTGAAAAAAATCTCTAGATCTCTTTCCAGTCCCAGTCCTAACTGAAACTTGCAATGAAACAAGAAAAGAAAATAGTCTGGAGTCCTCTCAATCAGTTCTGTCAGCTTAGAGTAAAGTATAGGTTTAACTACAAGAGTTATTTCTATATGTGTTTTCCCAAGTTTCTAAAAAATAAAATATTCCTATGTAATTATATCAAATACATTTTTAACTTGTTTGTTTACCAAAGCTGGATTACAAAAGACTTTCACAAATTCATGTTAATTACTATGTATTTGTCATTTATGAAATAGCAGGATGCACTCTTTCAGCTCAAGATGCAGAAGAAGCAGAGTCCAGGCCCCGAGAAACATGACCGACACTGGCATGATCGAGTTTTTTCTTCTGCCAACACAGCCGGCTGGGGCACGTTCAGCTGGGGATGGCATATGAGGAAGCTGCAGCAACCCAGTGCTGACAGCAAGTCCATTTGATCAACCTCGGTTGGGTAGCTTTGCAGGTGGAAAGCAGAGCCGCAGCGAGGAGTGCCTGGACAGTGTCCCTAACAGCTCAGGCTTGCTTTAATCTCTGAGGTGCCTACCGTGCATGAGGAAGTGGCCTGAAGCAATGCTGTGCTCTTGAGGAAGCCCCCGTGGTGTAGAGCAATGAGCACAGCACCAGCTATCTGAAACAGAGGAACTGCGGCACAGTACTCCTCCAGCTTTGCTCGAAGCAATGCAGCATGCAATGGCACGTAATTCTCAAACTGTTCTGTCATCAGCTAATAGTGTTGTGAAAATACTGGTGAGATGGCAGCACATGCAGACCATAGTCAATGGTGCAAAGGGGAGCAGAGTTGGTGATCTTAAAGCTAGCTGCATACACTCATTTGTTGCCGTAGCATCTCCAATTGCAATGTAGACAATGGTTCTGTTTCAACATTTAAATTTTCCCAGCATCTAAATGAGTTAAACTACATGGCCTCACTAGCCAGAAAAATCTGAACGGGTCTACTTTAAAGAATGCTGAACGTACTTTGGAATCCTAATTAAAAACCTCAAGTAAACACAAATAAGCAATGTTGAGCTTTTCTTATCCAAATAGTATTTTCTTAAGGATGTGTACAACCATATATATATTTAGAAAATATATCAGGCTAGACTGCGTATATTGCTAAAGTATAAGTGTTAAAAATGTTACCATGGGAAAACACTTCCCAAAGGCAAAAAAGAGTCTCTCAGGGTGCGAGAGCAAAACAGTTAAAAAGAAGTTTATTACTGATTGTTCAGTGTTCTGGATATGGAGAGACTATAGAATTACTAAGTACTATCTATGATGCTGGGTAAAATTCTGGAGATGGTCTCTGCTGTTAGAGTCATTATGTACAATCACATTAAATGCCAATCCTACTGATAATGAAGGATTTTGAAAGGAAAAGATTTAGAGTTTTAACTACTCTGTAGGGGGCAGTTTTGAACCAGATTAATGAAAATATTACTCTGACTGATCTGAAATTATGGTTCTATATTCAATTTTATTATCCTCACCAGCTACATGGGCATAATTTCTTCTTTTAAGTAGATCTAGGCTAGTTACGCTCTAGGGTAGCTGCATACTATCACATAACATCACATAGCTGAGAGACTTTTCAGTCTGAAAAGTTCAATAATGACAATATCTTTTTAAACCTACCAATTAAATAGATTAATAATTGTATAGCAGTGATAAGAGCTTCATGGAAGAGGACTTCAATTCTGGAAAAAAAAAGGAGAGAGGTTTCTCGGAGATGTTAGTATTGGTTGTAGCATTTCAAAACAAACAAAAAGAAACAAAAAAACACCCAATCCTTGAAATTTTAAACATGGTACTAGCATTATCTAAGTTTATTTTAACTTGATACTATGGTAGAATATGGAAAAGATGTTAGTACGCATAAAGGTGTTAGCTTAAAGATTTAAATTAGCTTCTGTCCAGGAGCACATCACATTGAAATATGAAAACCAGGAGTGGATTATAGCTGTATTTCATCTGAAAGCAAAATGAAAGACATCCTCACAACATGGGGACAGTCATTGCTACAAGGATTTCAGCAGATATGGCTCTGGAGAACAAGCTGAAGTGAAGGAAAGGCTCAGTCACCAAGTCTTTTTGCACTTGGAAAGGAAGGAGCTTACAGATCTAGAGCGTACAGTTGTGACCTCTGCAGCTGGTAGCAGAGCATCTCTAGTACAGTCAATGTCTCTGCACTGGCTGTCGTTATTTGACTTTGAATGCACTTACTTGGAGTCCATTCTAGACTGTCACTCACAGCTAAAGCTGCTAGTTAGTTGATATTATAACTAGCTAATAATGTAGGGTAGTAGGATTCACTGAGCACTGGCAGAAACTAAAGGGGTTAATTTCCCAATGTCAAAACTGAAAATGAATGCCTGACAGATTACAAGACTCAGCAGCTCCACTACTTAAAGCTTGAAGTTGACTGTGCTGCCTGAAATGTAGCTGGGATATCTTGTTTGTCTTCCCCAGGCATAAAAGCCTTCCTTAGTCTTTTTGGGTACAATTTTTTTTTTCTTTTCTTTTTTTCTTTTTCTTTTCTTTCTTTTTTTTTTTTTTTTTTCCCTGCAATGTTTAAAATTGTTATACTGGGTCTGGCAGGGATGGAATTAGCTTTTGTCATAACAGCCCTATGTTGCTGTGTTTTGGATTTTGTGACTAAAACAGCATTTTGTTTACTATTGATAGTAAACTATTGATGAGCAGCAGCTGCTCAGCATCAAGGCTTTCGCTTTTCCCACTCTGCCCCCTCAGTGAGTAGGCTGGGGCAGGTAAGAAGTTAGGAGGCAACACAGTCAGAGCAGCTGACCTGAACTGGCCAAAGCATTGCTCTATACTGCATAACATCATGCTTGGCAATAAAACTGGGGTAGCAGAAGAAAGTTGGGAGGCTTTGTCTTTCAGGGTAGACATTGCTCAGAGACTGGCTGGACATCGGCCTACTTGGGGGAGGTGGTGAGATTTCCTTGTATCCCTTTTATTTCATTCCTTCACTTACTAAACTTACAAAGTAACTGGACCCCTGAGCTTTCTTACTTTCACTCTTCCTATTCTCTCCCTCATCCCTCTGTGGGAAAGTGAGCAAGAGGCTGTGCATGTGCCTATCTGCCAGCCAAGGTCAACTCATCAAAATACGGAAAAAAAGTCATGGGCCATGTCGAGATATATTGTTTCATACAGTGAATTCAACAATTCAGGGAGCAGCTGAAGGTACGCAGCTTCTGTGTATGAATTTTCACTTCAGGGCACCCTGAAGGCCGTATTGCCTTCCTCTCACATCTCTGCACGCGCTCCCACTAGTCATAAAACTTGTGAGCAGGGGACATAGGAAGTTGTGAATGCAAAGAGAGCCGGTACTCTCTGCTCCTCAGTCTTTTGTACTTTGTACGCGTGATCGGGGTGTTGGCCAGGAGAGGAGACCATAGAATAAAACTGATGGAAGGGGAGCTAGGGACAAGCGGGTTCTTCAGTGTGAGGAAGAAAAGGGAAACGGCAGCCCGTTCCACACAACCTCCCGCACTGTCATTGCCGCAATGTGAACTGAAGAAACACAACGGGTGCTGTTTCTCCCCGAAACGCTGGGATCCCCAGACGCCTACCCTCTCCCCCCTCGGGCCGCAGCGGCCGCGGGACGCCCCCCCCGCCCCCTGCCCGCCGCCCACTGCCGGCCAGCAGCCGCCGCGCGCCCCTCCCCGGGCCCAGCGCGCCGCGCGGCGCTGGTTGGCTGCCGGGGCCGCGCGGGGCCTGATGGGAGCTCCGCCGGCCCGGCCCGTGCCCTCCTCCTTCGGCGGGCGGCGGCGGGGCGGGATGCGCGGCGCGGCCCGCGGCAGGTACGTGCGGGGAAGGGGGCGGCACGGAGGAGGAGGAGGAGGCGGCGGCGGCGGCGGCGGCTGGTCCCGCTGGGGGGCGGCCGGCGCTTCCCGGGGCTGGGCCCCCGCCCTCGCCCGTTGACAGCCGGCGGCCCCCGGGAGCGGGGCGGTGGCGCGGGCTGCGAAGGAGGCGGTGGGGTGCGGGGCTTCTCCCTCCCGCACCGTGCCGGGCCCAGCCGCCGCCCCGCCCGCCGACGGGGGGCGGCTCGCAGCCTGGGCTCTCAGCAGCGCCCGGCCCTTCCTCGGTGCCCCTTGGGGAGGCGAGTGTCCCCTGGGCGGGGGCTCGCCGAGGCCCTGCCGGGCAGGAGCAGGGGGAAGGCAGCGGGAAGGCCCCAGAGCCCCGCGTCGTGCCGTAACCGAGGGGTGCTGGGGCAGGGGAGCGGCGGGTGATGCTCTTGGTTTTGGCCTGCGTGTTCACCTGCCCGAGCTACTCGGAACTGGAGGAGCTTCTTATGGGGGCTGTGGGAGCTTCGGGGGGCAGTGGGTTGTGGGAGAGGGACAATTTGGGATGGAAACCTCGTGAACACGAGCGGAGACTCGGTTTGAAGGTAGCACTCCCATTCTTGGGTGCGATGGTGAACACCTGATGAAACTTCTGCATAAAATAAAGCTACTAGCCTTACAGGCTACATCACTTAAAGAACACGCCTCCCTCCCTTTAGGGGTAACACGTCTGTAGCAAAAGCTTCTAGCTCTTTTTCTTTCAATATGACTTCATTTGATGTTATTCAGTATTGAATTTCAACATTCTAGCTTTTAAAAACTATTTTGGAGATTTTAATTTTTGGAAAGCTTTCAATTTTGAAACTTTTTGAACCTAGACTGAAGAAATTTGAAGGTGGCAGAGATGTACTGCATGCTTGTAGGCCTTTTCTAAGGGGAGTCTTTAGGGTACGTGATGTTGTTTGGACCCTATGTTAACTTTAAAATTGGCTGAGGCTCATGCTGTTAGCAGAGGAAAGCAGTCTGCCTGACTGCGTGACTTGATAAAGGCTAATGAGATCAATCTATTTTTTCCATCTGGACAAATAGGTTGGTGGATGGCTTCTGTATTCATACATGATCCATCCCTCTTTTGAAAGAGAAACACTTTCTGTTTCACTACCCTTTCTATGGTACTTCTACTCTTGCTTTTTATTAATTAAGTCCCATGTTTTTGGGGTAGAGGAGATGCTATCGTGAAATCCATATTTTTTTTGAGACTCCGATAATGAAAATTGATTACACTGTTTTCTTAAGCTTCTACATTGTTTTTCTAACACTTGTTGATTTTAAGCCTAGGGCTCAGCTATCTTATTTGTGCACTTCATCAAAGATAACATGTGTGGAATTAAGTCCACTCACAGCTGTGCTCAGTGAGTGGGCAGAAAAAGAGCTCTGTGCTGAAGGGATGTGCCCTTCCAGAGGGAAAACTGCTGTGCAGTAACTTTTTGATGGCTAGAGCATGGGAAGAAAGTATGCTTGTGGAAGAAGGGCTCTTACCATGAAAAGCAGGATATCAGTGGTGGATGTGTGGAGTGACAGGTGAGGAGGAATGAGGGAAGTTTGAAGCAATTGAAGACAATTTGTGTTGTGGTCATGTCAAAAAAAAAAAAGTGGAGGAAGGGAAGGAAGAATGAAAACATCTGAACTACTCCATAGTTACCATAGAAAATTCTTTATCTCGTAATAAAGGATTCAGTGACTAAACCGTAAATGTGAATTTAGTGGCCCTAATCTGTTAATACCTCTTTGGGGAGGGGTTTTGGTAGTATTACTGACTTACAGGGCGGTTTGCATAAAGCCTGTCAGCGTTGTGGTTCATGTAAAATGATGTGTGTGGTGACACTTGTCAAGCCTGTTTCCCTTCCAGATATTTGCTGGATGTCTTGAAAAGCGTATGTACAGATACCACTGTGAATGTATTACTGGGAAGGGTCAGTGTTGCTAATGGTTTATGAATAATCTTTGCTCAAAGATCCTCAAACACTTTTACTGCAGAAGTTTTCCAACTGTAGCGTGGAGGATATAGGCACATGCCAAGGCCATGTGAGCATCTATCTCCTTGTCTCTTTCTGTGCATCTAAATAAATAACAGAGCTACCTGTGCTGCTAACAGCAGTGGCAATGTTACTGAAGCAGACTAGATTTGGGAACAGCGTGCTAGATTTGCAGACTTCTTAATTGGCTGGGTGACGTAGCTTTCATATTGTTTCGCAATAATGATGATATTTATCTCAGTGTAGAAATACTTGTGAAGAAAGCGTCAGCTCAGATCTACCGTGATGCTTTTGTAAAAATGTATGTATCTGCAAAGTGAGAATTATATAAAATTGTCAGTGTTAGAGAACAGCAGTACTGAATGTTGAAAAGTGAAAGCATTGCTGGTGTTTTACTGTGGTGAGTTGCTGTAGTAGTGATTGTTTTGAGAATTTATTCAAGACCAAGGGGTAATTGTGCTTTTTCTGTACCTCACCCCTCTGTGCTAGTAATTTAGCAACAGCAGAGCTAATGTGTCCATCTGTTCTAGCTTCATTTTGGCAGCATTTCAAATATGGATTTGCTTATCTTCAAGGATTGGTTTTCAAGACTGGAACCCAGAGCTATAGGCCCAATGAAGGCCTTGGCTTTCTTACAAGGTGAAGAGGTTACCGTAATACAGTAGTGTTAGCAAGCAATGTGTATCCTATATTATATTAATTTGTTCTGACAGCTTCAGACAGCTCGGGAGCACCTTTGGATTGAGTTAAGGTTTCTTTAACTTTCAATTCTTGGCCAAAGGTAACTTAACAAACACACTAATAATCACTTATTTCTGCCGAGCTGGGCAGTGCTTTTTGTTTTGTTTTGTTCTACTGTTTCATTCCAGAGTTAAAATGGCTCAAACACCAGTTGGGACTGAGCATTAGTTTCCTGTTAGGGATGCTATGAACCAGTAACTTTTTCATTCAGTGGATAAAATCTTAAATGACTGGAAAGAACTTGTGCCATCCTGAATTTCAAAGTCCATTTATTCCAACTACTTACTGACGGAAAGCTGCAACACTTATTTCAGGAACCTAGACCCAGCTTAGTAAATTAGGGCTGTCCATGGGTTCCAGATTTGTGTAGAGTGAACTACTTTTGCACCCTTGGAATTGCTTCTAGGGCCATTTGATATGCCAGTGACTGCACTGTACATTGTGTGCAGGGAATGCTTGCTGATGTTTTGCTTTCCAAGAGCATGTGAAATCTCAGTAGCCCACTTTGAAACTAACGATTTAAACTTAAAACTGATCATACAAAGGGAGAATAGTGATGCTATTCGGTAAGTTCTTGTTGATGAAAGCTTGAGAAGGAAGTAGATTTTTGGAAGAAGAGCTCTTTCTCACAAGTAGTAGGATGTTAATGAAGGGTGTCAGCAGTGTCAGCTGAAAAGGGATGTTGAGAGTTGTGTTTATGAGTAGCTGAGGAATTGGAAATCAAATTTTTAAATAATCCTGCTTAGTAATAAGTTTTAAAAACTGTTTTTGTCAGAGGATTTTGGCTTCTTTTTTGGTGGGTTATTTTGTTCCTCTGTTCTTGAGGACTCCCCTCTATTTAAATACTTCCATAAATAAGTTTGTCCACATCAAGGCTGATAGACTTACAAGACACCTACGAAACAAAGAGTGGATTTTATAATAACATGTGGACAGAGATAACTAGGCAATGATTTTATGCACTGTTTTGATTTCTTTAGATGTTGGAATAAATAATGACTTTTGTAGTGTGCTGCTAGATTGGTCTTATGTGCCTAATGCTTTACTTCTAGCTGTGAATTCTTGTAGAAGATTGATAGCTTTAACAACACTTGTCCACAATAGAAGATGGGTGGATTAATTTCAAGATGGAGGGTAAGTACAATCTTTTAACAATGTGTAGTAATCTTTAGTTTAGCTGTACTTCATCCATTAATGTATCACTTAAAAGTGCAATAGTGAATAGATGTGTGGAAATACAACAACAATCAAAATCCCCAAACTGTATACCTGCATGGCTGTGCTTTATTTCCTTTGAGCTCCCAGACCTGATGCTAGTTTAAGTTACAGAATTATGTTTTTAAATGTAAGTCTAAATGGTTTTGTGGTACTTCATCAGGGTAGGTACAGCAGTATTTGTGATTTTGAAGATTGGTGGCTATCCTCAGTCAAAATGGATAGATTCAGAATATCATTGTCTGTCTTAAGAAATATTTTGACAGCTACTCATACTTACACAGGTCTTTCCTTACTGTTTTTTTTATTGGCTTATATGTTACTGAATAGTATACTGAGTTTGAGAAAGTCATGAGGCTTTTGACTCTGCTGGCAGGTGTGAGTTGTTGAGCCTAGGTCCACTTTTTTTTTTTTAGAGCCTTCCATATGCAACTCCTTTAAAGGTGAGAGTGTAGGTAAAATGTCAGTTTTGCATAATAGGAAAAAAAGGTTTCCACTTCTACAGTGATGTAGCATCGGCTATAATCTTCAGATCTGTGGTCTGAAGGTTGGGTTAAGATAATTAGTAGTTTCATACTTCCCAGCAAGTTGGGGAAGATTTGAGTGTGTTCAAGGTTATTCCTAAGGGGAATTTTACTGGAGCTGAGTAATTATTTACAGTTGCTTATAATTTATTTACAGCACGTCTTTGTGTGGAATGAGTATTAGTAAACAGCTTAAAAGTTCTTAGATCAAGGCTTCCTGTCTATGTTATCTTCACTTTACCTCTTTCTTCCTCTCATCAATTCTCTCCTTGTTCTATTTTCCACCTGCACATCCACAATTACTGTACACACTTTGTAGGTTTTCAACTTTTGTGGTGTAGGATTGGATCCTTCAGCCAATAGTAATGACACCTGTAAGACAGTGATGCATTAGTGTCTTCTATTTGTCACTGTTAAAGTAGGAGAAACTTCTACTTTGTGTAAAATAGTTAATATATTAGTCTGTTATGAGTGTCTTTTTGTTAGGAAACTGTTAACCTACACTAATTCTCAAAATACTGCTTTAGTCAGATTAACATCTTTGTTCTTTCCCTTGTAAGCAGGCAAAGCCTTCTACTGTAGAAGTATTAGAAAAAATTGATAAGGTATGTATTTGCTTCTTGGTGATTTGATTTTTGTTTAGAAATATGCATACTTTTTGCTGGCAAGGCTTTTCTTTCACTTCAGATAAGATAGTGTCATGGAATTTAAATTATTTTGCTTATTCCAGTTGGATGTAATAGACTGAACTTCAGATGGAGTGCTACCTTTTTTTTTTTTACCCTTAGTATTAATCATTTAAAAAACAGTAAACACTGTATAGTAGATAGTGAGAATCTATAGTTTAAGTACTTAATTAGAGAGCCTGAAATGGGAGTGAATGTGTCATTATTATATGATTTATGTTATTACACAGTTTAATTATAACTAATGGTTAAACTCCCATGTTACAGAAAATGTCAGTAAAGGAAAGTTCCCTTCATCAGGTTCATTAGAAAAGCTTCAATGTATGGCTTAAAGTGTAGTGATTGTAACTGTGTCGTAGTAAGGTTGGGGACAGAATAACTGCATAGTCAGTTTGTTAATCAACTGTGATTTTTTAGTCAGAATTTGAGACAGATGTCTGTACTCCATGGGGAAATTAACTGTTTTGAAATATGTTGTTGATACATTCATTTTACTGTTAAGTGTAAGTACTCCTATTGTCACTTGAAATGCAATCAAAATGGTAACACAGTAGACTGTTCATTGATCATGTATTAATATGGCAAAAGCATCATTCAGATGTTCAGGATTTCACTGTAAATGTGAGAAAATACTGAAATGAATGCATACGTGAAGTGAGTGAAGTTTCAGCAGTTTCCCATGTAAGCAGGAAAGTATTAAATGCGTTGGGAATCACACAGGTGCCTGTTGAAAGTTTTAGGATGCAAAGTATGCCAGTTAAATACTTGCATGTCGTAAAGACAGTCATTCATAAGATATTAGCATTTTTCACTTGTCCCAAATATACTAAATCATTAAAATAAGAAAAAGTGATAATTTGTGATAGTTCTTCCTAGTAGTGATATGTTACTGCTAATACAATGCAAGTGGCCCATGTAACAACTGTAGTACCATGACATATTTATGTTGTGAAAGTTACCTCTGGGTAGGCATTGTGATTTATCAAAAAGCTGCTTGACTTTTCTAATCAAGTATCAAGTTGATATGGCTAATTTTAGCAAACGCTTAAAGGCAACCTAATAAAAACCACAGACTAATTTCATTAATAAGGTTGAATCCTATTTATTTACAGGAAATACAGACATTAGAAGAATTTCGAGAAAAAAATCAGAGGTTACAGAAACTGTGTGTTGGAAGGCTACTCTTCTACTCTTCGGTTCTTTATCTCATCACCTTTTTCATTGTATATTTTTGTTGTCTTCCTGATGAATGGACAGCAAGGTTTATTATGACACTTCCGTTTTTTGCATTTCCATTGATGTAAGTAAATATGCCTTTTTTCTAACTGCTGTCTCTTTGATAAAAGGAGATGGAAAATATGTCTCAGCAGGGGTTTGGGTTTGTTTTTGACAATCCTTGAGTTGTCATAACTTGCGGAATTTTTTCTTCTAAAATAAATCCAAGTAGTTAGGCAGACACTTTCTTTGAGGGAAACATCTCTCTTGGGTCTGGATTTAGTGTAGAACTAAGTCTTACCATCAAAAGATGTTAGCATTTGAAGTTACTTGGCTTATCAAAATTATACTAGGGCTAGAGAGAGAGAGCTGTACCTGAACAGCTGCAAGTTAGTGTTGTATAAACAGAAGAGCATTATCTTAGATTTTATTTCTACTGCTGTTTTGGAAAAGTAACACAAGGTATGTTGCCTGTGTGTGAAATGCAGCACATAAAATTGGGTAAAATGTACAAGAGTGAATGGAGAAATTTACTTTTAGATATTAGGTGAATGTTCACGTAGAAGCAACTTGAAAGGTCATCAGCCTAAGTATGCTGAGGATCAGTTTTAGGTAAGTAGCTGTTTTTCTGTAAGATCAAGGATCTGTTTTCTTTAAGCAGACAATATCCTAAAGTCTTTGGATTTGAATAGGGGAGAAAATTGTCTGCTTTTTCTTCCCTAGATCTGTTTGGCTGTTCATTCTCATGAGTGGCATGTTTTCTAAGTGAATTTCTTTTCTTAAGAATAACAATTTGAGTTCCCACCTCACCAAACATTTTCTTCCCTGCCTCCCACCTCAATTCAGCCATCAGTGAGGAGAAGCAGTCTGTCTACTGAGCAGCTTTCCAACCAACAACTTGAACAATGTATTTAGTGATTTGCTAGATGTATCAAATACTGACCGTATTTGTACAGTAACTTTGTATGAAAACCTGACTTGTCAGTGCCCTAGCTCTAGACTTGAAGGGTAGTCAAACGTATGTATTTAAGGCTTTGCAAATTTGATTAGATCAGTTTGTGGGTCACACAGCGTAACATGTTAAAAGATACCTGAAGATGCTTTCTGTATGTTCTGTTATGCATAATGTAGTAATACATTGCTGTTATAGAATCCTGTGGAGAAGATGCATGGGCAGTAATATCTTGTCTGGAAAGAACTAATCTGGAAATTAAAGCACAAATTAATCTTTGACAGTAATATGAATTGATTGTGTTCTTAAATACAATGATTTGGAAGTATTTGTTAGCCTGCAAGGCTTGCTCATGCTAACAGGGAACGTATGTAGAAGAGGAAGCTTCCCTTTTAAGTGTTTTAGGACTTGTGTCGAAATGAAAAGCTTATTAGTGAATGCTGTGGTGTGAACTTTAATGTTGGATTTTCTCTAGTTTTTCTTCCCAATTTTTGCTTCACTTTTTTAATGGTGGGTTTCTATAAAGCTCTGAATTAGATATTAGTTTACTAACGTCTAGAACTAGACTTGTTTTCTTGTGACTGTTTGTGATTTTTCTATTAAGCTATTCTTTTTCAGCTTTTTTTGGCAGACATGAATGGCAAGCAACTGCCAGCTTGTCTTTGCTCTTGGTCAAGAGGTGACTCCATGCTGAATGCCTGGTGCCACCCAGTAATTGCTCTAGAGATTTTTTCCAACCCTAATCAGACTGGAATATGTCTGCCTTTTCCAGCTTGCAGTCAGTCACCAACTTACTTCTGCCTTAGGTCATTCCCTCAGTGTCTCAGCATGTTACTAGTAGAGTTAAGTTTTAGGAATATATAACATCATGAATTTCAATGTACATTGAAATGTCTGTAAAGTTGAGGAAATACTGTAGCATTTCAGAAGGGTGTTCTTGAAATACAATCTAATTCAAATAAACTATTTAATCTTGTCCTAATTCTCAGGTAAATGTGTTTTATATTAAACTTCTAAAATTGGCCTGAAAGGGCCTGCTCTTCAATTTTCACTTCAAAGTTCTAAGAGAAGTCTTTTGTTTCATAAAATCCTGCCTTATGTATTTGCTTAGAATACAGCTTAAGTTAGAAGATTCTTTTCTGCATTAAGCATAGATGACACAAAGAAATCATGCCTGTATACCATAGTCTTATTACTTTATGGAAAGATGTATCTTGCATTGTTGAAGTGGGAAAAGCTATCCATCTGTATTCTTAAAATTGTTATTACAATACGCCTTTAAAAGTGGAATAGAGTTAAACTTTGTGTGTTTCTGTCACCTTGTATAGGTTACTTTTACATTCTAGTTGTGTTGTCCAATTTAGTTCAGGTTTCGTTGTTAATACTTAAAAGCATTTTAAACTGGGTAGCCATTATATAAATGCAAAAGATGTTCTTATTAATTAGTCAAAACTATTTAAAATTTTATATCACTTAGCTTAGTTTCTTTTACTAGGTGTTACTCAGAGAACCTTTCTAGCCTTTAGTATTTTTATACTCTTTTATATAGTGCTTGCCACAAAGAAGGTTTTGAATAAGATCCTTGGAAGGGCTTGAAGTATGAGATTTGCTTCTTAGATTAGGCTGGGTAACTTGCCAGGGAAGGCTTCTACTTCTTAATTATAAACATTTCTAATTTAAAAAAAAAAAAAAAAAGAAAGCCTAAGGATTGTAGGGAGACCTTTCAAATGTGGAATGGATGTAGATAAGTAACTTTTTCTAAAGCATGGATAAACTGCTACATAGTTAGAGCTAAATCAGCTGAAACTGTGTGGAAAGTGACTAAATTCAGAGCTTTGTAAAATCAGTGGGAGTCAGGTCAGTATAACTTTCCCAATAACTTTGGGAAAGCATATGTACAAAAGCTGTATCTCAAGACTTATAAAAGTTATCACTGTTGAATTGTTCCTACATGCCTGCTGTGCCTTAAATTTTAGGCTTTAGCTTATAAGCTTGTTTTTTGGATAACTTGCATTATAAATCTATCAAATAAGAAGCAGTGACTCAGTAATTTTCAGCTAACTTCACATACCTTGAGTTTTAAAAACTTCTCACTGAGCATTTTAGCAAGCAATAATGTTACTGCTGCTGCTTCCTTAGTATTTCTACTTAGTTATATTTGATCAAATTTTAAGACAGTTGGATTTTATTTGGGTCAATGTTCTTGTTTTGTTGACAAGCTACTAATTTCATTTGTAGTTTTCTGCTTAAATATTGTTTGAAGATTTATTCTTTGTATTTGCAGAGTTAAATCGCATGTGGTAACTCTGTGAACTGTCTTGCCTGCTAAATGAATTCAGAAATGATTAATATTTTAATTAATACTATTCTTCTTTTTCTTTTAAAGAATCTGGTTTATAAGAACACTGCTCATTTTTTTCTTTTCCAAAAGGACAGAAAGGAATAGTAAGTATATTTTCCTGTCTTTTTTTTTTTTTTGGTATGTGGAGCTAGTTGGGAATGATGCTTACTATAAAAAGGTAAATACTTTGGATAATTTGGCTTCCAGGAAAAGAAGATTAGCCTCTTAGCCTCTTGATGGATGCTGAAATGAGTAGCATTAGCTAAACTATTGTTTCTACCACACAACTCTTTTAATTAATATGAAGGAAACTGCTTAATCTCCCACTTCGCTTATGAAATTATGGAAACTTTCTTTCCTCTTTGGATTCTTCAAAGTGTAGTGGGACAAAATAGAGTGGAGTGAGGGAAAGGAAATATAAATGATAGGAGTGGTTTATTTAATACTTGCATTTTGCAAGTATTTTAGCAATTCTCTTCTACATAAAGACTACGTATTAGAATAGATAAAAAGCAGGTGTTTAACTTGTGAAGATGGGGTTTTCCTCCCCAAATTCTCCAAAGTATGCTCATTTTATTATAAGTGGAAAAGGTATAAGCATGTTTTTTGTACAGTTTTGAGAACTAAGGAAAATGTGACGTGTTTAAAAAATAAAAGTTAATGGAGTCGTTCAAGTGTGTGTAGTTGCTCTAGTACATGCTGATTCATTCTAATGTAAAATTTAAAAACTGCATCTGTGGCATTTGTTTGTGGTAGAGTTCACCTGAGATTTTCTTTGAAAGCAGTCCAGCCTGTAACAATATCTCATGGTGATGTGAGCAATAATACAGAAAAACCTCAGTGTTTTATGACATGTAGAGCAACAAGATCGATTTAATTTGTGACAGCTTAGGAGTTAAACATCACTTTTGGAATTTCTTTAAATTTAATGTTTACACTTGATATGCAAGCATAGGACATACATTTTTATGTACGAATAAAATTGTCCATATATTTTGTGGTGCTGCATGATTCATTTATAAGGATGAATATATATTTGTATTTCATGGCCACATAAGAAAACAAGTATGTTTTTTCTAGTTTGCTTAAAGGTCTTTATTGTTATTTTTAGCATACAAGCAAGTCTACTGCCTTTGTTGGGCATGTGTAGAAAGGGTTTTAGTACATGTTAGAACATGCCAAAGGGAATTATTTCTGCACTGTTCCAGAGATTGGGCATAACTGAAGTTTTTTACCTCAAAGTTACAAGTCCTGTATTTGGAAAAGAAATAAAATACTGCTGTAACTCTTGCACTGTGTAAAGCAAGAGAAAACACTTTGGAGAGCAAACTGGCAACTAAGTAGCTCGAATCTAATCTTTTATTCTGGAATAAGTTAATACAATGTGTCAAGTCATTAGAGATGGTAATTTAATACCGTAAAGGTCTACACTGAATAACTACAGCAGTTCTGGGAATCATGGTCTGAAGGAATAAAATTCGTAGTGAAACTCTGGGACAGGTGATGTACAAACTGAAGTTCCCTAGTCTCTCTAAGGCTGGTCAGGCAGGCAGCAGTAGAGGAAGGTTTAGGCTGATCTGTCCCAAAGTATGGGAAAAATAAATGAGGTGTCTTGCAGGTGTTGACTTCTCTAGTATGAATTTTTTTAGTAGATTTAAGATGAGATACATTGGTTTCTTGAGAGTACTTTGCAATAACTGCAATTTGGCCACCTTTGATAGGACAGGTGTTTCATGAGATGTTCATTGACAGCAGGATGTAAAGAAACAAATGCACACACTATAAACTTATTGTGTTGCTTTGTGGGAGGCTATACTTGAGGTGTTCTAGGCAGTTCTGTACCAAATACAACTTCTGTTTAACTAATTATTAATAACCAACCTTACAGTGCTATTTGTCTGGCTGCATGATACCATACTACATTGAAGTGCAAGGTGTGACTCTACACTGGGCTACCTGGGAGGCTGTGTTCTAATGTAAACATCAAGTTTGGTGGAAAAAGGTGCCTTAGTTTATTAATTTAAAGATGCATAGTTCCTGGAATTGTGTATCTTTTGTGGTCTAGCCCACTGCTAACTAGGTCTTGTTCCATGTCTTATTTGTTTTACTAATAAGGTGTTGTTTTAGTTACTCTTTTGTAGCATAAACTTTCAAATTTTATATGTGCCCCATTTTAGTATCTTCTATATTTCATAGAATGGCGTGTTGTATCAGGATAGGTTCCTACATTCTGGAAAAGTTCGACTCATCGTGTTCTTCTAAGTTATTTCCTGAAATAACTTTTAAAAAAATGTTTAATAAACCTAATAAATATACAGAAATACTTTTATGTGTATGCATATGTATGTATTTAACTTGGTGGATTTTGGTCTTGTTTCTTGTCTTACGCTTTTTTGGAAAACTGAAAAATGGGTAGCGTACTAGTGAACTACTAGGTCTAGTAGCACTGAGGAGGAGGAAAAGCTGTAGACAGGTTTGTGTGCGTGAAGGAGGCAGTAGAAGACTGATGTTATCAGAGTATCTTCTATATTACTCAGTGGTTTATTACAGTGGATTTTCCATGGGTGCCAAGCTGTAAGCATTGACTTAAAGGAGAATCCCACATGCATTTGATCTTTCCTTTCTCTCTCCCTTTTAAGGGAGGTGCTGTACCTACTACTTGTAGAAAAGTCTCTTACTTTTAGTAGTAAAATGACCTAGTAGCCTACAAAACTGTTTTTTTGCTGTAGTTTGAGAATTTTGAAAGGGCAAAATAGATCCAGATTTGAAGCTTAAAATTCATCTGGTATTTGAAAATAGCATGTGTAAGATGCTTACGTGAAATGTTGAAGCTGGTAAATCTGTACCTAGATAAATTAATACTTAGAGCTCAAGCTTTTTTTTTGTAGTTCGACTCCTGAGATCAAGTGTATTTGGTCCATTGTTGTAGCATTTTTAATGTAGGTCAAAGCAGGGCACTAGCTAGAATTGGTTCCTTAATGAGGAAATGGTACATAAAACTTTTTAATAGTTATAACTGTAAAATGATAAGTGGGCTAAAATTTATGAGCAGTTTCAGGGTTTAAGATCATTCATTTTCACATAAAACTTCATTTGTTTTTCCACAAAGTTTACTGATGTAGATTTGATTGTGGTGGGTAGGTAATTTTTCTTGATCTCACAGGGCAAAGTCAATGTTCAGTGTGCTGCAATTATCTCTTCTTTATATTTGAAAACTAATGTATACAATGTTCTTCTTTTAGATGATGCGCTGGAAGATTTAAAATCTCAAAAGAAAAAAATAGTAAGTAAAACTTCAAGGAAACCTAGTTAACGGTTCACTAAAATGTTCTTGCATCTCTGCTGGTTCAGCTTGATTGTAATATATCAATGTAGAGTGGAGGGAGGGAGAAAAGAGGGGAAAACTACTACCATTACTCTGTTTTCAGGTATTTTCTAGTATTGCAAAAGATTTTCCTGACCTTTTTGTGGTCAAAATCACAAAGGGCTGTTTGCATATGAGAATAAATTATATCCTTGTGATTTAACTTAAACTATTGTTTTACTGTTGCTACATCTGTTAAGTGATTCTGTTTAGTCAGAAAATGTGTTCTTTCAACTACTTCTTGTTGATTATCTTTTACTTTAGGATTATGAAGTGTAATATGTACTGATTCAAGAACAGAGTCTTAGTATTTTTAATAGTTACTCTATCATTTAATTATTGTAAATAGCAAAAAGGACTTCTGGATTCACTTCTTGATCAAGTAACAGATTGTTTATCCAATATGCTTCAGCATTTATTTTCCATCCTCCTCCATCTTATTTTTGTACTATATTTCTTCCATTACGTTCTTTCCTCTTGAAAATGTATCTTGTCTTGGATCAGTTCAATTGGTCGTCTTGAGGTCATCTATTTTGTGAGTTGTGTGGATGAGCTGACAGTATGAAACTGGTATGTGCCAGGTCTGCGTCAATTGGATTGACACATGATCTCAAGACAAATTTTGAATAGAAAAGATTTCAAGTCTTGGATAACTTGCACAGTTTATATAACACTAAAAGCTATTTCATCTCTAGCTGTTCACTCCATAAGGAAGTTCTTTATTTCCTTCCTGCTTCTCAGGCAGAATTTAAAAAAAAAAACAACAAGAAAACCCCATTGACAAAAAGTCCCTGCCCTCAAAGACATCCTCCTAAAGTTGCGTTATGTGACTTTGTTGTTAATGAATATCTCAGCGTTCACCTTATTCCTTCTGGATTGTTTGCTGTGGTAGTCAAATGAACTGAATTTACGGCAAAACTACCAAAAATCTTTTTGGTAAGAGTCAGGTATTATATGGCTTTCACAAAGCAAATAGACTTCACAGGTCTTCCACTCGGGTGTTTTTTCTTAGCACTTTGTAAATATAGATTTAAAAATGGTAACCTGTAACCTAATTATGTCATTGTCCTTTGGTAAAGAGGATTTGCTAATATTTATATCTACTAATCTTTATTTAAAGGAATCTATTAAATGGAAGTGTCCTTTGGCTGGAGAGGTGATAAAAAGGGATTGGAGAGGCTTAAATTTTCTAAGAATGAAATAAATGAATAACAACTATGTTTTTAATCTTATTTTATGAAAATAGGTTAACTGAAATTAGTTTCTTTCCCATTTGTGCAGTTATTGAGTTGCTTTGGAGGAAAACTTTCAGAACAGAAAAAGTACAACAGAATAAAACCGTTCTTGGAGTCCTAAGAGTAAATTCTTTATTTCAGTGAAATAAGTGTTTTTCTGTAATTGTGATAATTTTCATATTCTAGAACTAGTCATGCTGAATATTTGTGTGTTGGTTTTGTGTGTGCATTTTTTTAGAGAATAAGGAGGTAGATTAGTCAGAGAAGCTGGTCTATCAAGGATTTTTTTTTTACTCTAGAAATTGATGCTGTTGAAACGTGATGTAAATTTGTATTTCGGATATGCAAAAGTCAAAACAATATCAAAAAAGTAGTAAAGTCAAAGCAACAACAGGCAGCAGTTAAAAGTTAAATAGTTGCACAAATGCTTTGTGAACAATGTAGAAGTTGTAGTGTAACTATAGAGAGTTTAAACCTGAAAATATAAATTGCTATTGGTTTATATGCGTGTCAAGCTATAATCATTAAAGACAAACATCTTAGAATTAGTGAAACAGTTCTGAGAAGTCCAATAACCTTTAACTCAGCTATTTTTCAACCTGAAGGGAATAAAAAATCATGATTATCTCCTGAGCTTGTGGGTTTCTGGTTCTTAGCCAGGAACCAGAAGGAGATGACTTTCTGCAACCTCTTGTGGTTCTGGTATTTTTGACTCAGTTGATTTCTTGGGAGTTCCATCATAATTTAAAGGTATTTAAGCATTAAAATTAGATCATTATACGTGAACCCTGGTGTGCTGAAATGAGCTGAAAATGGATGCAGGTAATGAGACTGGATGTGATTTGTATATTAGATAAAAACACTTTTAAAATTGCATTATATAATATTTTTTTGATAATATTCAGATTTAGTTTTGTGTTAATTCCTATAGTCCCATCTGTAGCAATACCTACTTTTATTTAAAAATGAACAAAAAAAATCAAGCAGAATAATCGGAAGCGGGAAGGATTGGATTTTGTTTTCCTGTTGGATTCCAACTAGCTACTGAATTTGCAAATAGAAATAGTTACTGAGATATCTATAATTGTAATCCCCAAAGTATGTGGAATAGGTAAAATGTATTTCCTGATGATTTGTATTGCAGATTGTTGCCTAGGCACTGTCAGCCTGCCACCACAGCTATGGTTTTTCACTTCATAGACACTCAGCTACCTAATTGCTGTAGAAATTTTTAAAGGGAATTGGACTTTTGAAAAATGTTACAGTACTTGTGTTTTAAAGGCATGTGGCCCATCTTTTCCATAGTGACACTATTTAAATGCTGAAGGGTACCAACAACACAGTAAGCTCCTCGCCTGCTAGGTATAAAGCCCTTGTGGTTATGCAACATGAGCTACACATAACCTTCAGTTCTGCTCAAAAGAGTAAAAGTTCAGTCTTTGGTAGCATAATCATATTGATGTTAATGTGGGTGAAATATCTGACAAATACAAGTATTTCAACTTGAAATACTCAGTAATATTGGATGTTTTGTACTTTGACTCAGTCTATGTAATATTTCTCTTGCACAAGGCCGAGTTTCAACAATTCTGTTTTCTTAGTGGTCTAAAACTTGAGTGTTTCTTTGTGGAATGGGAGGGGGAAGGATTGAATGCGTTAGCTGTAATTAAGGCACTACTTCAAGATGCAACTTTTTCCCTCCTTGATCATAAGGGATGCTCTGGTTGTGTTTGTGATACTGTAGGTGTAACTTTGGCCTTACTTCTCCATCAGTTAATGAGGCTGTCAGCCCTTAAGTCTGAATGTGTACAGATGAGCAAGTTCAGAGGGTTAAGCAGATTAAAAGCAAGGGCACAGGACATGTGTTAAGCTGCTACAAGTGGGAATTAGCAGAGACTTTACCTGCAGTAGTAGTCTTAAAGATGGGATAATTCTTAGCTGAGGACAGAGTTGCTAAGATAGCATAGTAATTACTGACCATTGTGTAAGCCCAGTCTTGTCTGCCCAGTATATGTTAGAGTACTGCAATAGGAAGCTCAAACTATGATTAAAAATTGTGACTGAGATATCAGGTGAGATACTTCTTTTACACGTTAGTGTTCACAAAAAATAGTCACTATTTTTTAAAATTATTTTTATTTTAAGGAAGCTTTTGTGGGTGCTTGCATAACTTTTATGTGGAACTGAAATGAATTTTGTAGGGTTGTGTGAAGGTAAAGAAATAACATCTCCATAGTGAGGCTTGACATACTAAGTAATTAAATTTAAGAACTCGCATGTTGGTATGGTGGCTAAGTAGGTTGCGTGGTGCCAATACTTCGAATTTCCAGTTGCTAAATCACATTTGCAAGACGCTTAAAATATGTTACTCATATTACTTTTCAATATAGGAAACTGATGTAGTTTCTGCAGGAATTCTCTTTGGTTGCCAGTTGGAAAGGAGGTCATCCATGCAGTTAGTCATAGGAGAGAATGTGGTACACAACCACACTTCTTCATTAAGATGTGGTTAATTCTGTGAAATAGTTTGAAAATACATGATTAGGGTGGTGTTAACCTTCATAGAGACTTCACTCGTGATTCTGGTTACTCAACATTTAAACTTAATAATGGACCATGAATATTCTTTTGGCAGAAGGTAGAAAATGTTTTTGTGAGAAAAGTTTTGGATCTCGGAGAAGCGTAGTATGGGAAAAAGAGCAGGAGTAGAGCACTTCAGTGTGTTCCATTGCTCAGCACTAGGTGAACTTACTTTTCTGAGGTTGTTTCGGAATGGTGAATGATCCAGGAATCAGTACTTCGAGTTGCATTTATAAATAAACTTGCGGCAGTGTACAAGCAAGTTCATTCTATGCTTTGGGACTACAGACTTAGTATTTAAAGCTTATACACACAAGCCCTTATTTGTTTCCAGCAATTATACTAATTTGCTCAATCATTAAGGAAAGCTTGATCTGCTTGATTCCTTTTATGGTATTGTCGGCCAAATTTCAATGTGTTTTAGAAACATATATTCTAGAAGTAAAACCACAGGATCTCTATATGCGCTTATAGAAGTCCTGAGAATTTCTCTGAGTTTTCAAGAAACTTGTGAAGACTAGGTTGTGAACCTGAATTCTTGTTTAGATTCAGCTCTATTAGGTTTATAAGTCTATAACTTCCAATATATGAAGAATAACTTGTTGAATTATCTAATAATTCAGTGATGTGAGTGAGAATAACTTTGACATTGGAATCTAGTGATGAGAGCTAGATTTTAATTTGTCAAAGTGTATTACCGTTTTTGCAAAATTTATGTATCCACAAAAAAACTACCACCCTATCAAATACTAGTATGTCAAGAAGTCTGTTTGGTAAGGCAAGTGTCAGGTGATGGTGGAACATTCTATTTTTACTTTTTCCTACAAGTCTCTTTGTCCTGCTGAAGGTTTTCTCACTTTCCAATGCTGCTATAAAGGCACATGCATGCATTATATGTTCATTGATGTAAAGTGACTTAGGGCTCTTTATTTTGATTTGGGGGCCATATTGACACTGATTGTTAACACCCACTTTGCAGCTTCACCTCACTAACATCACCCCTTCATATGAAGGGCTGCCTTATGGTTTGCACTTTTATAAGCAATAAATACTTTATTTTTCCTGTTAAACCCTTAATTCTGTTCTTACTGCACACTGTGTGGCATTTATTTTACAAAGTTAGTGGGTTAAGTCCAAAGTCCTGCAGAAATATAAGTTTAGGAAATTGGTTTCTACTTCCCTAGTCGTTCCCTTTTGCTTTAACAGTCCTTAATTAACAGCCTGTGTAGTATTCCTTGTCTTAAACTTCTGTTTGTGTGTAGGAGTGGGCTGTTAAATGGATACTGTGTATCCATTAAATGGAGTGAATTTTATTTATCTTCTGAGGTCTATTTGTAATTCTGAGGTCTGCCTAAATATAAAACCAATACAAGGTCTGTATACACAGAATGGTTGAAATCTTAGTTTCTCACTAGCAAAATAATGGCCTAAAAGTCATGTTAATGTGCCCCATTTGTTATTTTAGCAGTGATAAATGAGTTTGAGGCAACTTAATTTTTTGACCACTGACCTTTTCAGTTTTGCAGTTTATGCCAACAGCAAACTTAACAAACAAACAAAACCACTTTTAGCTGAACGTGGCCATTAGTCAGCATATCTAGGAGAAAAGGTCTGCTTAAGATACTGTAAAATGCATTATAATTTCTCTATATATTAGCTATTTGTCATAACTTCAACTATTTCCATTTTAAAGTTAAGCTTCTGATGTTAGCTGTTAACCACTAAAATGATACTTCTCTAGTGATTACTTTTTTAATTAAGCCCATGTATTAGCTATAAAGCCACTTGAGTGCATTGTAAATAAAAAGCTGTAATAATGAAGTGCTTTAATTACACTCCCTGAAGTATGCATAGTTCTCAGTAAATTTTTTATTTAAATTCTTAACATGTTCCCCTTTTTTCGGAAAAGCAGTTTGAATTGCTGTAAAGATGAAGATCTAGCCTTTAAAGTTATTTGAGCAAATTCCATGGCTGTTCTCTACTTAGTGAATTTTCACAGCATTTGCAGCAAGCTAATTGCTTCTGCTAATAAATAATCTAAAATCAATGCTGACAGCAGTTAATTGGCACAGAGACTTTATTCTGTAAAGCACTTGGCTAACGACCTTCCTTAAATTAATAGCATTAAGTGCTATGAGGAAATAAATCTAAGGAATTGCCTGTCATTCGCTTGTCATGTCTAATAACTTCCAATAATGATGGCTGATAGATTTTTGCACATTCCATTATTGAAGTTGGTGCATGTAATTATTCTCCTCATTATATGTAAACAATTAGCAATATTTGGTGTTTCCTTGCAATAAAGCTGTTAAATACAAGTAGCCTTGTTCAGAGTTGCTGAACTTTTTGAAAGCAAAACTTCATCTCTGAGTACACCAAATCTGCAGGTATCTGCACACAGTACTGGTTCTCTGGGCAGAGAGCTTCACGTTTTGGTAACTTTTATATGTTGTTTGTAGATGGGTGGGGGTGGAGAAAGTACTTCGAAGAGTTCTGTCTTGACATGTGGAACCTTTTGTTTCCAGCTTGAGGAAGTGATGGAGAAGGAAACATACAAGACTGCTAAATTAATTCTTGAAAGGTTTGATCCAGAATCAAATGCAAAGGTAAGAATATTGATACCAATACTGATTTGATATAAAAGGTACCATGGAACTGAACATTCAAATAATGTTATTTTTAATTAATTGGCAGGAAGCTGAACTGCCATCTGCTGGAACATCTGCAACCCCAAGACCTGGACAAGGTAATAACCCTGTAGAATGGTTGCTCTTTAGCATAGATGCTCATCTTTCATAGCAATTTGCACTCTAGAAATAGTCTATAATAAGATTTGTAGATTGATTGACCTCTATTTAGGGTTAATAGACTGTTTATTAGACTATGCCTTTTACTGTTCTATATTTTTTCAAGCAATGGATCTGTTAATAAAGGCTGATGCTATTCAAGACAGTAGAATGTTTAATGCTGATGCTGAAGCAGAGATAAAATTAAGTTCTTGGGGCACACTTTTGGATTTTTTTGAATACTAAGTGGCTGTCAGATCTTATATGATGCTCATTGACTTAGCTTTTCAATTCTGCTACCATTTCTGTCTAGTCAGACCTTTCCTAATGCAACACTTATGCTATTTTTGTATGGCGGATGCATAGATACCACAAAGCTAGTGCAGAAATCAAGTATCATCTAGATACTAAAAACGAACAGTTCCTTACTAGTTTCTTCCATGTAAGGGTGCTATTATATAAAATAGTATAAGAAAAAATATTTGCATTTCAAGGTAGTCTTGTTTCTAGGTTGCATTGAGGTTTCTAGCCTGGAAAGTCCAAATAAGTGTTTGTGCTGAAAATGTGTATTGTAAGTTTTTAAAACAAACAAACAACAAAAACTTATGCAAACAAAATATACTTAGGTTTTTCTTAAAGTTGAGTATAGCATGCTGTAGTTGTAGTGTGTTAATGGTTGTTTTCAGTCTAAAGGCCACTTTCCATAATGATAATGAAGACAGATTACCTACAAAAATCTGTCTCAAGAAAGTGTAAGAACTAATTTGATGTCTTAAGCAGCTTAAACCTGTAGGGTTTCATGCTCAAATCAAACAATCTGATGTACATCACTTTCCATAAAAGAAACATTGCATATATTAAAACTGTAAACTTCCGTGTCTAGTTCTTGTCAGAAGGCTTTGAAGTAACTGAACTGAATTTTTCATTTTGTCTGTTCTTGAAATGCAGGTCTTGGTGGGTGCACAGCACCTATATTTATGAGCAATATTCTTTTGTAAGCTGCATGGTCAAATGCACTGTTTTGTTCTTCTTGTTTAGGTTTAAATTGTCATGAAAACACTTTGAACCTATCTTTCCTTTCTGACATTGGCAGTGAGTAGTTAAAATGTGGTATGTTAGCAGTAAAGCTTTTTTTCTCTTCTGGTGGCCTAGGCACAGTAATGTTTTCTCAGGTTTGCTCCTTGCCTGTCTTTCCCATGCTGACTAGGGTGTGAAACTGCCTGGAGCCATCTGTTTCTACTTAGAGATCTAGAGATAACTAGCTATAAATGAAATAGACAGTAAGAAGTCTTTAGTCACCCTGGTGGTATTGAGAGTTCGATAGCATTTTTTGAAACTCTTAAATTGTTCATTTCCCTGCTGCCCCAGGCTATGTACGCAGCAATGGTGACAAGCAATTTGTACATTGTATGATAGTTCACTATTTTTGTGTATACTTGTGTTTATCAAGCACAGTGCACATGCTTTTGATCCAGGGCTCAGAGTTACCAAACACAAGTGAGTTGGATCCAGCATGTGGTGTACAGTTGACTTTGACTTGATTTGTAATAGGTGTCTGAAAGAAGCCCAAGAGAGTTGGAAGTATTTCCAAATTTCCAAAAGCCTGGCATGGTAGTCTGTGGTCTACATTAAGGGTGGTATAACAGTAGATTTGTAGAGTGAAACAGTTGTTGCTAAGGAGGCTGTCTACACTGTATTTATGGGGGTTTACTTAGCACTAGCTGTAGACTAGTACATGGAAATGATACACATTAGCTTGGAAGGCACCTTTCAGTTTAGTTCCATTTGAGAGGAATGTAAATGCTGCTCCTGGACCGTATCATGGTATCAACAAGAGACTAAGTGAGGACAACTGAGAAAATTGAAACATAAACATGCAACTTCTCTGGGTGCATCCACATTAATGTAAACAATTTGCTTCATTCTGAACAAAAATAGTTTAACTTTGGCAAGGATATTGGAAAACAAACTTTGTAAGCTATCATAAGCATGATTTTGTTCATGTACAGTACAAATCCTTTTTTTTCCAGTCTGTTCTCTCAACACATTGAATCTAGAGTTCCTTCTCTGTTGTTCACGTAAAGTTGATTATTCAGAATTGTATTTCAGGGGGACACTGTATTTGCCTTTAGCTTGTGAAAATGGGGAGACTTATCTAAATAACCCATTGTTGGTATGTACAGTAATTCATTCAATTTCTAGGTATCAAAAAAGTACAAGCTTATTTTTTACACTAAATAATATATGCCCCAAACAAATACTAGGTTCTGTTCTGTGCAGTATACAACTTACCACAACAAGATGGCACCTTAATGTGGTTATGGTGTAATTTCATGTATGCAGTAGAATTAGTAATTGGAAATTAAAATAGAAGCTTACAAGTTAACATTAACCCTTCCTTGGTCATTTTGTCTCAGTTTGGAGACAAACTGGTCATGTAGCAGAACTAATTATCTTAAGCTCTGTAATGATGTCTTTTTTGAAAAGTGGGTAAATAACGACCAATATATAATCAGATTGGACTTGCTGTATATGAAGCAGTTGATAAGGAGTTGGTAAATTTTTGACTTACCAGTTGAAATGAAAATGTACGTTAAATTATTTAGTACAAAGATTTAATCAGTCAGCATTACAGAGTAGTTAATTTTCAGAAAAACAATCATAGCTTTGTGTGCTTTGATCTTTTTGCAGTTTTTGTGATTTTTGTCACTTCTAAAATTGCTATTAAATTTTTTAATTGTTTTAACAGATGATTCATATAAATCTTGAGATTTGGCATAAGAAAACACCTGGAAGTCCAGAAGGAACTATCTAGTAAGAAATATTTTGAGGGTTAGAGTTAATTAGCATTCAGTACTCTGGCCACGTGAAGAAAATAGGTTAAGAGTATATATTGGCAGTGGAATGAATATAGAACAACAATATCCTATTGTTGATACCTGCTCCCTTAACTGTACTGATACAACTGTTAGTGGGGATATATTGTGATTGAGATTGCTGCATGATCTGAATTAAAAATAATGCAATAACAGATGGCTGTAAGCTGTGGATTGGGTAAAGGCACCAAAAGGAAGAAAAAATTCTTAGTTGATCTTTACCACTAAAGCCAACAAGCTGTGTGAGTTACATATTGGCCTGCATTGTGCTCTAGCTCTTTACACAAATGATGTATAAAAATAAGGGAGTTTTGAAGTGAGGGAGAAATAGAATACTTTTGCTTGTAAACATGAAAGATAAAGTGGTCTCACCAGTAGCAATATCCTAATATTCCTTAAGAGATCATACCGAATCATCAATTGTAAGTAGCCCTATTAATGTCTCCTATGTATCAGTATTGTTCAGTGCCAGTAAGTACAAAATTTGGACTGCAGTACTCTTGAAGAATAAATAATAAGAATAAATAAATAAATAATAAGAATAAATAAGAATAAAATAAATAAAAGGTCTATTTTTAAGTTATGCATACAGTTGGTTAGCAGATGCATGAAAATAATTCATGGGGGGGGGGCAAAGCTTGAAAAACTGCAAAGCTTCGTTCATATTTCCTCAGCAGTAGCAATGTTGTGAGTAGAGAACCAATTAGACACTTTACTCAGTTAACCTGTGGGACTTTAATTATGGAAGCCTGAAAGTTTGCAGGAGGTTCATTATTAATACAGTGTATTTTTTGTAGATTAGCCATGATTGTTGGTCAGAATTGCACAGAGCTGTGAATGAGTAAATGGAGAGGGTGTTCTAGTTATTTTAGTGTAGGCAGATTTGAAATATTACTACTAATGTCTCTCACAAAAAGCTCTTAAATGTCAATAGTGAAGTTTATCATAAATGAATTCTCAGTTAAAATGCAGTCTTCAGAATTGAAACAAGTCACCAAGGAAACCTTTAAGGAATTTCTGCAACCAGCTCGCTAATTTATCCTGTTCTCTGGATTGTGAGCAGTATAATAACAAGGGGCCCAATTTTACATGCTAATATCAACTTAAAAACATACAGGATCTTCATACCCATTGGGTGATCTAAATTGGAAGATCAAGTTGCGTCAGTTAATGCAGCAATGTCCATGAGGGTGTGGAAGGGGAAAGCTAATAATTTGTTCTGTTCAATATGAAACTGAGCTAGATGGTTTTTTAGTAAGACTTGTGTGGTTGCAGTCTTCTCACTGAAACTGCTAGTCTCTTTTCTTTCTTCTGGTGTTTACTAATGCTATTCATATGTACAGATCAGTAGGCAAGAACATAGCCTACATCTGTTGCAATCTCTTGGCACTGGAAGTTGGCAATTTTCCAACGGAACTTTTATGTTTAGCCTAGTACTTCAGTGATAGCAGCTCTTCCTTAGGCAGTACAAGTTCTCATCACATGCTTACCGTACCCCCAGCACATATGAAAGCTTAGTGGGGTAGTGTTTTATTTTCCAGGGACAGAGATTGTTCCAAAAGACTTCAGCATACCTATCTCCCTGTGGTTACTTGTAAACTGCCTGCTAAGAACTGAAACTCTTCCAGCCTGTTGCAAAGTCAGCAGAAAAAATATCTCTAATCTTGAAACTCAGGGAGATGAATTCGAAGTCCAATTCCAATATGAAATTCCATTTCTTGTAGAGGTAACTAAGCAAGTTCATACAAAATATTGTGGGTACTAGAAACTTGTTCTGGAGGGTACTGTAGCCTTAGGTGTAGACATTCTTGGGATGTAGCTTTAGATAGCCTGAGCCATCGTGTTAACCACGTTAATGTCCAGAGTCCTGAAATGAGGGTAAATTTCAATGTGATGTTGCAATAGTGTATTTCAAAGACTCTCTAGAGGTGTTAAGGTACAAGAAGGATGAGAAATAGATGATAGGGATGGCTGTTCCTGGGCACTGTTTTGGTAAAAAAAAAAAAAAAAAAAACAACAAAAAAACTCATGTATAAATATAATGAAACTTCAACTTTATGTGACTTGATATTATAATATCCAAACTCTAATGTGTTACTGGGATGATATTCCTATTGATGTTAATGAGAACTCTGGCTTCAGGTAAGAAGAGCTGAAGAAACCTGTAAAGTTTTTCATGGTAGTGACATAGTAGTAACTCCATGATAGTGGATTGAGAAGAGGTAAAAGTAAGGGAACAATGCAGTAGAGCCTATTCTTGCTTTGTGACAATCCAAGTACACAGTTTGTTGGTAGTGTTCTTGAAGAGAGTGAACAAAACTATATAATCTGTTTATGATGATCTGCATATGTTTTTTGTTATCATTTTAGAATTGTTTTGTTTATCTGCAAACCTCCTAACAGCTCTGGGCACTTAGCCTGGATATTTTAGACATGGACTGAATAGTTGTACTGCCATACTAAATGCTTGGAAACACGTTTAAGCCGTAGTGTAAAAAAGTAGTCAGTTCCATCTATACTTTGTGGTTTGAATCTTCCTGATGGTATCTCCAATGTTCTGCTTTAGAGTACAAAATTATAAGGTAGGCATCTGCTAATTGTCTTCTGTAAGGCTTTTACCCCAAATATACAGTTACCAATCATTACTATTAAAACATTGCATTGTGTACTGGCTTTATTTCTATGGTGTGCTCAGCCAGGCACTTGGTGATCTTTAGTTATGGACACTTCTGGTTTTGTTTCACTTGGTTATTTCTGGCTGATTGGAGTGGCTGTATTAATATGCTTTTACTATTTCTTGCTTATAATGCTAAATGTTAAATTCAGTACACACATATTCTTGTCAGAAATTCGTCAGAGGACCACAGCTCAAAGAAATGCTTCTACACCCACACCTGCAACTCCTAAACAAGGCTCTCCAAAATCACTTGTTCCAGTAACAGCATCTCCTAATCTGCAGAGGGATGCATCCGCTCTGAGTGGGCCACTGGAAAGAACTGCTCTGCCGTCCTTGCAGTCAAACATTCCACCGAGGCACCCTGGATCCCCTGCTACTTCAGTGCCTGGAATGGGTAAACAGAACACTTAATGTTATTTACAGTTTATATTGTTTTCTCTGGTTACCAATAAAATAGGCCATTTTCAGACAGTATGGAAATGGCATTTCATTTGGAAATAGCAGAGCAGTTATCTGATTAAGCAGGAGTTCCATATTCAATTAGCCATAACTCTTTACAGCTGGCACCTTTTGATGCTGAAACCTATTGCCTGAGCTCATTTAACTGTTATGGCTTCTTTGTTTAAATGGCAATAAAACTTTGCAGTATTCTGTAGTCAACAATATAGCATACCTTTTTATGTTCTTAGTTTAGAAGAGCTCTACAGTTATATAAATCAGGTACAGAGGAGAACACTTTCCGAATACATTCATGTTTCTCACTAAACCCTGCACATATTTTTTAACATGCATCCTGACATTTATTTAAATTTTTACTCTAGGAGGTATACTCATGCAGTCTATACTCATAGATTAAAGTGTAAAATAGCAAATGTGCCAGAAAAGTTGTCTGTGGTGTAGCTGAATTTTTCTAAAGTGGTATGTTAGTTTGGTACAATAGTCAAGTGTTTACTGACAGGTCAAAATCTGGATGTTCCTTAAAACTTGATTTCATATCCTGAAAATGCTTTTTCCTTCATTTCTGGTTTGCTGTTCAGAAGGGATGGACTTTACCAAATAGCATTCCTCTTATGCAATTTAGTTCGTGTTCTAAAATTTGAGAGATTTTGAGGGAGGGGCAGTTGTTGTTCTCATTCTGCTCGTTGAAGGTGAAGCAGGACAGGGTAGTGCCAGGACTTCCATGTGTTGCAAGGTGTCTGTCAAGTTGGATTACAAAGCAATGAAGGAGATAAAAATGTCATCTTGAAAGTAAAAGGGATGCAACTTGCCAAGATTCTTTTCAGCACCACTGTAATTTGGAGTTGTTCTTTGCTTTTTATACAATGATCAAGAATATTTTATCTGCTGCATTTCCCTGATTTTTTTTTTTTTAACTTCAGGTAAAGTCTTACTGTAGTTCCTTGCTTACTAACCTCCATGGTACAATCTAAAAGTAGGACTGAACATTGGCACCCTGTCTCTTAATGGAAAATCTTGGGTAGCTGAATTTTAACATGCCTGTTCAAAATATTTGGTATAGTGGAATAAACTAGTCACAAAGAGCTGTGATCTCTTAGCTCCTCTCAAGATCCTTTAAGCGTTATTTTTGCTTAGTAATCGTTTACCTGTATTATGAAACTGCTATTTTTTTTTTGTTTTTATCCCTGGAATGAACTGCAAAGGCAAACTATTAATACTTTCTGATTATCTTGAAGTACCAGAAATTAGCTTCACACACAAAGAAATTGGTCATTTTGTTTCAAAAGGTGTTTACTGAAACCTGCTTATTGAAGATTCCTTACGGAGTTTAACATCACATGTTCCTTCTTGGTTAAGAGTCTGGCTATATGATAAAATAGTATCAGCTATATTCTTTCTTTTTCTTGGAAAAAGATTCAGGCACAATGAATAAGCTGGATGAATGTTAGCCTTCACTGCAGAAAATGTTTAGAGAAAAAAAAAACACTTTTAAAAGGACAGTTGCCAAACCTATTAATTAAAATATTTAATGCTTTATAGGCACATTTTTTCCACTGGAACGAACACATTTTTCTCTTGTATGCAGCATTGGAAGCAGCTGTAATTGTCAATGTGGAAGCCCTGTTTTTTGTTGAATTTTCCCAAACCTTCCCTTCGCATAAAACTTCAGTCATGTAACTGTAGTGAGAAGTATGTAAATTCAGTATCTGTAAGAGTAATATCATTGCATCCAAGTTTATGCATGGCTTGCAACAAATATGAATAGCCTTAATTATCTCTAAAGTGGAGAAGATTAATAATTCATTTTCATTATACTATATTTTGTAGAGGAGAATCAATTTAACGTGTATTACCACGGAGCTCCCATATGTTTGAAAATTAATAACCAGCAGGTAGTTGAGAGTTTGCCAAGCTTTGCAAAAATGACCAGTCTTTCTACGATGATTGTTTTTGATGTTTATATTAATTACTGGTGTCCATAACAGCATGAGAACTGAGATGGTTGGTTTGAGTTATTAGTAGGCAGGTAATTGAAGTTTTTCTTGGAGCACGTTCTAGGTACTTTTACTTAATATTTATCTTATTTTTTAACTACTAGAAGCTTTCATATGTTGTGATATACAGGTCATATGAAAACAATATCTTTTGAATACAATACTAAATACATGTATGAGTGTTAACCAGATATTGAGGAAAATTATTTTAGTGTTTTAATTTTATTGCAGATTTTTAGTCTTTCAGATCTTTGCCGTCACACCTGTGTCAAACATTGACCATTCACTTTTTTAATGGAAGCATTGGGCCTTTTATTGTGAAGCTTTAGCAAATGTATTTTGCTTGAAGACTTCTCTGGGCAGCTTTTTCAAAATCTTTGAAATACAGAGTTCTGCCTAGCTAATGTTGGACTGATTTTTTTTTTTCCTGTGACTGCTTTGAGGATTTTCTTAGTCTTGAGTACTACTTGTTCCCAGAATACAAGAATAATTTGGGAATGTATTCCCTGATTTATATCTCTTGACTTCAGTTCCCTTGTTTGTGAAAGCAAGAGTTATTTTAAAAAGTATATTAAGCATGTAAATTGCAGTATTTTCTATTCAAATTTATTGTACTTGTAAAGATCAGGACAGTCTGTTCAGGTCAGTTTTCCAGAACTGACAGAAGCCTTGCAATGGTAAGGATGAGATTAATCTCGTTCTGCATGTAGGACTTGGAGAGGACATTGCTCAAAATATTTGGGTCCTACTTCTTGAAACAGTGTTTCTGACATTTGTCCTAGGGTATCTAGATAATCATACATAGCTATTGAACTTCAGCTTTACAACTGAATATAGCACATTCTGGTATAAGTAACTTTTTCCGTTGTTGCTCCCATCTGTGAGAGATAAAAGATATCAGGTTTGAGATGGTAATTGCTGTCTGTTACATCTAATGCTGTGTTTAAACTGAAAGCTAAACTGAAAGCCTATCTTGGATCAGTATACTAAATGGCAAGACTTGCTGTGTTGTCTTTGCCTCTATACTCATGGCATACATGCTATTTCTGTGCATGTATGTATGAAAACAAGAGCTGTATTGCTGGGAGCTATGATTTTAGCTGGGAGCAGCACCAGGGCATGCATAAAGTGCTACCGGAAAGATAAATCTATCATCTGAGAAGCTTGAAAGCCACTGTTTTTTTTCCCTTGGTATCTTTCAGTTAAATGCCCTTTTGAATTAGTTCAATTTATTAACAAAAACTACTCTTTTGGTAGTCCATTGTTTGTATTTTTAAGTCACTTGTAGGAGATTCTGTGAAACATATCTTCCCCCCAAAAATACTAGACAGATAGTAAATTGAAAAAAGAATCAAAAGCTGAATGTCATCAATAAAAGTCCACCTAAGCTGTTGACTTGTATAAAATGCCTTTTGGCCAGGAATGTGTCCTTGGGAAGTGATTTTAGGTATTTAGTTATTTGAATGGTGATGTTTCTTACCAAATTTTGTTGCTCATTATGCCTAGCTTCTGTGTCAAGGCTAGAAGGGAAGGTAGAAGTAAGGACTGAAAGCTACCTAAATGGCCATTGGCAGTTTGTAATGATCTTGTAGTAGAGCAGAAGTTTTAAAACTTTGACACACATTTGTCTTTCCACACACATTCATCTGCTTTAATTGCCCTATGTAAATAGAGATGAAGGTGGTAGCAGCTATTGTTGTTACTTGTTTTTAAAGGAGTTTTATTTTGATAGTAGTTAAACACATAGAATTTAAAAATATCTATATCAATAGTGGTGGTCTGGCTTTTTAGACTAAGCATAACTGAAAACATCCAACTTTCCAATAAATGTGGAGATGCAAACATACCAAGTGGCTAGATGGTTTAATATGTAGACTGAATACACTGGGCATGTTTCCAGTTAGGCTCCTGCCATCTAGTAACCGCACAGAAACCAGTGGGGGCTTCTTTGGTAACATTTTTAGTTCTTTTAGTGTTGTAATTGATTTCTACCAGATATATTGGTGTAAATTTGAAAAATTGAATATGCAGAATTCAGACTATATAAAGAAAACTCAATTCTTAGTTGCTTGTTTAAAAAACGTATAATTGTGAGTAATCATTAAATGCTATTAATGCATTAAGTACATCATTAAATTAATAATTTCTAAAGAACTTAAAGCGTGAAAGTAAAATGATTTAATATAAGATGAAGGAGCAGTAGAACTTTCAACTATTGTGGGTTGAAAAAACTTGCAGCTTTCCTAGTAGATTAAGAAATATGGTAATTCATATTAAGCAGGCAGAATTTCTATTGCACTAGCATGCACAGCGAAAGATTATATACAGTAGTATAGTAGAAAATCAATTTGACATGGTTCATGTTTTCCTAGGTCTTCATCCTCCAGGCCCTCCTTTAGCAAGACCTATTCTTCCTCGAGAAAGAGGAATTGTGGACAGAGTTATTGAATATTTGGTTGGTGATGGTCCTCAGAACAGGTAAAATACTGCTAAAGGGAATACATAAATATACATATACATAAATATGGAGCTGCTTAACTTTTTTTAAAGCAGAAGGTCCAAGGTTAAAAGTATTGCAAACTGTCATAAACTTTCTTATGATATGGCTGTTTCTTAGTGCTTCATAGGAAATCTGTAGGGAAAATGGTAACCATTTTGACAAGATTAGCCTCTACTTTGAACAGTATTAGCCATCTGATACAAAAAGAAAAATCTTTGATACTCAAGTAGGTGAATACATTATATTTAACAAAAAAAAAAACACAGCTTATTTGATTATCACTTTAGCTTTATTACCTTTATAATTGCTTTCAGATTGCATTCAGAACTCTCCAGATGTATCTGAATTTCCATGTTAAACATGATCACTTTTCATACTGACTGTATTCTAATGAAGTACAAACTTGTAAATAGTTTGGATATTATTTTCTGACACTGCTGATATTAAAAATCTGTTCAACTGTGAGAATCTTTCACTGTTTCTAAACCAACTTTAAAAATTATTTTTAAATATATGGTTATTGTGTAGGGCCAACTAAATCCATTTGACTGTGGAAATTACCTCTTAAGAATAAATACCTAAGCTGTTAGTATCTATGGTAAAATGCATCTCCTGCTTCAATGTGTTACTGCTTAAAGGTACGTAATTATATAGTGTTCATGTTTTCTAGGTACGCCCTTATATGTCAGCAGTGTTTTTCTCACAATGGTATGGCTTTGAAGGAGGAGTTTGAATACATAGGTAAGAACTAATGTGTAACAGGCTTGAATACATAGGTGAGAACTAATCTGTAGCAGACTGTAGTAGTTGGTTTGTGTTTCATGACTGACATGCATCATGCTTCATTTTGGTTACTTAACTGACACTGTGAAATGTCGCTTCATATGGGAACAGTTTTATGGTAACTTACTGCTCTGTATCTTAAGATTTGCTTTAAGATTTAAAGAAGTACTTTATTGCAACCGTCAGGCCAAGGATTTTATGTGCAGAAAGCTCTTCAGTAGAAATAGGCTTCCTCCAGTACATCCCTTTAAAATTGCTACTGGCTTAAAATGGTTCTCAGAAGGGTTTTATACTGAGAAACTATCTGACATTAAAGTATTCCTCTTTTACCAGAACTTAAACAAAATTTTTCTTTGGCAAGAAGATCTTGGGGAGGTATCAGAAAAGGAGTGGGAACAAGCCCAGGGGGGCTATATGTGAATTTATGGCTAACGATAACTTAAGACAGACACAGCTCTTTATTGAACACAGATGTTTTATTTTGCCTCCTTTCTGCCACAAGTGTAAGCCTGATGTTTAAAAAATGAGGGGATATTAGATGAGTCTTCTATTTCATTTTGTTTCTCTTAATTTTGCGAGGAAAATACACAACACTGTAAAAGTATAGGCTGAAGGTTTCCTATGCATCTGAATATATTTAGTCTATGTATCATCTTAGCTCAGGTGTGTTCACAGTTCAAATGTGCAGGAAATAATCATCCCCCCCTGTCTTAGTGAAACTATTCACTTAACTATTATGTGGGATACTGTACTTCAGAACAAATTTTTTTTCTTAATTAAGCATCACTGGAGCAGAATGCTCCTCAAGGAGCAAATAGTGAGGGAAATATGAAGCGTCCATAGCATCCACTTAATTAAAGGGTGAGCATAGTGACATCTTAACAAAAAAAGTTATCTTCTATCTTAGGTCTTTTGTAGGAAAGAATAGAAGAATGTTGTGTGGCAACATGTTGTGGTACTGAATTGCAGTGTTTTGTGGTCAAATATTTCACGATGATGGACAAAAGTACAAGTGCAGCAGAGGTGATAGCAAACAGGTATTTAAGAAGCAAATGTATGCTGAAGTTGAAAAGGGATCTATATGGAACGATTTCTGTAAACTTGATGGACATACTCTCCGGCATTATTATTAATTTATTTAATTCTTTTTAGTATTTTGGACAGTCAGGGTATTGTGGAGGAATAAGGTGAAATATTAAATTGTTTAGTGAGACTACTTACTGGGTGTGCTTTTGTGTAGCATTTAGGTGTGCCTACTGCTTTTTCCTGAATCCTGCAAGAAAAACGAGACCTCAGGCTCCAAGACTACCAGATTTCAGTTTTGAAAAAAAGCAACCTACAGAACTGCAATCGGCAACTGAGCATGCAGAGTCAAGAGAGAGAGAACCGCAGGAGAATCAGCAGACAGAAGGTATGTGCTAATCTCATGATGTCTGCTCTTATTTAAAGTCCAATGAAATCTCCCTGTCCCATGCACACTGGTTTTGAATGTGGCAGCTTTCATTGATATGTTTAAATGTTACATACATGATGTATATTGAGTGAGTTTTTTTATAAGAACAACTTCATAGTAGGTACAGTTTATATTTTTTCAAATCTTGTCCCTGCTTCTAGCTTAGTTTGATGCTGTTGTCTTCTCTTGAACCCTAAAATTTCATTATATTAAGCAGAATGTCTCATGCAAATGATGGCGTAACAAAATTCTTCACTCTAGTGGTACTGATAAACAGATGGAAAACAGCGCTGTAAATTAGTTAAGAAGAGAATATGTCCTGAAGTGGTTAACTTCCACTGTGTTCAGCAGGTCATTTGATTAAGGTGTGTTGGAATTTCTGCCTTTGTTCCTTTTGCTGTTTTCCTCAGGGCAGGAAAATCTAGTAAAACTGCCTTGTTTAAAATCAGGGAGTTCAAAGACAAATTGTCAATTTTAATTTAGCATAGTTCCTTTTGAGACATTTTATAGTCTGCAGATACAGTAGGCATCTGGTATACAGCCAACAGGAAGATGCAGTGTTTTAAAAGACTTCAGAAATTATAATTTCAAACCAAAGAATCTCCAGTTGGCTGTGCTGTTGAATACTTAATGGAATCTTGCATTGGTTTAAAACGAAGGAGCATGTGGGGAAAAAGTTACTGAAGAGGGTACAGCCCTGATATTCAGTCTGTAAAGGCGTTGTCTATAGGAAACTGTTGGAATGTAGCAGAATACTTCTGTTTGATCTTTAATACTGAGTACAAAATGGCATCCGCTTTAATTTCTGGCATGGGAAGGCTGAGTGAGACTGATAGGCGAGACTTATCTAACTGTACCCATCTCTGGGTGCGGTCTGATGAAGGGTGCGTTGTATGGAAAACTTGTTTGGTTTCTTTTCTTGTGTCATAGTGTTCTCTTAACTGCTTTTCAGTGAAGAAGTGTCCTCAGTCACTTTCAATGTAGTTCCCTAACTCGTTGCTGGGTCACCTAAAGGGGGATAGTGTCTTGTTTTGTAGGATGGAACAAAATACAGGAGGGAAGAAATTAATTTTGACATATCACTCAGTGTAATTGAAAAGCTTCATATTCAAGTATTGTGGATTAAGAAGACATTTTCTCTTTCCTTGCATTTGTCCCTGTGCCACAGGTCACAGTCTGTCTTAAATATGTCAGTATACCTGATTCTAACAATTGTATTAGCACAGCTGAGGAGAGGGAGAGTTACGGTAGAATGGCAACAGAGATAGCAGTGAATGTAACTACTTAAGTGTTCTTTCACGATAAAAGTAGTGAAGCAAGACCTAAATCAGATCCATGAAGCTAGCTAAGACAATGCAAATTTCACCTTTGCTCTCAAGTGGTCTTATTCTCTTTTCAGTGAGTAGAGTATGGATTGGTAGCTTCTTGGCTACTTTTTTTTTAAAAAACAGGTTGTTGTAGAAAAGACATGGTTTATTATTGGGGTCTTCAAAACTCAGGTTATTTTCTTCTGTGTGAATCAAATGGAAAAGCCCTTAAAGACTTCAGCTCTTGGAGGTGTGTGCCTTGAGGGTTTCTAAGTGTTATTCAACTGCAGGTTCTTAAAGGTTTTGAGAGAGAGGGGTGCTAATTAAGCTGGTATTATCATTGAAGGAAATGTTTATCAGACTATGCTTTTAATGGGTCTGAGCTGCTGAGCCAGTTTATAGATGTTTAAAAAACAAAGTAAAGCCTTTTAGAATTAATGCAAGATTTTCCTTAAGTACTTGAGATGTGAGAGTGAAAATTCTACAAAATACTTTTTGCTTTTTATGAAAGCAGAATTTTCAGGATAAAACATAGAATATTTTTATTGCAGTATATGTGAAATCTTCAGCTTACCTTTAACACTGAAAATTACTTTTTTTTGGTGTGGTCTTGTATTCTGGTGTGCTCCATTAATTAAAATAATAAATGAAAAACAACAAAAGAAAGCACTGTGGGGATTATTCACCAGTTCTTTTTCCTGCTAATAAGTTATATTGAAACTCTTGAGAAGAGGCATAAGAAATGAGTAATTGGTATGCTGACTTCTCCTTTTAGGTAGCTTAAATATCCTGATCTTTTCTGAATACTTTATCTACAAGATATGAACCATTCTGTTTTGGTAATTAGTAAGCAGCCAGAAATAGCGTGTTAATATTTAACATAACTAATATCTGAGATGTCTTGTTGATGCAACATAGGCCAGTGCTACCCGGTCCATTTGTCATCGTGCATTATCTGTCTGTGTCTTGCCACAAAGTAATCTCTTATGAATGAGAATATAATTTTCAGTAAATCACTTTTTCCATCAGAACCCTAATTTGAAACATAACTTGGCTTTCTTGATTGTAATTTTAAGCTATGAAGGGATAGCTCTGGGGAAGGCTTTTGTTCACTGTAGTAATATAAATGCTGTCATAGCAAGAATAGAATATCTTTGCTTAGATGTAAACAAACACTAACATCAAGAAACCATACTCACCACAGCGTTGACAACAGGGATATCCAAACCTTCTATGTAACTCATTTAAACCATAGCTATATAGCTTGAAAAAAAAATGCTAGCTAATGTGATGCAGAAGTGCTATAAATATTTTTTCACTAGTCAGCTACTTTACTAATGAGTAGAGCATGAAGCTGAATCTTTTTTCAGTTGTGTGCTCATGCAGTGAGAAGCATGCTACGTGCTACTCCTATAGATATGAGAACTGAAGAATGGTTATGTGGAGTGCTGTTGGCACTGAACCTTGGATTTTGTAATCCTTTGGAAATATGGAGTCATCAGCTGTCAATCTGATGCAGATTACTGGCACAGACGTCATGCTTCACTATTCAGCAGTGTAACCTGGGAAATTTTAATACTAGAATGAAGTAATATACTTCACTTCGTTTTTTAAGTGGCTTGTTTTTTTCTATCAAAGGCTGGTCTCTGAGCATTTAGAAGTAATATTTTTCTGTATAAGACCCAAACATTAAAACACCAGGAACTACTTTTAACTCTGTGATTGATTTTGCCTTCCTTATGTTTGGTACTGTTGCACTATCCTTGATATAGGCTTGTCATTTAACAATGTTTTGAAAACAAGAAAATTTGTCAGCTTGAGTATTTTGTATTGAATATCTAGTGCTGATGTTCAAAGGTCTTCATTAGATTACTTTGAACTTCTGATCACTGTGATGAAATCTGGACTTTATGAAGACAACTTCCCTTGCTGTCTCCAGATTGTATGGAGTTCTTTGACCATCTGATGAAATATTTTGATTTAATGCTTTTAGCACATCTTAAGATTTGACATACAGCAACTGTTAGTATGTTTGAAAGGATTTCCATTTAAAAGGCAGATGCAAAAATCTGGTTTGCACTTCAACAGAAGTGTGCACAGTAATGCTGTCCTTCAAAAATAACACTCTTCCAAGTTGTTCCAAGTTTGTGCTTATTCATGAGTTCTACCAAAAGTGGCATGGCTTTGGGCAAACATTACAGGTGGAACAGAAACTTTAGGAATAAAACTGGTCAAGGACAAAGTATTAAGGAATAAGCTTCTGGTCAAAATGGTCTCAGTTTACTGTTTAAAAAACCAACCAACCAAACAAAAACAACAAAAAAACCAAACCAAACAAACAAGAAACCTGGTCTGGAATAATTGTTTCAGAGATTTGGCTGCTTCTTTACCAAATCTGCACTATTTTTGCAGGACACCATGAGTGTGCTATATCTTTAAGCCATTATTTCTTCTAAAAGATCCAAGTATCTGCTGTGCTTTTTCCTTCAGCTAGTATGGCTAGAATTCTGATTTCTCAGTAGATCCTTGTCAGCTTAACTCAAGTTCAATGACTTGTTAACTTTTTTTAAAGAATTGGTTACATTTTTTTTCTGGCTTTGTGAATACCTGCATACCAGACATGTTTCTTCTACTTGACCTAGTAGCGATACAGTATTGCGATACCACTGGTTATGCAATGAAATACCCTGCAACAAAAAGAGGGGTAGCTGACCTCTCACAGTGTGAAGTACATACGCTTTTGTAAATACTAAGCTTTAAGCAGAAGTGCTAGGAACAGAACTTCTGTAGCCAGAAGCAGGGCTTTGAAGATTGCGTTGATACAGTTCTTAAACTTACCTTAGGCTGTTTGCTGTTGAGATTATATATGTGTAGCTGCATTCAGTTAAATCATGTATTAATAACTGATCATCAAGTGTGCTACCTTTCTTTTGTCATCTTTAAGCTTACTTTCAGAGCTTTATCTTTCAGCTACTGCACTTAAAGCAGTAATTTAAAAAACTTAGTATTAAGATTAAATGGACTCTTCACTAGTCAGTGTATTTAAAATGAAATCACTGTATATATTTAATACAGGTTGATCATGTTTGCAGTTGTAGCAAACAAGTAGCATTGCTTGCTGTGACTGCCACAGCTTCCTATTTTAAAGTATCTACTGTTTAGTTTCTTAATTTTGTCAGACCTTTAATTATTAGATTAATTTTCCATGTAAGTTGTTTTTTAACTGTATATTCTGCAGAGTTTCAGCAGTTTTACTAAGTTCATTAAATAAAGTGAAGGGAAAGGTCATGTAAAATAAATACCTGACTTTTTTTCTTTAGGGAAACAGTGTCTCCATGCTTTTCAGTAGAATATAACAGTGAGAGCAGCATCCCTTTCCTGTTCCTTTGAATATAGGTGGTTGGAACATGCATCCTATCAGGCTTTCTGCTTTTAAATGGAAGTTTCTGCTAGTGGCTAATTGTCCTTGGGGCTGTCCTCAAGCCCATTGTAGATGCTCAGCATCTTCCTAATCACACTAAATGTATGGTTCCCTCAATCCCTACATTGACCAGGCTAAGAACAAGTCACTTTTACAGGTTGATGGATCATAATTCTGAGGAATAAAGGACTGAACCTGAGTAGATGAATAATGTTTGCACTATACTACACATGAGTTGAAGGCATGGAGTTCTCTTCTTCCCATCCTATACTTTCTTTGTGACTAAAGCTTCAACAGCAGCAGTAAAGAAGGAATGTAACTTAGTTGTGGAGGGGCTAGAGCAGGAGAAAGCACAAACTCATTCATAGAATTGGAGGCTGAAGAAAATACGCAGAGTTCAGATGAGGAGAAAGAAAACTGACAGTAGGAAGATTAAGAATACTCAGTAATTTTTGTTGGCAGTTTTGGGATGTTGGGAACTGGATTTTTCTGTATTTTTTTCTAATTACCTGGCTCTTTACGTGTAGTTTCCACCAAGTAGAGTGTTTAGGCTCTGTGTGGTGGTTGAACTTATACAGAAAAAGCTGTACAGTTGCTATCACTTCCATTACCAAGCAAAAGCTGAATTAAGATAATGTCTTACTTCTGGCATTCTATCTCATTAAACAAACAAGCCTAGAAAGATTCTGAGTGTGAACGGATACAAATAGTGTGCAGTATTTTCAGTGGGGTCTGGTGAACTTTTTCCATAGTATTTTCTTTTTTCTTCAATTTTATAGTTTTTACCTGTGACCTCCTTTTTAGAAAAATAATTGTTGGCAGTTCAGAACTTTGTGGTGACTAGTTGAAATCTGTGTGTGATTACAAAATATTTTCACAGGCCCTCTAGAAATATTAGCTATATCTTCATTTCTGAAAATGGTTATTTGATCATTTTTCTTTTCACAGAATCTGAAGAACCATCCCAGAGCATTGAGACAAATGAGACAGATGATAAAGCACTAAGTGCTGAGCAGCTGAATGATGGGCCAGCTGAAGAAGTTGAAAAAGAAGTAGCAGAAAATGTTTCAACAACTGAAGACTCTATTTCAGATTCTGCTATTTCAACCGAACAAAGTGAAGAATCTTTAGTGAAAGCTGAATAAAGTACTTCAAGTGCCTTCAGTAGCTAGTTTTTAGCTTTGTTCATGCCTGTTGTTACTATTCAGGTGAGCTTTTTTAAATGGTACAACTTAAAAATCTCGCTTGAGCTTAAACTGCCTCAACTGCCACAGTATGTCAAAGCTATGTGTGAAAGTGAGTATTGTAAATTAAGCATGTGTCTTTAAGTTAACTCACAGAATGTATAGTTGGTTGAAGTCTAACAGTCATAGCCATTGCTCAATTTGCATATTTAAAAACTTAAAAGTAAGCTTTATTAAAGGTGACCTAAAATTTGACCTCTCTAGCTGTCAAATGATGAGCGACGAACTGGCCACAACACAACTGACCTAGTAAGTTTGGTCTAGCGAACTTAAAGATACTCAATTTAACAGGGAAGAATTAAAAAGTACATCTTAAATACAGAGGTTTACAAGCTGAGGTGTCATCCCACATTTGACTTAAGCATATGGAAAGTGTCATTACAGTGGTGTTAATGTTATTCATTGTCTAACTTTTTGACAGAATTAAGTTAGATGACACTCACAAAAATTGCATCTCCTTTGGTATTTGCATTGCAGATGAACCAGAGGCGCGTACATACGGAACTGTTTTGTGTTTACATAAAATATAGAAAGTCTCTGCACTTGATTGTACTTGAATACAAAGCACTATTTATACCTGTACAATAATGACAAGATATAAGTGAATTTTGTGCCTTTGTGTATTTTGTTAAAGGAAAATAAAGACATCTAGCAGCAAGATTTGCTTTGTGATTCCTAGAACTTAATAGAACTTCTGCTGTATGCCGCAATTCCACAGTTACTTTGTAGAAGTTCAGGAGGAATATAACATGTTACAAGGAGCATGTATATATGTTGCTAAGGTGGCTTCCTTACAACAGAAATAGATCCCTCATCGGTAGTGGGAGCTTACATGTGATTACCAAAAGAGTTTGCAATTATGCTTAAAGTCTGTTGATCGTATTTATGGTTAAAATTGCAATGAACATTTGCTGCTGGATTACTGAAGCTGTATGTGTTTATATAGCTTTTGAAGCTAAGGACTTGTGTGCATTTCCTGTTATTTTTAACAACTGGGAACTTGGACTAGCATGTGTCTGGTGCCTAGAAATGAGACATCTAAATCAAACAGATTTTATTTTTTTAAACACATGCTGAGCCTGTGTAGTTTGATTCTTTAGTTTTATAATGTGTGTGATGTCTTCCCTGTACTTTACAATATGGAAGGAAGGGGAAACTTCAAACTTTTTTTTAAATCATCTTGGTCCCAAAGTAAAATGGTTTTACATTGTAAAGGCAGCCAAAGGCTCAATTTTAGTAAATCAAAAGCTCTCTACAAGTAAAACATATTTCTAAATGTGACCATCTCTTAATAAGAGACATAATTCTTACCTGAACAGCAATGACTTATTTTCCAAATAATTGTTTTAATTCTCTAGGGTTAGTTTAAAAGCTCAACCGTTTCATCAAGAGAGAAGTTTAGGAGAAAGTCTCTATTTAGATAAATGAGGAAATCTTTTTTTCTGGTTCACTAACTAAATTGCAGTTCATATTTTAATTAGTAGAATTCTAAACAGAACGTAGGCAAGTGATTAAAGGAGTGTTTGTAGATATTTGGCTATATTTATATAAACAACAGTTAGTAAAAACAAGTAACTGTCTTGTGTGTAACTATCTTAGTTGTAAATAAAAAAGAAAACAGGCTCTTTTTCCTTCAGATATTCTAGTAGGATATGAGAAAGGTACAGGGTACAAAGGGGAATACCTTCTTTAAGAGAAGGTATTTTACATTCCAAAATGTCTTTAGAAATGGGAATAATTTTGCCTGAAAGTTGAAATATTTGTTTTATTCTGTAAGACTTTCAGATGTTATCTCCTTTGTATTTTGTACATCACTAGTTTATCTGTTCAGAGGCTGGTTGTTCTGTTGGAAAGAAAACCATAAGGTACTTCAGTAGTTCAGACCAGTTAGTTGTTGGATGTACTGACAAGCACTAGAAACAAGTAAAATTTGACACGCAATCCTGTGTGTGATACATTTAATGCGTGAATTGCTTACTGTCCCTTCAGAATCTGAGATTACTCTAGGTGTGTATTATTTCCTTTGAAAAATCTTATCTTGAGTGTCTGTTTTTTATAGAGTAATTTTATTTCCTTCCCTTAACAAGCAATCACTGAACTGTAATACATAATATCTATTGAATTGACTGAGAAAACAATCTGTTGATATTAGAGCTATTTATTTTTTTCATTAGCCTGGAAGATGTCTGTCAGCTATTCTGCTTTTGTCAAGGAAACTGATGCTTTCAGCTGGGTAAGGTTGTTGGGAATCTGAATTTTTTTGGAAAGAGGAGAATCAGGTGTGGAGGGGAAGCATTATTGCTCCAAATGTTCTTAAATGTGATATTAGCAGCTTGCAAAAGGAATGCTTGATGCTATCGGTTTACTAAAAGGATCAAGTAAAGACAGTTAACCTCACGTGAAAATAAATACTTGTTAAAGAGCAAAAACCCTAGACTTGAGACCAGGAGCTACCTAGAATTTTGGGGGAGAGAACAAGTGAGTTTTAAGCACAGTTTCCCTGAAAGGCTTTTTTGATTTTAGGGGAGAAAGGAAAGGAAAAAAAAAAGGCAATAAGAACAGTGTATCCAAGCAAATTGTTCCCATTTTTTATTTCCTCCTGATTGCTTCAGAAGGTTTGCAAAAGATGTTGAAGATATCCAGGTATTTTGCTAAAGAGATCTATTTTTAACTTCCTAATTTTTCAATGTTTTAAAGGTATGATAAATGAGGGTAGAAGGTGAATTAATCTGCAAGTAAATTCGGACTCAGGAGGTATATATGATAGACTTTAGGCTTTCCTCAATTTACAGTAAGCATTCACAAAACTCCTGCCAAGTATGTGTGCCCCAGTCCTGACACACGAGAGAAGAGGATTCTGTTTCTGCAGCAGGTGCTTCTTGGCTTCTGTCTACTGCAAGAGTCAATAGTAAGAAAGATACTCTGTCCTAGAGGAACTAGATCAAAATCTAAAAATACATGCCAAGAAAACAAAGCTTAGATTTTGAATAGCCACACTTAGTCATGTCTGTGACACTGAAAAACTTGAAATAGGATTATGCAGAGCAAACTTGCTAATTGCTGGTGGTATTTAATCCAATTGCAGGCTGCCTCATGAATGATTGGGGGTGGGGGGGGATGGAAGAAAGCGCAGGAAAAATACTATGGTTCCATGTTTTGGCTGTATTCTGACTTCCTAGTATGTACTTGAATCACATTTTATTTCAAAAATACTAGAAAGCTGGGTCCAGAGAAAATCACGCTTGCGAGAAATTTTATACAAGCTCCCTTTCTTCCTGTGGCCTGGATGGAGAACAAAATCTTGAAGTGGAGGAAGTGGAGTAGTGAAGTAGTACTTGGGAAATTTGTTGGTGCTAGGTTTTTATTGCTTCTGAAATATTGTGAGTAATTGCAGAGGTTTCCTTTTATCCAAATAGTTGTATTATAGAGGAATTATCTTGGTTATGTACAATCTGCCATTAAAGACAAACGAGTACTCTAGTTCAAAATAAATTGAAGTGAGTCAGTTGGTCAAATTTAAGTGTTACTAAGAACACTTCAGAACAGGGAACTAAGGGAATGCTACTTTTTACAGTAATACCTACTCTGAAGGAGAACGTGATTGATTGCCCTTAGACATTTTGACAGAAATAGATCATTTAGTGGAATTCTATTATGAAAGTGGCTTGTCTCAAGAGCTGTTTAGTCTACAAGGAGGAAAAGTAGAAGCTTGCAAGGAAAAGCAAACAAAAGTGATGTGGAAGCTGCCTTCATTTATGGACTGGTCTAGAAGTTATCAAAAGCATGTAACCAGGGCTGTATTTGCTTGCCTTGAGGTCAAGATGAAGAAGGCTGTGGTACAGGAGTACTGCAGCAGTACTGAGTACTCCAGCCGATGGAAGGATTTAAAGAACAGTGGGGTAAACCCAATTGGGGCAGCAGGTGGGAGGGGATTGGGAAGTTGTTTTGTCTGACAGGACAAGGCCTTAAAGCACTTAAAGAACGTAAGACCTTGAAAACTTCTAGAAAATGTAGCAGGGTTTGGCTATTATTGCGTGACATTACATACCCCAGATTAGTAAATTCCTATGTCAGAAACAGTATGTCTTTGCAATTAACAACAAAAAACAAAAAGCTTGTTTGCTTTTTAGAATTAATCCCAAAATAAGTGACTGACTGATAACTTGGTAGAGTACAACTGCCTAGCTACTACTTGAGGACAACAGCAGAAAGTTACTCCTCCTTTCAATTAAACAAAAACTTAAACTTTTTTCAACTTCTAGGGTTAGTGAAACTAATAGTAATTACTATTTATAACACATTAACCTTTAGAGGCTTGGGGGAAAAAAAGAATACATCTCCCTCTTGTATGTGGTTCCATACTGTATTTTCTTAGCAATACTTGTGCACTTGTGAATCCGTGGTAATGGGTGAGTAGGTTAGAGCAAGCTGTTAATTATTCAATAATTGTTGAAAATTCATCTTCAAGTCTTCAGTACAAGAGTAGTGGAAGATTTTTTTTAACTTTATAAATAAAACCTCACTCCAGAAGAAGCTTGTCAGGTCTTCCATAATGAGGTAGACAATCCACAGGGGTATGGCCTTTCTGTGAATGTTTCACTAGAAAATAACCCTGATGGATATGATTTAGCAACATTGTTGGCAAATGTCATTTGATCAGTACGTTGAAGCAAAATCTTTACTCTCACTTCCTTCCATGTATTGCTGATTGTTTTTTAATAGTATCTCTGTTTTTTCCTGTTCAGTCACATGTCCAGTCCTGTGGTTAAAAGTTAGTGTCGCAGCATCTCGTGTTTAGATTACTTTCTGAAAGTAGTAAGTGCAAACCTGTCTAGATTCTTGTCACAGTGAGCTGCTGAAGTTTCACATAATTAATCTGTACACTGCAAACATTTTTTAAAAAACTACAAGCATAATATATTAAAACTCAGAAGAAAGTGAGTTGACTGTGAAAAGACTCTGGAAGACACTGGAAATTTGGAAGTTCCTAGTAATTTGGCCAACCAGCCTTGCGGAGGGCAAGGGGTTTAAAATGGAATTCGAGAATGAGAGGTCAATAGGAGATTATTTGGTTACCAGTGGATTCTTTTTCATGTTGTTTGCCTCTCCTGTCTTTTTTGACTTAATGTATTAAATGATGGGACCTGGGTGATGCTTCATAGAAGAGTTTTTGCCAGAAAGTTTTGATGCAATTAAAATGTTTGTGACAACTGTTAATTAGAAAACTGGTAATTAGCAATCTGTGGCAGTGGTCTCCTCTGTCAACTCCACCAAAGATCATGAACTGGAAGTTTTTGAGTTTGTGGAGGATGATGAGAAGAGTTGGTTTTAATTCCTCACCTTCTTGATTATGTCCATACTGGGCTGATAGGCACAGGGCTTTGGATTTGAGGTCTTGGTGTGTTCACACACCATGCTTCACAACTGTCAGAGGAAAACCCAAACTTCCATCAGAAGAGTTCAGTGCTTGAGATTGTCTGGTAGTCTGAAGTTGAGTACTTCATGCTCTGAAATCCGTGTCTTCAGAGGAAAAGACGGCATCCTGAGTAGGCTGGAATTGCTTTGCACTTGATCTCTATTGGTAGTTTGTGTATGCAACAAGGTTGTTGTAGCTTTTAACAATAAGAACTGCTGCCCTCCAGCATAAAAAAAAAAAAAAGAAAAAAAAAGCTGTCCCTTCTGATCATGAGTCTCAAGGAATTTGACTTCTCTTCACCATTGCTTTTGATTTGTGAACCTCTCTGGGGTCCTGTCAGGTCACATTCAATCTTTCCTCTGCAAGAATAAGACCTACAGAGGTGTATGATGGGCAGGATAGAGAGAAGGGTTTTAAAATGAAACATATTGATTATACAATAATTTGCTCCCAAACCTTGGGGTTTTGAGATTAAAGCAAACACTCCTAAGATTCTTGATAGATTATCTAACTTGGCAACAGTGCAAAATCTGAAGCACTGAATCATAATATAGCCCTTCCAAGGTTGCATAAAATCAATTTGATCAGGACTTAATTTTTACACAGAAGGGAGGGTCCTGACCAGTTCTTATAATACTGGTTATTTCTCACCATTGTCACTGTGGGAATAAATATACTTCCAGGCTTCTGTACACACCTGGCGCTGCACTGCTAGGCATTTTCAGTGAGCAATTACTAATTTTTTTAAGTGTTTTGTAAGCCTTTTCCACTGTTAAATCATGTATTCTCCTTCTGTTGTATGACAAGAATAATATGCAAAAGGAACATTGCAACTGCCTGAGAGAAGTACATGCAGCAAAATTCTGAAATCGGATATACAGGAGAGAACAAGGGGGGGGCAAATACTGGAGATCCAGCAATTTGGGGTATTCAATTTGTAAATTCAAATTCAGCTCTAAATTTGTAACTTATATTGAAATAATTCTCTCTCTCTCTCCATTTAGCTGCCTAAATGAAAATAGAGATGCTACATTTGTAGAACGCTCAAGCAACAACAGATCTTTCAGCTATCCTGAAATGGTCTGCCCTCTAATTCCTTGCATTGCTTCAAGGAATTCTACTCAGTTGTGGAAACTTAATTCTGAATTTCTTAGCATACAACATTTCACACACACAAATTATTTTATTATTTATTATTATTTATTATTATTTTTATTATTATTTTATTATTATTTTTATGTTTTAGAAGTAATATGAAAGTTGGTATTTCTTAAGGAATGTTTGTACTTATATCCTGTATATTTTGTACATCGTTTTTATTTAAACAGGAGATCCTGTATATTTATAGTTTGTTTCTATTGTAATAGCCTTGTTGTTGCATTAGTAAATATTGTGTGTTTATGTAGTATGCGGTATAAATAGTATCTTTATTCAGAAGTATCATTTGAATCCCAGTAATGGCCTTGATAAGAAGTTATATCAGCTGAGGATGAACCTCCACTAAAACCAATGACAAAGACATTGATTAGTGTGAATTCTTAAGGTCTGATAGACTTCATGAAAATGTTGTTCTTAGCTTTTCTGCTTGTAATTGAGGAAATATTTAAACTTTTGCCGCCTTTTGAAATCTAGTATTTTACCAAATTAAGCAAATACTTAAAAGTATGAAATCATATAGCCAGTTGTTGAAAAATGTTGCCTTTGCTGTTTGTGTAATTTCTTATGGAAAAGCATGATTCTGAAAAAGCTATTGAATATTCACCTGATTCAGATTAGTGGTGAGAATAAGAAGCAGGTTGCTCTTTGTCTCTTTGCATACTAGCGATGCATGGTTTTTAAGGCGATGGTTCTCTCTAGTAGTTCATTCTGTGCTAGCTGTACTCAATCAACTTGCCTTTCATATTTATTTAAGGCCCTCGTATACTACCAAACAAGGATGGGGGAGGTCTCCCTGCTTCCTTAGTGCAACTCCATCCCCACAGCTGGAGTGGCATAGGTAGAAAAAGAAAGTTGTTCAGGGTTGAGTAAGTTCTGATAAGCCCCATTTATCTGCACTGCTAACAGTTGGGAGAATTCCTGGCTGATGGCATCAGCAGCCAGCCACCCTCACAGGTCAGCCTGGCACACGGCTGCAAATGTGCAGTGAAATAGAGGCATTGGATGCCTACTTTGACTTGGTATAAAAAAAGTGTGGCAACTTCATGGGAGGACTGTGGAGTTGTGAAGATGCTGACTTTTGCCAGTGATTCCATCGGCAAACACATTTCAGGGGGGTTAGTATAGGTTTTATTGTATCTAAATGGTGATTTATGTCCTTATTCTTGCATTATTGTCCACAAGGTACTGCCCTGTGTCATGGGCCTGTATTACCTAATTTTTTCAGCCAGTTTCATTTTCATTAGTACAGCTGCTTTAGCTTGTGATCAGTGTACTGCACCTCATTGATAATCTAAAGGAGTATTAGACACACAGAACTGACACCTAACCCTGTCAGTCTGGCTGATTGACCCCTCAGCTTCCGAAACATGGATTCATTTTTTTTAAAACCCAAGTTAGCCCTACATCCATTTTCACACACATTCTGGGCAGTTTAAAGGTTGGTCAGAATCGAATATTGCTCTTTCAAATTTGATAATGTATGAGTACAGAACTGTGACCTTTGATACATAGTAATACATCAACATGACATGAGCAGTAAGTGCAGCAATTACCTTTACTACACTTGAGATTGTGTTTTAGTTCTCATCTTGTAAGCAATTATTTCGGGGAAAAAAAAAGGATGCTTCTAAGTTAAATATTTTGCAAATAGGGTAAATGCGGAAATTAATCTTTGGAGACTTTGATTTACAGGTGGATTCAAATGAATCTTGGCTTTTGAATTAACACTGGTTCAGCGTGCCATTGGCTATTTTACAATGCCTTTTTTTTCCCTGCAAGTCCCTTTAACCCTTTTTTGTTGTGTTCCAAAGTAATTTTCATATTCTGATTTATGGCTAAAGAGCCCCATCCTGCAAGCAGTTAAAAATGTGTTCACATCACTCATAATAATATAATAATATTCATGATAGTCACATGCATGATGGTAATATGAGTCTACATGCTTTTAACTGTCTTTCAGAACATATGAGAGTATGTCAGTCACTGTGTTTGATTTTTTTTTACAAGGCTGATTTAGTTGCTCCAGTAATGTTTCATCTTTTCAATGTTTCATCTTTTTCTTGAGCAGAAACTTGGTTTAGTTTCTGGGTTTTCTATCTCACCTGTTATAAAATATTTGCATAATGGTGGTGCCTAACTGGCAGGCACTACAAAAACCCAAATCAAACTTAAACATTCTTTAAAAAAGCCCAAAGCCTGTAGAAATCTGAGGAAGTGAGAGCTGATACCAGTTGTCTTCTGTTCTGTGGACTAAAAATCAGAATAAAATTAAGCAGAATAAAATTATTCTAAGCAAGCAACTGAATAACCATTGCGTGGTGACTTTGCATTAGTGCTGTCCATCTTGAACAAAACTCAAAGGAATAACTTGAAGTAGAACTCCTTGTTCTCCTAAAATGTCTGCTTCTTCAGCAGCCAGGCATTGACCATTGTTGGCTTGCTTGAGTTGCATACTGAACTTTCTCCTCTGTGAAGATGATTTGTAATTCGAGAGCTGGGAAGAGTGCTGTTCTAGATTGAGGTGAAATCAACATCTTTTATAATGGCTTCTTTAAGCTCTCAAAACTCCATACCTAATCCACAGTAAGGTTTGGCCTTTTTGGGACAGTTGCTCAGGAGGCAGATGGCTGAAGAGGCTGGTGTGGAATGGGGACTGAGTGAAGCCTTACTATACCTTGCATGTGCTCACTGGATTTGCACCTGGTCATAAACATAAGCTTTTCTAGTGGAAGTTCCTTCAAGATGGAGGGGTTGTGCTGGCAGACTTTCTACCAATGGCTAGAAAACTCATGACTCGATAGTGTTGTTCCTCCTCTGGGAGGAAAAGCAAAACAAATGCATTAGATTGTTACATAAGTTAGTCCTAATCAAGCTCTTGATGATACAACTTCTGCAAAGCCATGAGTAAGGTGCTGCCTGGGGAAGTTCTGTAAACATGCTTCTGTGCTGTTGTTACTTGCAACCAGTCCAACATTAACTTCTTTGCATGCTTTCCTTAATTTGATTGTTACTAGTACTAGCTTATTTTGTGGGGGGGAAAAAAGTGCAGTATTTTCCATTAAAAAAAAAAAAAACACTTGTAAATAACATGTATATGGAAATCTTGAGGAGAAAAAGGCTGGAAAGCAGAGCAGTTTGTAGACCAAGCTACTGTCTGTGGTGCTGACTCACCTGGTGCACGTGGGTCCAGCAGCAGGGTGTGGAAGCTCATCAGTGGGGGCTCCATTTCCCTTGGGAGTTTCCATCAGCCAAAGGACGCCACTGTGCAGGCAGGTGACTCTGGCTGCAAGTAACAATAGCACCCCTGCATTGTTACCTGTCAGTATCTGTTGGTTCTTATTTGCTCATGCTGAATTTATTACTTCTAGTAACAACTTAGGCATCGTTTATTCATCTCTGTAAACAATACTGTATGACATAATAGTAATCTTCTTTATTTTAAAGAACTGACAGCACTGGTATTCCTCAGCAGTAGAATCCCTTTTTTAATATCTGGAAAATATTTCCTTTCATATTTTAGAGAAGGGAGCGAATGTAATATTTTTTCACTGTTCCTTCTCTAACAATATGAGTGGAACTGTTTATTTTTCCCAAAAAAATGCTAGAATTTTTGTTTGTTTCAGCTATTTGGCTTTGTGTTGCTGGTTTTTTTTTAAAGAGACAATGAATGACAGTCTGGTTGCAGAATATATTTTTCTTTTTAAGGGTTATCTTAAAACAAGTTTGCAGTGGTGAAATCCTTCTGGAAGGAGACTGTTAGATTATTGACCAAACGGTGAGCAGATGAAATATAGGGGCACTTGATGGAAACTACTTAACTAAGGCTATGTACAAGTTACTGAGAATACTCCCAGTATATTATAATAAGGCATTATGTTCATCTTGTCATGGAAGTCTGATCAATTTGATTTTAAAATCTCAGCTGCTTTAAGAACTTTCACAAGATGCATTATGAGTAAGTGCCGTGATTCTGGGGGCTGGAATATTGTTAGTCATTGTGAGCAGTACCGAATGGGTCTCAGGATGTATAATGTGATAGATGCAATTTTTGTTAGATTTTTTTTTTCCAAGGCCAATTTAATTTTGATTTATTTGCCTCATTAACCCAAGGATTCAGAAAATTGAATGCCACCTGAGTGAGGTATTATTAACACTAGTGAAATATTTTCAAAATCGGTCTATGCTTATAAATCGGTCTTTTGAAAGCATTTTAAAGACATAATGATCTGTTGTGAAAATGTACAGCATCATTTAAAAATTGCAAAATGCTTATTTGATTTCTGAAATAAGACTTGGTCACCTGACATAAATGTATACTGATCTATTATTTATGCTTTGAAAATAGAGTTGATAAAAAACATAAGTGTTCGTGATATTATATTTTGTCATATCTAGCTAAAAAGATTGAAATCCAGAGAAACAATTTTCTAAAGAAATGAAATAGTATGCCCTCCTGAACCCCTGGGGAAAATAGCCTCTCTGTTTGCTCAGAATATGAAGCAGTAAAGCAGTATAAGTAAAACAGACAGCCCATGTCACATTCCTATTTGTACAGTTTGGAATGATGTTTTAAAAACATTTTCTAGTTATTTTTGATAAATAAATGGTGCAAATAACATCTGCAAACCAACCTTGCTGATGTAAGATTTTTCAAATCAGATTTGTTTGTCAGTGTAAGTCAGAAAATTGCTTTGCAAAACTAAAGTTTTATAACTCCCCAAAATATGCATAACAAATGTACAAGAATGTCTTGCTCTCCTTTTACCTTACCTCAAACACTAATGCTGATTCTCTATCATCTTTGCTCATGGACTTTGATAACTTTATCAAGCTACCTTCTAATATCCAAAAGCTCATTTGCTAAACACGGACATGTTTAAATTAAATATCTGAATGCTCAAAGTGGTGCTGGGGTGTCCAGCAGCCCTTTTGGAGCTGTGAGTCCTAGGTCAAGCCTTGAGATTTCCACCTGAGATGGTAGTGCCGCAGTGAAAAATGAGCTTGAGCTGTCTGAGCCTTCCACAGGTGATGTGCTGATGGTCAGGGAGGAACAAAGGAAACAAGGGTGTGTGTTGCCTGGATCTTGCTCCCTGCAGATTCTGCCCAAGGCTGTCATACTGAGGATGAATGGGAATTCTTCAAAGCCTAGTGGCTTCCAGAAGCGCACTCATCAGAGTATGAACACTGGATCCACTTTAATTTCCTCCATCGAGGTGAAAGCTGAGATGGGGAAAAATTCCCTGGCAGCAAGGTTGGAGTGTGACACCCCAGCTCTACAGATGCCCCATTGCCCAGGACTGACCAAGTAAGCCTGCGACTGGACACCGCCTGAAACACGGCTCATCAAGGGAGTTGGCTTTCAGCTGCTGTCGAGAAAATGTATGTCCTGAAGGCAAAATGTGTTTGGGCAGAATTTCTTTCCTCACTCGTTATGCTTGAGACTTCTGCTGTCCACAGAACTGGTTAAAAACAGCTTAAATAATATTTTCATAAGGATTCTCAGCCAAAGGACTCCATGTCAGGCTAAATTTTATGAGATATCTGCAGGGTACAAGAGGCATGTATTTTGTAAATAAGCATGTGTTTAATAGAGAAAAAAGCATTTGTTTTTGTTTGTCAACCTTAACCTTTAAAAAAATGTTTTAATAAAAACCTATCCTTGGATCTTATACAAAACTGGAATGGAATATTTCTTGGTATTTTATTTTGATATCCAAACAAAACCTGAGCACATAAGGGGTTTATTTCATGTAATAGCATTTCGTTGAGTGAGTCTCTTTTCATTGAGTAAAAAAAGGTCTTGATCAGGGAGTCATTGCCAGGGTCAGGGGCTGGATTCTAGAAAAGTTATTTTTGAGTTATAGTTATATACATTCACTGTATACAACAGTGGTGGTGATAACTAAGAATGTGATGCCTGGAATAGTCTGCATGGATATTTCTGTAGAGCAAATACAAGAAGGACTGAACACGGTAATATTAGGTCCTAAAAAATTCTGGCATTATTAATCCACCCAAGATTGATTTCAGGTTTCTCTCTGGCAAAAGGCTTAAGTGCTTCAATACAACATGATATGTCTACCCATAATTTTTCATTTCTTAATGACAAGGACATTATGTATAGCCATGAAAGGATATCACCATGATTTTAATTGAATCTGACTTTACTGCATCATTTACTTCCTCAAATTTTGTTTTAATGTAGTATTTGTCCAAGTAATTATGAATTTAGTTTGTCAGCACTTTTGATAAAAGCAATTGTTTCTATGTGCTTAATTGACGATTCCTTGGTTGTGGGCAAGGCATTTACCTACCTGCTGGCTGTCAGAACTCTTGCACTGGATGGAGCAAGGACTTGTGTGGACTGCTTGCCCTTGCTTACTCCTCATAGGGAGTGTTTAACAGTGTTGGATCATTCATCCTTTTTTTTTTTTTTAATTGGTAAATTGTGGGTGTCATTCCTGTGTGAGGCCTGAAGATCTTGAAGAGAAAAGGCAGTTTTCATTTCCACTTGGTGTCTTATAGTCCTAGCACACTTCAGCATAGGTGTTACATTTGATTACTCATCGACGTGCCATGGAATGTCTCTAGAAGAGCTGATTGAATTAATGCTTTTATTGAATAAAAAATATTGGGGGCAGGGAGTGAGGGAGGAACAGGAAAAATGAACGGCACCAAAAAACCCCAAACAGTCTTTTGGGTACTTTCCCTTGGGTAAAGGGAACATGGCTAATATGGAGGTCTGAGATTCTTCTCCTGGAAGCACTTTGTTCTGGGCAGGCTGTGCCTTGGGACTTGAACTGATCATTGCAGAACATGTCAGTTTTCTACTGTCACAGACATGAGCTTGGCCATGCTCAAAATTCAAGCTATGATTATCATAAATCACTGATGACTAATGAGGAGTTAAATCACCCATAATACCAAGTATGCTAGAAATATGATATTCAGTCTCAGAAGCACTAGAAGTATTAACTTGTAGCCAAAAACATCACTGTCTAAAATTAATTTATTAAAGTGCCTATCAGTGGTTTTTATAAACTCTTACATGCAGCGTGGTCTGTACTTTCCTTAATCCCAGATCTCCTGAGTGGCTCCAGTAATGTGCAGAGGAACTACCCAGGGTTAAAGAGCTGAGTTGCAGTGGAGAACTTGAAAAACTTTTTGGTGGGTTCCATTTGCTAATAGCCTGTGAAAAGGAAAACTTCCACAAGATTTCTTCTTGCCTATGCCTCGCCTTCTTGCTGGGGAAGTACGAGAGGAGGGGGAGGGGAAGAGAAAGCCTTGAAACCACACAAACACTTCTAGGCATACTGCTGTTATCAGTGCTATTTTAGCCACCAATCCAAAACAGACCAGCATATGGGCTGCTATGGAGGAAGTTAACTCCATCCCTGCCAGACCCTACATGGACAGTTCTGAGTGCACTTGGATGCTCTCAGGAGGCTAAGTACAGAGGCAGCGTTGCACTGGAGAAGGCCGGTCACTGCCCATAGTTTCAAGTCCATTGGCAAGCTTCTACTAGGAGAAAAAATATACAGTCTGCGTAAAAGTTGCTGTGGAGGGAATCTTAGCCAAGGCATCACAAGAAGCTCTGGGAAATGCAGTTACTGAAGGAAGTTCTCACGTGTCAGTGATTACGTGGTATTTGGAATGGCTATTGCAGTATGAGAAAGCATTTGTACTGGGCATAGATAAGATTCTTGGTTATCTTTCAGTGGGAAAATGCAGGGCTTGGCTCTCCTTTTGTATTTCACACAACTGAGCTATTGGTTTTTGCTAAACACTTAAATAAGCGAGGGAATCTCTGAGGGCTGTGCACCACAGAACAGATGCCCCGCTGGACTTGGACTTCTCCCTGTGGTAGAGACCTCTGGGCCCTGGCCCACATCCCCAGGGGCTGTGCAGAGCTGCGGGCTGGCAGCAGTGCCCCAGCAGCATGGGCCGGAGCAAAACCCCAGGGTGTGCTGGCACGGGCTCTGAGCGCTCAGCTGGTGCTTAGCTCCAGGCTACCAGCCCCCTGCTTCGGGCAGCATTATGCTGCCATGGGTGCCCCTTGCTATCTGCAGTGTAGGAGCATTTATAAATAGTGCCTTCAGATGGTGTAAGCTGTCATTAGCTCTCAAGAGCAGACAGCTGGGAGCTGTAAGGGGATGTGGGCA